>NW_006436291.1:863760-868762 GCF_000325575.1 Pteropus alecto | reverse complement strand
CCCGCAGCCCTCCGCCCGGCTCGGGTCAGGACAGAGTCTGCCTGGGGCGCGAGGCTTTAACGCCACGACGCGTGCGTCCACGGACGAGTTTAACAGGCGTGCGCGCGTGCGCTCGCTCACGCAGCTTCCTTCCCAGCACCGCCCCCTTTTGATCAGCTGTGTCACTTGTCCCCTCCCGGACGCCCCCTCCCCCTGCACCCCCGCCCGCTGGCTCCTCCCTCCGCCATCAGCAGCCCCACCCGCCCGCAGGTGACCCTGGCGGAAGTGTCGCAGGAAGCGTCCGTGTTTTTCTCTTCACTCGGATAGACGTAGCCACGTGCTACTTAGGCAAATGTGCATCTAGGAAGGTTTCTGCCTGGTCGGTTCTACAAAAACTAAGAGGACGCAAAGACGCTTTTCTGAGACTCGCTTTTCTCTCCTCACATGCTCGCGACGACCCTGGGCTGTGGCTCACCCTTGGGGTCAGCTGTCCAACCCTCCTCACCCCACCCTGGGCCCCGGCACGCCAGGTGTCCCGGACTTTGCCTCTGCGAGCCAGGCCGCACCCCGCTTCCTGGCCTTCTGGCCCCGGCTCCTCATGTGCCAGGCCGACCCCTGGGGACAGTGCTGGGTCAGAGAACGTGCGCGTTTTCGGTGCTGACGGTCCGTGAGGACGGAGCGGCACCGGGAAGCAACTGTGACGACAGGAGCCGGCCTGCAAACACTGTCACCTCGCGAGAATGGCAGCCAGGAGCAGAGGGGGCGGCAGAGCCGCCGGCGCCGCGTTGGGCTTCATCGGACTCTGGCCATTGGCACTGAGCTCCCCACGCGGGGACAGGGAGAGCGCGGGTCCCAAACGCAGTGCGAACGTCAGGGCAGCTTCGCGCCCCGCGCAGGCAGCCGGCCAGGCGAGCTCCCTCCGGCCAGCGAGCACCTGACCCGCCCCTGTCACCGCCTGGTCCTCCAGGGTGGCGCCCAGAGCCGGGCGGCCGCTCGTCGTCCAGGAGGAGCACCCCGCTCTGCTGCTTGCTGGTAGGTGACACTCTGAGCCAGACCGTGTCAGACACAGACGGAGCTGTCCTGGGTCGAGAGCTGGCCGAGCAACAGAGATGACCCATGAGGGCTGGAGGAGGGGCTGGGAGGGGCAGGCGACCGACGAGAGGGGACGGAGGAGGGGACAAATCGTTTCCTGTGAAGTCCAGAGGCGGGAAAGAGGCATCGCTGGGGGAGTGACAGGGAAGCCGCGGGCCGCTGCAGCTGGGGCAGGCAGAGGCCTCAGCCACGTGCGACGCAGCAGCGGTGACACTTCCTCGAGCGGGTGGCGAAGCCGTGGCCAGTTTCCCGCCGCCCAGCACCGGGCCGCGGGGGGGGGGTAGAGAAGGAAAATACTCTAACCTAATAAAGACCATATATGACCAACCATCAGCCAGTTATACTTAATGGTGAAAAACTAAAAAACTTCCTTCTAAGATCAGGAACAAGGCAAGGCTGTCCACTATCTCCACTCTTATTCAATATAACATTGGAGGTCCTAGCAAGTGCAATCAGAAAAGAGAAAGATATAAACGTCATCCAAATAGGAAAAGAAGTCAAACTATCACTATTTGCAGATGACACTATTCTCTATATAGAAAACCCTAAATACTCCATAAGAAGACTACTAGAAACAATATGCAATTACAGTAAAATTTCTGGATACAAAATCAACATTCAAAAATCTAATGCGTTCCTATACTCTAATAATGAAGTGTCAGAAAAAGAAGTGGATAAAATAATTCCTTTTGCAATTGCAACAAAAAGACCCGGGCGGGTGATCGGCGCAGCGCCTCCCAGCATGCCCTGCGCCGCCGGGGTCGCCATGGGAGCCGCAGCCTCCCACGCCTGCGTAAGTACCGTGACACTGCGCTGTTTGGGTGGCATCGGAACCACAGAGCGTGTCCAGCCTGCACCTCCCACCTGGGCCGAGTGTCCCTGGGCCTCCCCCTCGTCTGTCCCGGGGCGAACGACCCAGAATGGCCGTGAGGCATGAACAGGGGTCATCTGAGCCTCTGCCTTCATCTGACTGATGAGGCAGGTGGCGATCATTTCACGGCTAGTGACAGCACACGGGAACCTTCCCAGGGTACAGCAGGTGTGAGCCCGTCACAGGGCTCCTCCCGCCCCCCACCCCCACCCAGACACCGGCCAACGAAAGCGAGTCACTCTAACCCCCGCACGCTAAGATCGACACCCTCGCCGTCTGGTTTTGGGGACTTGGCGCCCCTCAGGTGTGAACGTCGCCTGATCCAATCAGGACTCCGCGAGCTTAGTAAACATCTGGCGGCTCCTGAAAATGGAGCGCTCCACATCAAAACCAACAACGTGCAGGCCTGAAAATCCATGTGAAATATTTATGCCATCCAGGTAGCTGGTCCCCACAGCAAAAAAGCACCGAAAGTGGCCTTTGGTTTGAATTTTAGATCACGAGACAGAACGAATAGCTTTTCTATATTTCATGGCTGGTTTTATTACCACCGCGGCAATCCTGGGCGGAGCAAAGCCGCGACACTAAATAATGAACGCTCACGACACCGAAGCCACCACGAAGGTGCTGCACCCACGGGTGGTGGAGGCGGCGCCAGTCCAGTCACAGTTCCCCGGAGCCGGTGTCCCCGGGCCACTGCCACGTCCACGCCGTCAGTGCAGGCAGGAGGAGCAGGAGGGGCCCAGCACCCCAAATTCCTGAGCATCCTGCTGCAGCACCCACCTCTCCCCCAAGACGGCTGTGCCCCTCTGCGGGGAGACAGGCAGAGAAAGGGAGTGGGAGGGATGGGGGTGAGCCGGGGGTACCCCGGTCCCCAGCACCAGCCACACAGCGGGTACGAGAGCAGGACCTGGGCCACTGCTCCTCCCTCTGGCCGGTGCGTGGTCAGGGGACAATCCCCAAAGGGCTTCTGTGGACCCCACACTGGGGTGGGGGGGAGCACCTAAGCCTGGCTGACAGGATCAGGCCCCCCTCCTCCCTAAGACACCCCTAGAACCAGGGCACAGAGCTGACGGTGTGCCCGAGCTGCCACGGCCCTGCCCGTGGCCTCCACCCGCTCCTGTGATGACAACGTCTGAACCGCCCACTTCCAACACGTGCATTCTCAAAAGCCCAGGGCCTAGCGAAAGATCTGGCTGCCTCTTCGCCCCATTTTCGGAGTGGGGTGCCCGCTTCACCCCTTAACACTGAGCGGACCTCCAAGACCGGAGAATACTGAGAAGACGCCCCAAAAATTAAAAGGTGAAGATGAACCGGGGGCGGGGGAGGGACAGGCGCAAATGCAGGCACCGCAGGAAAGTCTTTTAAAACGATACTGTCCTGATGTGGATAAGAAAGGATGTGGCATCTGTGACAAAGAAACAGGATGCTCAATTTAGAGAACAGGAAACCATTAGACATTTAGCTATGATAGTTGGGGAAAATAAATCAACGGAAAAAAGGACAAATGAAGAAACGTTCCTAGAAGGCAGAACAAAACAACGAACACGAAAAACAGAGAAACAGCACACGGATTAGCCGGTCCGCTGAGGAAATCCGCTCGCTGACTACTACGCACTTCAGACATCGAACAGAAAAAGGAGGGGGTGAAAGACGGAAGGAAATTACCAAATAACGCAAGACCCCCGCCCCCGGGATGGGAGACCCCCGCTGGAATTAACCCACCCAGAGCCCCACACGACACACGAAAGTGGCCTCGTTCCGAGAACAACGAGAAGCTGCAAACACTCGGGACCCACCGAGGGCGGACAAGGACCGTCACCTTGGCTGTCCCCAGAGGTGGCCTGGGGCACGTTGCTCCCCAAAGCGCCCAGGACCCCTGGGCCTGCCCCAGGCTCTTCTAGAAGGGGAGCCCAGCTGCCCAGGAGCGCGTCCTCCCAGAGGCGGGCCTCGGGACCCTTAGTCCCTGTCACTTGCTTTTTTTTGGTGGGGACTCAAGGGCTAAGCTGTTATTTTCACTTTTTAAAAACGTACACGCAGTAAAATTCACTTGTGTACAGTTCTTAGACATATGAATACAGCAATATAACCAGCACCACAATCAAAATACAGGACCCCTCTGTCACCCAAAGCTCCCTGCTGCTGGCCTTGTTATCCGTCCCTCCCCCCGCCTCAGCTCTGCCCCCACGGACCTGTTCCCTGCTCCTCGAGCCCCGCCTTTTCCTCACTGCCATCGGAGTGGAGGTAGCACCTTGAGGCTGGCTTCTCTCACCTGCGCACGTCCCGAGGCTCACCTGCGTGGCCGAGCTGCCGACGGCTGTCCCCCTGCGCTGCCGCTCACATCCGTCACACAGATGTACCCCAGGTGCTCACCCAGACACCCCCGGGAGGACGTTTGGGTTGTCGGCTATTCCGGGCAATCATGAATTAAACACCATAAATGTTCGTGCCAGGCTTTCCGGTGATCGGGACTTTTTGTTTCTCGCAGGAGTTTGTCTGGGAGCGAGGCCACCGCACTGACTGCAAACGCAGCCTGGATCTGTAAGGCCCGCGCGGCCGTGTCCCAGAGCGGCCAGGCCACGTGGTTCCCTCCGGCAGAGTTCCCGGCCCCGCGGCTCTGATTTGCGCTTCCCAACGCCTGACACTGCACATCTTCTCACAGACTCATTCGTCACCCAGGTAGGTTCTTTAGTGAAGCGTCTGTTCAAATCTTTTGCCCATTTTTTAAGTTGCATTATTTCCTCGTCATTGCGTTTTGAGATTTAATTACACGTTGGAACGGAAGTTTTCTTCAGAGGCGTGATTTGCAAAGATTTCCCCGCAGTTCGCAGCTTGCTTTTTTGTTTTCTAGACAGCATTTTTCCCAGGGAAGTTTTTGATTTTTATGTTCAGTTTCGATGTTCACATCAATGGTTTCTTTTTAAAACGACTCCTATATGCATTTAAAGTAAACTTTGAGAGCTCGTTGGGAGGAAAGAGGCAATAAACTCAATAAAACTGGGGCGGGGGGGGTTGGCAAGACAGCGGCCGTCATCGGGCAGGAAGGAACGAGGACCGCGG
>NW_006436291.1:862487-863743 GCF_000325575.1 Pteropus alecto | reverse complement strand
TGGACGGTTTAGCTCGAGGACGCGCAGGCAGCGGTCACAGGAAATGCAACCGAAGCCTAAAACATAAGGTTCCTGGAGGATAAACATAGTCAGAAGATTGGAAAGCAACTCAAAGAAATTGCTCAATTTCTCAAAACCTCTGGAAACGAGGCCTGGGTGTTGGATGTATTAACCAAGCAGCCATGTGCCCACCCCTGGCCCTGGCCACATCGGAGACATTCGGAATCCTGGAGGCTTCACCATGGAGGGAAGGGGGAGGCGGCCTCCGAGGCACTTCCTGACATGGGCACAGCAGAGGCCGGACGTCCTCGTCCTCCCGGAGGGGACTTTCTCGTGATTGAGTCACTTCTGTGAACAGCGACTTCACTGGTGCATTTTTTAAAAATTTCTGGGTCAGACGCCAAAAATTTTAAAACTAAATAAATAAATGTTAAAAAGTTTAAATCACAAAAGGGAAAAAGCATGTGAAGACATCTCGAGATAGAACGAGGAGGGGGAGACCAGCGAGGCACTGCGTGGGGGGTGGTTGGGGGGAGGGGACAGGGACCCGGCACAGCCCGGCGGTGTGGGAGACGTCGCCGTTTTCCCAGCAACTTATGATGAATTGTCAATGTATAAAATATCTATTTTCCAGAAATGTTAAGGTTTTGGTTACGCACAAGGGAACGATTTAGGCTTTGGAAATGTATCTTGCAACTCGAAAGCCGCCTGCCCTGCGTTAGCCGCCCTGGCTGCCCGTGGGTAATCGGAACGCACTCTGTGCGGCCTTATTTTAGGTTCGGGGGTCTTCGTCCCAGCGTGAGGGGTGCACTGGACACCTGTGCTCACTGCAGCGGTGGAACGACCTCTCCACATCACGCCAGCTTGTGATCTGCGGAGGGTGATCAGGGAAAGCACCTGGCACCCGCTCCAGCCCCCGCACGCCGCGCGGTCTGCGAGGCTCCTGCCATCCGCGTCTGGACGCTGCCCTCTGCTGCCCACAGAGGGAACGGCGCTGCTGTGCCCGCCGCCCTCGCAGGAGCTGCCCCCAGCCGTCCGCACGCCGCGCCCCTGCGCAGTCCAGCTCATCCAAGAAACGCCTTCACAGCGACGGCTAGGACAGCGTTTGACCAAATGTCCGGTGCGAGGCCCAGCCAGGCTGACGCAGGAAGGCCATCGTCACAGGGCCACCGTCACAGGTGCCTCCGAGGCGGGGTGAAGGACGGCGAGCTCGCTGAGGGCCGAGAGGGCCGGCCGCGTGAGCACAGCCCTACGAG
>NW_006436291.1:855286-859151 GCF_000325575.1 Pteropus alecto | reverse complement strand
GCCGCAGGGGCGGGAGGGGGACCTGGGGACACAAGGCGAAGGGGACAGCACTACGTGGAACGTGGTAGGGTGCTCTTCGAAGTGAACGTAGATTGGTTTAGAATGGATGTGGTAACCCTAGTACAAACACACGCACACACACACACACACAAAAGGAAATGTTTTTAAAAGACGGGCGCTTGCTATGCTGAAGAGGGGGTAAAACAGAACCGTAAAAAATGCCGGGTTAGAACCAGAGAAGGCGGAAACAGTGGGAGGAAAAAGAAACGAGGAACAGACTCAAGGAAGAAGAGACAGCTCCGAACACGCTCGGGGCAAACGCGACGCCATCCGAGCTCGCTCTGGACGCGGACGGTCTCACGCGCCAGCGCACAGCCCACGCCGTCGGGCGAATTCGTAAAACACAAGACCCGACTGTAAGTCGCCGGCAACAAACCCGCTTCAAAGACAGAGACGGGAGAAGCTGAAAGCAAAGGGGCGGCGAAGGGCACCCCGCGGAGGACGAACCGAGGGGGGCTGCGGCGGCTGCATCGATTCCAGGTTTCAGAACAAGAAAACTTACCAGGGAGAGAGAGGGGCGCTGGATAGTGGTATAGGTCAGTCGTGACATGCACCCCAAAACTGCATCGCTGCACGTGAGGCGAGCCTGGTAACTGTCTCAGCGGCTGGAAATGAGGACAGAGTTCAGCTCGACGGCGCAGCCCACAGCGGGTCTGCTGGACACCCACGGAGCGCTGCGGCCGGCGGCAGCCGAGCAACCTGCTTCCCACGCAGAAAGAGTCACGGACGTCGCCACTTCCCTAAACGCCAGCAACGAGCAACCAGAAGTCGAGATCTTAAAAACGGCTCGGTTTGCAGGCGCTCCAAAACACGGAATTTCTTAGGTGTACACTTAAGGAAGAACATACTACAGGATCCGTGCACGCATTTCATGAGAAAACTCTCACGAAAGAAAGCGAAGGTCTAGATAAACGGCAGACGCTTGCACATGAGGGTTCGGTGTTGGTGAGCGGTCGGCCCTCCCCAGCTCCATCCGGGCGTTCGGTGCGACGCGAAGCCCTTTCGTAGAGACTGACAACCCGATTCTAAAGTTTCTATGAAAGGACAGAAGACTCGGAAAAGCAATTCTGAAAAAGGACAAATTTGCAGGACTCGCCCTACCTGGTTTCAGGAGCTGCTGTCACGCTGCAGCAGTCACGTGGCACTGACACAGGGACCCACGTGTAGGTCGGTGGAGCCGAGGACAGGTCCGGACGCCAGCCCACGTGTGTGCGGTCAACCGGCTTTTAACACAGGCGCAAGGCAGTTCAGAGGAGACGTGACAGTCTCTTCAACACACGGAGCAACTGGGCGCCCGACCGCAAAAAAAAAGGGAAGGAACCTACACACAGACCTTACGCCTCTCCCTAAAAGAAGAAAAGGAAAGCTCAAAATAAACGACTTCTCATGGGCACAAGGTTTCTCCCTGGGGTGAAGAGAATGTTCTGGAATTGGACAGTGTGGCCATTGCACAAACTTGTGACTGTACTAAAACCATTGAATTGTCCACTTCGAAAGGATGAATTTTCCTATATGTAATTCTATTTCAGTAAAATAAAATGAACTCAGAATGATTCACAGATCTAAACGTAACATGTATAACTATAAAACTTCTAGCTCTTTCTGTAAGTGGGCCGAGGTGACCTCTGAAAAAGGTTCTATTCACTTGAACCAGAAAACCCACAAAATCATGCAAATCGAGAAGTTCAGATCTTCGTGTTCGCTGTAAGAACACTCGTGACACTGCCCAGGCCATCAAGGGGCGGCATATCCGAAAGCCACCTAAGTGTCTGAAGGATGTCACTTTATAGAAGCAATGTGTGCCACTCCGTCGTTACAATGTGGAGCCGGCAGGTGTGCCCAGGCCAAACAGTGCAGCTGGATCAGGGTCAGTGGCCTAAAAGAAAACTCCGAATGGTTGCCACACGTGCCTGGAAATGCAGAGGGTGACGCTGAACTTTGGTTTAGATGTAGACTCCCTAGTCACTGGGCACAGCCGGGGGACAAAGCTCCCAAGACGCAGCGCGGAACGCACAGATCTCGTGGGCGGGTGGACCCCTCATGAGTCCCCCTGCCACACTGAGGCGACCCTCCCCGAGGAAAAGCAGAGGATCCCTAAACCGGGAGAGGAGTTTGCACAGAAGGAAAAGATCCCGGAGGAAGCTGCCGAAGCTAAAACTTATGGCCCAGGAGTAAATGTAGCATCGAATAAATGCTAATAAAAGTTAAAAATATATGTATTTTTAAAAGGTCTAGAGGAAATCTACATGATCTCGGGTTCGGTGTCGAGTTTTCAGACGACATGATCCATCCATAAAAGAAAAAAATTGTTAAGTCGGACCTCTTTAAATTTCTCACTTTCTACCCTGTGAAAGATGCTATTAAGAGAATGGAAAAAAAAGTCACAGACTGGGAGAAAATATTTGCAAAACACATGAAGGATTCATATCCAAAACAGACAAAGAAACGCCTAAGACTCAAGAATGAGATGTCGAGCAAACCAGTTAAAAAGCAGGGAAAAGATCTGCAAAGACCCATCACCGGGGCAGAAAGACGGTGGCAGCTGAGCGGGGAGGAGATGCCACACGGCCTGCAGTCGGGGCCGCCAGTGAAACCGAGACTCAAAGCCCGCGGCTCGGACGGGCAGGGCCACGCCGGCTCGGCTGGCGGGCGTGCACCGCGGTCCCGCGTGAGAGGCAGTTTCTCCTAAAGCTAAACAGAGGCCTCCCGATGGCCCAGCACTGCACGGCTGGGTGTTTCCCTGGCCCATTCGAACGCTTGGTCCGCGCAAAAAACTCCGTGAAAAGCTGGGGTGCGCGGACGCTGCCTGGCCGGCCGGATGCAAAACCCGACCTTGGATGAGCACTGGAGCTGGGCTGGCCCAGGACGGACCGCAGGCCCAGCGGCTGGACAGCGTCTGAGGCGAGGGCTCTGAGGGGGCGCCGATGCTGTCCCAGCACCCCGAGTGGACCACCCCAGGCCGTTTCTGAATCCTGCTGTGACCCGAAAGGGACGTGGAGACACCCCCAGTTAAACCCGGCATCACCGTAAGTCACCGGGGACGCAGCCCTGAGGCGAGGCCACGGTTCTGCCTCTCAGGGCCGGCGGCCTCAAGCAGAAGCTCAGCCTCGCTCGACCTCGCCACCTGCACGAGGCTGGGTCTGGGCGAGGCCAGGCGGCCGGCGGCGGCCACTGCAGGGAGTGAGTGGTGAGTAGGAGGCTGAGGCCCAACCCCCAACCCCGACCCCCAACCCTGACCCCTGACCCCTGTCCCGGGCAGGCCTCACGGGGCCAGGCTGGCCGGAGGCGCCCGTCCTCAGCATCAGGAAGACTCAAGCAAAGGGGACGGGAGAGGGCTTTGTAAATTGCCAAGAGCTAAATAACCGTCGGGATTATTATTATTTCTTATCACATTAACGACCCAGCCTTCCGAGTGGTCGAGCTCAGGGCGCCGGCGCTGGTTAGAAATTCCCGGAGACTCCGCGTCATTCTGCCAACCTTTCCATTAATTCTTGCCTCTTCTCTCATGAAATGCAATTCCTGGAGCTGTTAATAGCTCCACGGTCTGTCCCCTGATTAAATAACAACCCAGGATCGCTCACTTCGCTGGTCCCCATTTTAATCACACTGCCGGCCCAAGGCACCCCCGCATCGGACGTGTGCCCGCGGCTGGTGCTGGCTGATTAGGCAGACGTCACCGAAGCACCCCATCCACGTGCAGACTGAGCCTCTAACACCGATTGTTATAAGCTTGCAGTTTCCGGGGGGTCCACTTTTACGAATAACCAGGCTGGGACTGGCTCGTCTGCAGCGGAAGAGCTGACCA
>NW_006436291.1:852941-855275 GCF_000325575.1 Pteropus alecto | reverse complement strand
TTTTCAAGTGGGCGAGGCCACCTCAGTAGCCTGTGGGCGAGCGTCCAGCAGGCCTTTCGCAGAAGCCTCTGTCCTCACACAGTCCCCGCCCATGTCACCCTCGCAGTCACCAGCTCAGGTGAGCGCTGTGGCCCTGATTCCTGACGATGTGGGTGCTGCAGTGGAGGCGGCGAAGTGGGTGTGAAGTTCAAGGTGGGTCAACGACAGCAACGGCGCCGAAATACACAAACCAACTGGAGAATGAGCAAAAGGCTCGAATAGACATTTCTCAGATAAAGGCAAATGGCCAGCAAGCACATGAGGAGATGCTCAGCAGCACTCGTCATCGGAAAGGCAGCTGGCACCACAAAGAGACCCACGTCACGCTCTCTAGGATGGCTGTTATCAGACACAGAGACAGAGAGAGAGAAGGAGGGAAAGAAAATGAGAGACGGATGCGGAGGTGCTAGAGCCCTGGGCGCGGCAGCCACACGGAGAAGGGTGTGTCTTCTCCTCCAAGAGTCAAGTGTTGAACAACCACGTGACCCGGCACTCCCACTTCCGGGTGTTTATCCAAAAGGACTGAGAGCGGGGACTCGAAGAGGCATGCGTCCACCCATGTCCATGCAGCGTCACTCAGAATATTCAAAGGTAGAAAGAAGCCAAGTGTCCAAAATGGATGGAAAGGAAAGTGAAACGTGGTCCATCAAGCAAAATATTTCCCAGCCTTGAAGGGAAGGGATCTGTGACACAGGCGATGACTGGGTGAGCCCCAGGGACATCACGCTCAGGGACATGAGCCCGTCACAAAGGGCCACACGCCGCGAGTCCACTGTGTGACGTCCCCGGAGTCCCCAAATCCACAGAGACGGAGAGCAGGAGGGTGGGGAGGGGTCCAGGGAGGGGGAGGGAGTTAGTGCCTAATGGCGACAGAGGGTCAGCTTGGGACGACGAGGACGTTCTGGAGCCTTAGAGGTGGCGGTGACACAACGTCGTGAAGGCACGCAGCGTCACCGATCCGCACGCTTGAAAATGGTTAAAGCGGTCAGTTTTATGTTGTGTATATTCTACCGCAATAAAAAGAAGTAATAACATAAAACAAAATGTACTAAAAAAAGTTCAACGGGATTTCCTTGACCGCACCAGACCACGGCTGAAGGGACTTGTCCTTCGAGGCAAGCACGCAGCTCGGAGGCTGCGGGCACTGCCCAGGCCTGGGGCACAGGTGCCACCTGCAGGCGCAGGCCATTGCCCTGTGCCAGATGCTCTGAGCCCTGAGGACACATGTCACAAGCCAAACACGGGACAGTGAATATCATTTATGTTCTAACAATAATAAAAAGGTCACTAAGCTGCATTTAAGAGCTCGCCTTTGCAGCTGTGTCGAGCAGGCTGAATAAATCGACACCGGCTCGTAGTCCACTTATGGGAAAACTGAGCTGCCGCTTTAACAAGCATTTCAGGAGTCAGAGCCGGTGAGCATTTGAATGCTGTCCGAAACGAGCACATTTAATTTATGCTAAGAAACATGTGAGGCCATTACCCGCAAAGCCCTGTGCTGGGGGACAGGAGGGGCAAGAGGTTGCCTGGCGGGACACCGGGGTGGGGACGCAGGAGCCAGGTGCAAGGCGACAAACACATCTGACGGGACTAGGCCTCTGGGAGCTGAGGGTTTCAGGTGTCCGCCGTTTCTTGTTTATGCAGCATTTTAAAAGCGCCCCCAATTCCCACCCCCAACAAGCGGACGTCTGTCGTCCCTCGAGGACTGCGGTGAACCTGGCAGGGCCCTGGGGGCTCCAGGGTTCCCCTAGCCCCAGGGTTCTGGGCAGGGAGCTTCCTTCTTCCCCCAGACACGACTCGCGACTGTCTTTAAAAGGGAGTCGTGAGCCCTGAGGCCGAGATCGCACCCAGTTCCCGGGCAAGGCTTCCACCGCGACGTCTGGAACAGGCGCTGCCAGCTGGCTGGGCCGGAAAGGCCTGAGTGGCAGAGCTGGGCCTCCCCGGGGTGGCGGGAGGGCGGGAGGGGGCGGGAGGCCTGCCAGGCGCGGGTCCCACTCCTCCACCCATGGGGGTCCGGAGGCGCCGCGAAGCCATTTGCCCAAGATCAAAGTGACAGGGCCTGAGCACCACGAAGGGCGGGGTAAGCACCGAACCCAGGTCTGCTGGACTTTTCTGAGTTCGGAGGCAAGTCAACTGGCCACAGCAGGATCCGGGCTGCGGCCTCGGAAAGGGTGGGCTTCGCTCCGGCTGCGCCGAGGGCGCCCTCCAGGCCTCGTTCCTGGTCCGGGCGAGAAGAGGCTCTGCGGGGCGGCGGCTTCATCTGGGAGGGCGCCGGCGCACGCGCTGCGCCCTGTC
>NW_006436291.1:848096-852807 GCF_000325575.1 Pteropus alecto | reverse complement strand
CCTGGCCCTGGCGAGAGTGAGAAAGAGGAGCCAGGCCCCGCGCCGGGGTGGAGACGCCCCTCTCCCGGTGCCGGCACAGAGCCTGAGCCCCCGCTCCCCGCTTCCCGCTTCCCCAGCGGAAACCGCCGGTCTCGGCTGTACCTGCCGCTGTCCCCGGTGCTGAAATGGCCTGTTCCCCCTCAGAGTGCTGAAAGTCTCCACGAAATGCGAACCAAACGCACTCTTTTCTAGCAAATGCTGCGCTGGTGGCCCTGGCAGGCCGTGGGGCCCCAGGGACCCTGGGGCTCCCGCTCATGCAGACGGTATCTGCACCACACCCCGTGCCTGGCACCGCTCTGGCAAAGCCGCAAGGCCGAGGGACCTGTGAGGACCACGGAGGAGGCGTCAGCACCCACCCGCCCTGCGGGCACGATTCGGCCAACCTGCTTCCTGCGCCCGGACTGATCGGACCCGATGGTGACGTGGGTGTGGATGGACAGCCCCGCACTTCTGCGTGCAGACCTTTTGGGGACTCGGCAGTGACAGACCTCCCTGACGCCCTCTTCTCAGAACTCTGGGGGGCTGACCCCCAGAGAAATGAGATACCGAGGGAATGTGCTCCTAGGGTGTGCATCAGGGTGGGGACTGTGTCCCCCAGGACCACCCCAGCGGAAAGACCTAGGGCCCCGGACGCCCGCGAGAGGTGGCATTTTCTTTGGGTTTTTTCCTTTCAAAGGAGGACAGGCAAGTGCCCGTTTTGTCACCTCCAAAGCAGTGAAAGTTAAGCGAGGACCCCGGAGATGGGTGTGGGGCGACGTAATCTTGGAAAATACGAGCTGAAAATCCTAAAAAACCTCAGCGACAGACACGACCTCTCATCTAGATGTCCTCTCAATATTTCGCAGGCAAATTGGCAGAAGTCCAACAAGAATTTAGGCCACCGTGGACACACGCAGCTGGCCACCCGTTCTCAGAAACGAGGCCCAAGGGCGCCACCCTGCGGCAAGTCCCTCTCACTGCGGCGGCTCGCCGTCCCCTTTCGTCCCTGCTGGTCGTAGTGCTTCGCCTCTCCCTTCTGAGTTTGTTTCCACGAGGCCCGGCCGCCCTCACGCCCTGCGCCCCGCCGGGAGAGCCCCGAGCGCAGACAGTAGACAAGCTCTGGGGCGCCCTGCTCTCTGCCGGCACATCCTGACGCCGCCCCGCCCACCCAGGGCAGCTCTCCATGAGCGCGGGTGGCAGGCGCCTTGGGCAGAGAGGGTAACGGGGCTCCATGGGAGTGGGGTTTCCCTCTGCCAGGGGTTCCTCCCCTAGGGAGAGGCAGGTGCCAAGTCCCTTCAGGCAGGTGTCGTCTTTGAGCTATTTGGTTGGCGCCGTCTCCATGACCCCAAAAGGCTGTTTGGGTCCCGCCCCCTAGGTGCCCAGAAGGATAAAGTAGTGGCCTTGGGGAGGTCACATCACACCCTTCAACCAGGTCTTAGGGATGCAAGGCCCCCAGGACCTCAGCTCCACCACCCGAGGAGGAGGCTGCCTGCCTGTTTTTGCATGATTTGTTTCTTTGGGGACAGACCGAGCCCGGTGACAGATGTGAGGCTTTGTGTCCCACTGGGCTGCTGCAGTGGCCTCATCCAGGCTGGTGGCATGACCCCACCCGAGTCCTCTAGGCCTCTGGGGCAGAGAGGACAGGCACCCACAGGCACTGAGACGCTGTTCCCCGGCCTGAGAGGCCTTCTACCCCGGTGCCAGGGCGGGGTTCAGGCACCTTCACTCAGAAGTCCCGCTGCACCAACAGGGACCCTAACATGGCGTAGGACTGACCACCAGGCCAGGACACAGTAGCAGAGACCCTAGCCCAGGCCCACAGTCAACATAAATAACAAAAAAATTTATTCTAGACACAGAACTTACCCTTTCACAAAATTAACTCAAAGTAAATCATAGATTTAAATGTAAAATACAAAATTATAAAACTTTAGAAGGTAACACAAGAGAAAATCTAGGTGACCTTGGGTTTGCAGATGAATCTAGATACAGCACCAAAAGTACAACATGAAAGAAAAATGTTTGATTTGGACACTTTGTCAGAATTTAAAAACTTCTGTTCTCTGAAAAATGCTATTAAAGGAATTAAAAAACCTGGGAGAAAATATTTGCAAAAGACACATCTGATAAAGGACATGTACTAAAATATATTACGAAGCCCAGAGAAATTAGATAGTTTGGTGTCTTGGGGCTGCCGTAACAAGGCACCACTGACCAGGTGACTTAAAACAACAGAAATTTATGCCCTTGCAGCTCCGGAGGCCGGAAGTCCAAAGTTGGCACCACTGGGCCAACATGAAGGGGGCAGCAGGGCGCCACCTTGCCTCCTCGGTGGCTGCCGGCTCCCCTGGGCTCATGATGGTGTCACCCCAGTCCCTGCCTCTGTTGCCCTCTGCCTCTCTCTAATGAGGACACTTGCGATGGCACTCAGGTCCCGCCTGATGCCCCAGGATGACCTCGGCTTAAGATCTTCAATTTAATCACATCTGCAAAGAACAGACACAGTCACACTAGCTGGTGCCAGGCTTAGAATCTGCACATGGCTTTGGGAGTCACAACCCATTCACCTGTCAGCATGAGGGACGGTTCGCTCTGAGGGGGAAATGGCAGGTGCAGACACACGGGGGACGCAAGGGGACTGCAGCCACCACTGGCTGAGTTGGGAGGTTGGGTGAAGCTTGGCGAGAAGGCCCGTGCTTGCTGGGGAGACGCAGCAGACAGACTAAATGCAAACCTATAAAATGCACGCGGCCCCTGCCGGATGCCTTCTGAGAGGCTGCCATGGACTTTAAATGGATTCGGCTCCTTTTAGACACCAGCCCTGTTTCTTTGCTGCATTTCTTCTAAACGCAGTGTGGAACCTGGACAGATGTCTTGGGGATGAGAACCTATTTAGAAAACTTTCATTTGAAGAGTCACAATAAATGAGGAGGATGTAGGCGAGCTCCAGGACTGAGGCGGGGCTGCAGGGGGCGCCAGGACACAGGTGCCAGGACCCTCCTAGGCTGAAGCTGCTTCAGAGAAAGGAGGAGCCAGTGGGCTCAGGGGCAAAGCTCAGAAGGCCAGGACGGTCGGTCCCCAGCTGCTGATCCAGGGTGCTGACCTGGGCTCTGGGGTGCATGGGGGTGAGGCCACCCTTGCGTGGGGCCTGTCCACCTGAGAGGTTTCACACTCTTCACGGAACTAAGGAGCCTTTCCTGGAGCCACCCCTTGCGGGTCCCCCGCGGCGCCCTCCTGCTTCTCCCGACGCGGCCAGCAGAGGGCAGCAGCTGCCGAGCAAAGGCGCGAGCCCAGCTGGGTCTCCGTCATCACGTCCACTGTTGACCGTGAGGTCCGTGCGGGAACATGATTCCAGGCTCTAAGCTCCATCGCGAAACAGTTCACATTTAGAAATAAGCCCTTGTGGCTGGCAGAGCTGCCTTTGAGTCCTACCCACCAAGGATGAAGAAACAAGCCCAGACCGGCTGGGGACAGACGCGGGCCCAGGGCCGGAGGAGCAGAGCAGGCTTTGGAAACTTGTGGCCCAGGCCCTGCCCCTCGTGGGGATGTGCTGACACCAGCACGGGCTGGGGACAGAGACGAGCACGCGGTCACCAAGCCCCAGAAACGGGGCACACGTCCATCCAACGCACACCCATTTTAGACTGATTCCCAGGAGCCACTGTGGTGGCGTCTACACCCCGAGTTCACGACCACAGGCTGGGACTTGCTTTAAGCTCAGACTCCAGCCAGCTGTAAGCTGGCACTGGTCAGCCTTGGTCAGCGTGGGGACGCACATTCTTCCCTCCTTTTCAGTAGATTCTGGAACTCCACCTGTTTGGGTCGGTCACCCTGAGACCCAGAAGCCCCGAAATGCACCGCTCAGGTAGTGGGTGTCTGCCTTATGAGGGCACGTCTGCACCCACTGTCACCTGGGCAGAAAGCAAGCGTTCTCTCAAAGGGCTCCTCCGAGCGGTTTCCCGCGAGAAGGCGGAGCTGCGTCGAGGACAAAAGGCAGTGAGCGCCGCCCTGCGCTGGCGCCGGCCGCGCGGGCCCTTCTGCCCGCGGCGCCTCAGTCACTGGTCGGTCTCGCTGGCACCTCTCCCGCAGGAGAGAAGACTCATGTGTCAAGGACCCTTTGAAGTACAAAGATCTTTTTTCAATAGACAGGATCCCTGAGTTACTGAGATAAGTGGAGGAGGCCTGACATTTATTGCACGTAATTTAAATTCAAATTGGCTCCCGGGGAAGGAAAATGACAAGGCGGTGTGAGCCGCCTGCCTTCGATTCCGATCCTTCGCTGGCGTGTGGGTTTCTGAATTGCTTTAGATCTGCTTTAATTTTTATAATTCAGAGAACAAAGCCATATTGTGAATACCATGAAACTAGCATTTTATTTTTGAAATGAAGTCATCCTCATCCGTGCATTATTTAGAAAAAAAAAAAAAACTTAAAACGAGCAAGTGTCCTTCTCGCTTTGAAATATCTGATCGAAAAATAACATCAAGTAGCTGACCGTGTCCCAAACCACAGAGAAAGGCGCAGGCGCAGGCACTATCGACTCCAGCGAGGCAGGAAGGTTCCCCGCGAAGGCGCGCGCAGCTCCCGCGGACCCGGCCTCGGGCGCGCTGAGGTGTGGGGTCCGCGCAGAATCGGGCCCACGTGTTCACCGTTTCCCCAAAAACGCGAAGGGCGGCAAAGCCCCAGTGTTTCG
>NW_006436291.1:847311-847755 GCF_000325575.1 Pteropus alecto | reverse complement strand
GGGCGGAGGAGGGTCCCGCCGGAGGAGGAGCGGAGCCGCGCGGCCCTCGCCCAGGGCACCAGCTGAGAGACACTGAGAACAGCAGAGCGAGGGCGGAAGGAGGCGGCTCCCCGGGCTCCCCGGGCTCCCGGCGCTGAGAAAGCTGGGGACACAGACGAGCGTGCTGTGGGCTCTCTGACCGTGACGAGAAGGCGCTGACACCGCAAAGCACTTGCACCGTCGATAAATCTATAATATCAAAATATATTCATTTTTCTTTCAAAATGATGCTATAAAAATAGATGACAATAAATCTGTGAGGATCGCGAAGGCCATGAGATGAGTAAAATCACTACAGTAGTTCACATGCCCAGAGGGACCTGGAAGGCGCCCGCTACCACTCCCTGCCGGTCACCGAGTCACCAAGTGGAGGCCAGACCTGCAGGACCAGGCTGCCCTCCTAAC
>NW_006436291.1:841833-847038 GCF_000325575.1 Pteropus alecto | reverse complement strand
ACTTCCCCCCTCCCCCCACCTTCCTCCCCCCCTGGCAGTGGTGAGTGCGCTTGTTCAGCGGGACTTGTCCCATAGCGCTCCAGTCTCTCCACCTCCACAAGAGGTCACAGCTTGCTGGGCATGTGACACTCACACACCGCTGGCATGCAAGGTCCATACAGTGGTCTCAAAGTTCCTGTTTTTCCAGAATGCTCTTTGGGCCTTTAACCCATGTTCTTAACACTTACTTGATGCAGTTCTAAGTCCAATCCATCCTCCTGGGTGGGCAAGGGGTTGTCCACAGGAAAAGTGCCCCCAGCGCGGGAGCTCAGGCCCCGGTGCTGGCGGAAGGCCAGCATGGCCACCACAGCCAGGCTGCGCAGTGAAGGTCAGCCGCCGTGTGCCTGGGGGGTCTGCAGGGCTGGGAGGACCAGGCCGCCTCCTGGCACTGTCCACGCTGAGATGCACTGGCAGAGGCAGAGCCCCTGAGACCGCGGCTGGGACTACGTTGGGGGAGGGCGGGCTCCCCCTCGCGGACCAGGCAGAGCTGTGAGCACGGTGAGAACAGTCTCGGTGACGGACGGGCCTGAGCTTCGCGCTCCAGTTCCTTCCTCATCCGCAAAATGGGGACAAAGCCAGCAGCTTAAACCCATCCCGGCCCCCAGTGGCCTCGGCGTTGTGTGGGGAGCTTCCCTGGGCTGAATCTCGGTCTAATTTCCACGGCTCCTCCCCTCACTGCCCAGGCGATGCTCATGGAAGGGACGTCAGGACGGTGGGTGGGAACGGAGCTGGAACCGCCCCGGCTGTTACACCTGCTGCTTCAGTGATGGAGACTGCACGAAGTGGAGCGCAACCGAATCCGGCCCGCGGGGAACCACGAGCACGAGCACGGGATCTGCTTCAGACTTCCCTCCGGGAACCACGCGAGCAAGCCGAGCGCAGGGAAATAGTTTACAAACAGCAAGAAAAAGACTCCCAGGATCCTATAGCCAGGGAGATTATCCCGCAACAGCCAGGGAGAAATAAAGACTTTCCGAGACAAACAAAAACCGAGGGAACTTTGCGCGGGCAGACCTGCCTTGCAGGAAACGTTGAAAGGCGACCTTCGCGGAGAACGGGAAGTGATAGGACAGCAGGAGCTGGAGCCCTTGGGGGGACGCGGGGAGCGGAGGGCAGGAAACAAAGGCGAAGCGAAACCTCTTGTTTTCCTTAGTCTTACGTGATCTAAGAGATGCCTGTCGGCTCCAAACAGTAACAGCAGCATGGTGCTGGGTGGCTGTGGCCTACGGTGTCACGAGGGACACTGTGGCAGGGGTCGCTCTGTGACAGAGGCCCCGCATCGCGCGGGGCGTGCTGCGGCGTCATGTGAAAGGACACTTGGATTGGTCGTCAAAGCGCATTGGCATTCTAGGGCGACAAGCGGAAAAGTGAAAAAGAGTTGATCTGCTAAGAGAGGAGAAAAGAATGAAGCGATGTAAAATGTCCAGTTAAAACCAAGAAAGCCAGAAAAAGAGTGGCAGACAAAAAAAAAAAAAAAAAGAACAAGGCCAACAAATAGAAAACAGTCACAAATGCAGCAGGTATGAATCCAACTGTATCAATAACGGCTTTGAACATCAATAGTGTGAATACACCAATTAAAAGACAGACTGACAGAGTGAGTAATGAAACAAGGCCTAACTGGATGTTGTCTACAAGAAACTCACTTTAGGGACGAAGACATTAAAAGGAGAGGGGCGGAGGAAGACGGACCTCGACTCCAACCAGCAGGGAGCAGGCGCGGCCGTTCCAACTGTATCAATAACGGCTTTGAACATCAATAGTGCGAATACACCAATTAAAAGACAGACTGAGAGAGTGAGTAATGAAACAAGACCTAACTGGATGTTGTCTACAAGAAACTCACCTTAGGGACGAAGACATTAAAAGGAGAGGGGCGGAGGAAGACGGACCTCGACTCCAACCCGCAGGGAGCAGGCGCGGCCGTGTTTACTTCAGACCGAGCAGAGTTCAGACCCCGGGTAGTTACGGAAGGAAAAGGGCGTTGCCTGGCGACAAGCGCTCAGTTCTCTAGGAAGACGTAACAGTCCTTGATGTGTGTGCACCTAACAACAGAGCGTCAAAACGCACGAGGCGAAAACCGAGACTGGCAAGGGAGACGGGCGAGTGCACCACAGCCGGCGGCGATTTCAGCACCCCGGCAGGAGTGGACAGATCCAGGGTGAGGATGCGGCTGCGCTCAACGGCACCACAGTCCCCCGGATCTAGGTGACACAGACTATTTCGCTTCTCGAGCTCACACGGAGCACGCGCCAAGACCGCATTCTGGGCCATGAAACACGTCTCAGTGCGTCGAAAGCTGCACGCTAAGGATGCTCTCAGACGCGGTGGGAGCAGGCTGGAAATCAACGATAGAAAGATAAAGGGGACACCCCAAAACACTCGGATGTTAAAGGACACACCCATAAATAATGCATGAGTCAAAGAAGTCTCGACGTGAATTTTTAAATATACTTAACCAAATTAAAATGAAAATACGCCTTATCGAAATTTGTGGAATACTGTAAAAGCAGTGTTTAGAGGAAAATTTATAGCATTGAATGTATATGTTAGAAAAAAGATATAAAATCAATAATCTAAGCTTCTACCTCAGTAAACTAGAGAAAGAACAATATAAACCTAAAATAAGCAGAAGAAAAAATAATAAAAATCAGAGCAGAAATCATGAAATTGAAAATGAGAAAATAGGAAAAAAATCAATGAAACCAAAGGCTGGGTTTTGTTTTGTTTTCGTTTTTAAAAATATCAATAAAATGGATAAACTTCTAGCCACACTAACCAAGAAAACAAGTGAGAAGATAAAAATTACTAAAATCAGAAATGAGGGGGGATGCTAACACTTATTATATAGACATTAAAACGATAAAAAAATATATTTGAACAACTCTATGCTCACAAATTTGATAACTGAAATAAAATGGACCAAATCCTTAAAAGGCACAATCTACCAAAACTCACAAAAGAAAAAATAGAAAATCAGTAAAGCCCTGTATCTTTTAAAGAAATTGAATCAATAATTAACAGTCTTCCAAAACAAAACAAAACAAAAACTAAGGTCGGATGGTTTCGCCTAAAACAAAACAAAAACTAAGGTCGGATGGTTTCGCTTGTGAATTCTACCAAACATTGAAGGAAGAAATGATACCAGTACAATCTGTTCCAGAAAACAAAAGCACAGTGAACACTTTCTAATTCATCCAATAAAGCCAGCATTACCCAAATGCCAAAACCAGATAAAGGCATTATAAGAAAGGGAAACTATAGGCCAATAAATCTCTCTCATGAATATAGATGCAAAAATCATTAACAAAATATTAACAAACAGAATCCAACAACATATAAAAAGAATTATACATCACAACTGAGTGGGATTTATTCCAGATATACAAGTCTGGTTCAACAGCTGAAAATTAATCAATGCAATCCATCAAAACAGGCTAAAGAAGAATCACATGATCATACTGATAGATGCAGAAAACGCATTTAAAAAAATCCAACTCCCATTCAAGATACAAGCTCTCAGCAAACAAGTAATTGAACTTCCTCAATCTGGTAAAGAACATCTACACAAACTACAGCTGACATCGCACTTAACGTGAGAATACATGCCTCCCCGTAAGGTCAGGAACAAGGCAAGGACGACCCCTCACAGTTTATCTTCTACATCATACCAGAAGTCCTAGCTAATGCAATAAGACGAGAAAGGTGTACATATTGAGAAGGAAGAAACGCAACTGTCTTTGTTCACATGTGATCATGATTGTCTATATAGAGAACCTGAAACAGGTGACAAAAAATTCTGATGAATGAAATCAAAGATCTGAATAAATGCGGAGCTATTCTATGTTTGTGGTTGGAAGACTCAATATTGCCGAGATGTCAGTTCTTCCCAACACAAGCCCATCAAAATCCCAGCAAACTTGTGGATATCAACAAATGGATACTGAAGTTTATATGGAGAAGCAAAAGACCCAGAATAGCCAACAAAATATTGAAGGGGAAGAACTAAGTCGGGAGGCTGACACTACCTGACTTCAAGACTTTCTATAAAGCTGGGTGGTACTGGTGTAAAGTACATAGATAGATCAATGGAACAGAATAAAGAGCCCAGAAATGGACCTACACAAATATATTCACCTGATCTTTGACAACGGAGCAAAGGCAATTCAATGGGAAAAGGACAACTTTTTCAACAACTGTTACTGAAGCAACTGAACATTCATGTGCAGGGGAAAAAAATCTAGACACTGGCCTTTCACAAAACTCAATGATCATAGACTTATCTGTGAAATATGAAACTGTAAACTCTCACTGTATAACAGAATATCTAGGTGACCTTGGGTTTAGAGATGAATTTTTGGATACAGCACCAAAAGCATAATCCATAAAAGAAAACATTGATAAGCTGGACTTCGTTAAAATCAAACACTTCTGCCCTGTGAAAGACACTGTAAAGAGAATGAAAAGACAAGTCACATACTGGGAGAAAACACCTGCAAAAATACATATATGTTAAAGACTTGTATCTGAAATATACAAAGAAATCTTGAAACTCAACAGTAAGAAAACAATCTAATTACAAAATGGACCAAAGATCAGAACCTCACCCATGAAGGTGGCAAATAAGCAAATGAAAAGATGCTCCACATCATGTGTCATCGGGGAGATACAAATTAAAACAACGATGAGAGACCAGGGCACGCCTACTAGAATGGCTAAAATCCAACACTGACGACATCAAATGCCAACTAGGATGTGGAGCCACAGGAACTGTCACTCACTGCTGATGAGAATGCAAAATGAGACAGCCGCTCTGGAAGGCAGTTTTGCAGTTTCTTACTAAGCTAGGCATAGTCCTGGACTCCAGTTATCACGCTCCAAGTGGCATGGCTGGAGCACCGCCCATCCCCTCCCAGCACGCTCTCCATTGGCTGCTCCACCAAAGGACCGCACTTCTATTGGCTGAGGCTCTTGCTGGGGAGGGCCTAGTGCCGGTAGGGGGCGGGGCCCCTCAAGCCCTCCTATAACAGCCGCCGCGAGGAGGCGGGGCAGGATGACGTCATCGAGCAGGGCCACGGGCATTGGGCGCCATCTTGAAAAGGGAAGAGTCCCACCTCCCCGGCTGCCGGCTGAGGTGCTCGCGTGGCGGCGTCGCGGCGCGCGCCC
>NW_006436291.1:835092-841157 GCF_000325575.1 Pteropus alecto | reverse complement strand
TGACCTCCCTCTGGCATCCTTCTTCTTTACCCTGCGCCTGTCACGGGCAGTGTGACATCCTTGGCCCCCTGGGCCAGACAGCGCCCAGATTACATAGCAAGTTCATTGTGCTCTAAGAAATTGGTAAACATGTATATGAATTGAGATGGAAACCAGATGATGTTATGTAACCTAAGTCGTTTGATTCTTGTTTCTTTTCTGTCCACTTTAGGTATATTAGTTCTTTTCATTTTGCATGTCAAGTGGGTGACAGTTCAACTTACTCAAAATTTCTATCAAGAGTAAAGCAAAACCTGTTTTAAGCATAGAGAGATGGGACGGCCTAACGCCTGTCTTATTCTTTCCCCTTCTAAGAAGTTGTCGACAAACTGAGTAAGTTAAAATTTGAATCTGTGATGATGTGTTTTAAGCGCGACGTTACCCTTTGACAATACTTATGTTGTCCTTTGAAAATCTTTACAGAAATATTTTGTTCTGTGAATTAAACTGGTTGGAATTTTTTGCAGTTTTAGGTAAAATTTTGAATACATCTAAAAGTTTGGCATTTCAGGTTGTCTTTTTGTAAGACTGCTTTGTGGCAATTACCTGTATGTCGTTTGATTGTCGTGTGCATTCAGAGCTGTCTACCTCAATCCGCATGTGCTTTGGTCTTAGTGATCCATCAGGGTTAACACGTTCGGACTCCTCGTCATTTTGTCAAGTAGTCGTGACAGTGTTCGTTGGAATCGTTATTGCAGTAGAAGGCATGGCGAAGGAAAATGTCATCGTTCGCAACTAGAGGTCGTTAAGCAACAGGAGTAACAAAGGTCGAGAAGCCGACTGTCCCCAACCACGTCGATCAGGAAATGTCAGTCACAGTAATGGGTCGGGCAGCTCGAGGGCGCCGTCCTGCCCTCATGCCCGGACCCGAGGACCTGAGTGGCACATGGGTTTGTTTAGACTTGTGGCTCGGGAAGCGTTTGTTCTGGGCTGAGGTCTCTTTGAGGAGTTCCGCCGTCGCTTTGGACCATCTGCTTTCCCTGCGGTGGGGGATGGGACAGTGACCGAGGTCGAGGCTGGGGGCCTCCCTTCCTGAGGAAGGACAGCGCCTAGTGAGCATGAGGGTGCATGAGGGCGTGGAGGCTCCTGTGGCTTGAAAGATTGAGTGAGTCCGATGAGAAAAGGTTTGATTTCCTTTCGTGTTTAAAAGTAATCGTGCTGGGGAGACTCGCGTCGTAACCCCTGAAGTGCACTGGGTACAGCTGGAGGCCTTTCTTCTTCAAGAACAGGGTTTTCCTTAGGGGCCAGGTCAGCCATAGTGCCATCAGGGCTTTCCAACTCCCCGCAAGGACTGGAGCCAGGCCCAAAAGGAAATTAATGATTGTCCAGCTGGCGACAGGATGCATGCGTGACAGTCACTGGTGTCTTGCCTCTCTCTCCTTCCCATACAACAAGCTGGCTGTGGCTATAGTCATCATCCCTGAAGGCAGAATAGGTGAGTTTTTGCACCCAGGTGAGCAAGAGTCAAAACCCCAGGGGAGGCTTCTAGAAGGAAGTGAGAAATTGTTTGTTATCTCATGCCTCGAAATACTTATGCTCTGAACAGTGATCACTTTTTGGAAGTTTTAAATGTGCGGACTTTTCATGTGTATTGTGTAGTCACCGTCACCCAGCCCCTACTCCCTGTCCTTGACAACACACTGGGTGAATGCCACACGATGCAGTCCTTTGCTTGTCTGTTTTCAGCAGAGTGTGAGCTCCTCAAGCTTGAAGGCTGGGCACCCCCCGCCTCCCCCTCAGCACTTTGTAGAGCAGGGGTCCCCAAGTCCCTGGGCCATGGACCAGTACCAGTCCGTGGCCCATTAGGAACCGGGCTGCACAGCAGGAGGTGAGCGGTGGGCGAGCGAGCAAGCTTCATCTCTATCTGCGGCCGCTCCCCAGCGCCAGCGTCACCCCTCAGCTCCGCCTCAGATCCTCAGGCATTAGATTCTCAAAGGAGCACCAGACCCAGCCTGGAGGTAATGCCAGCTCATGACCGTGAGGTTCCAGAGATTGCTTCTACTTACCTGAGTCCAATAATTCCATCCTCGCGCAGCCTCAGGAGGGAGGGGACATGTATTGTCCTTTCCAGTGTTAGATGCGGAAGCCGCTTCACGGAGGCCAGTTGACTTGGTCAGCAGCCACTGTCTGGGGGCGCTGAGGTTTGAAGGTTTGAAGGTTTGGATCCAGGCCGACTGGCTCCAGGGCCCATGCATGCTGCGCTGCTTCAGTGACCGCTGGCGGCCAGGGCTGTGAAGCCCCCGCGGTGGGGAGTGGCAGCCCGGCCGTGATTGCTCTGTGCTTCTGGAGCTCAGGAGATCTCACCCCCAGGTTGGAGGAAATCGCCCTCAAAACAAATGAAAACGAGATGCCTTTAAAGGAAGCGTCTGTCAAAACGATATAAGATTAGTAACAAGCATTCAAGAAATGATAGTTCTCAAAGCGTTTGAAGACGGGGTACCACAGGGACGAGGAGTGACGGAATCACCTGTGTGTCAGACGCAGGAACGTTGCCTGCTAGGGCTCTCCAGGTGTCTGGTCCCCTCGTGCAAGGGGCTCCAGGTCCGCTGCCTTTGCTCATTAATTGCTCTTCTGGAGAATCTGGGAGGAGCTGGAGGGCGGGTCGGTAATGAACTGTCGCCTGGTGTCACGTGGCTTTCGTAGAGCTTGATGCCCGTGGTTTCCTTCATCTCAGAATCTGTAGTTTTAAGTGTCTTGACTATTTATTCGATAATTTTTTTAATCGGTTTCTTAATCCATGATCTAATCTATCGTTTTGAATTAGACCATCTTTATCTAAAGAAATAATACTAAAGAAAATGAGTTTCATCTGCTTAACTCCAGCTCGAGTTACGCTGGCAAGGCCAGCCTTCCCAGAGGATTTACGTAGATGTGAGAGAGAGAGGGGCTCGCTTAAATCGAGGAAGGGCAGCAAAAATTAAGGGCACTTGGGCGCAGACACTAGAAGGTTATTGCGTTTCATTAAATATCAGACACATCTGATTTCAAAGATGTAAAAATGGGGCGAAATGTGCTCCTTAGAGTCAATGGAATCTGGTAGTTGTAACCTTATCAGTCAGAGTCATTCTTTGTAGGAGGAGGGAGATTTTCTCTGTGGGGCTTCCTGGAAGACAGCTGGGTTCTTGGACTCGTGTCCGCCTTCGCTCTGTTACAGCTGTTTTATCGAAGTACATGAGTGAGATTCGACCTCAGACTTCCACTGAGATATTTGAAAGGGAGGAGAGATTTAGTCGCCGTTCCATATGGCCGTGGGCTTTCTTCTTAGCACTGCAACCAAACTGGACGTGGTCTCTTCAGGTTAAGTCACACTTTGGAACCTGAAACAGTATCCGTTTGATCCCATTCTTAGTTCTGTCCTGTGCTCTGGATGGATCTCTTGCTCCTGTAGTGATTTGGTAACGTTACACCTGGGTCAGCTGGTCATATTATACGCGGAGTTACTCAGATCTTTTAAATGCTGATACGTTCCATTATACGAGATCAAAGAAAATCGCTAATCTCACCACTGATCAGAAAATCTTCAAGTGCGGAGTTGTCAAACTAACAGTAATACATACAGATTTTCCAAAATTCTGGTTTTCTCTCGAGAGCTTGGCTTGGATCACTGGCAGTAAACACTGTCGGCTGTTCTGGGAAGTGAGAGGCCCACTCTGTTGACATTTGAGAAAGTCTCTGCAGACACCAATCAGAACAACGTAGCAGGTCAGCTGTTTTTTCACATAAAAACAGCCTGCATGAAAAGTGGCTCTTCGAGCTTGCAGGGCAAACAGCTGTACATGTGCTTTCCCTCGAGACGGTCACTGGACACGGGGGCAGCAGGCGTGCTCGCTCTGCGCATGCTGCGCGTCTACCACAAAGAATTTGAAAAAGACTCCTGCCAGAGGGTGGGGGCTGAGTGACAGAAATTCGTTTGGCTGCTCGTCCAGGGCGCCCCGAAGTCAGCCGCCCCCCCCGCACGTGCGCACAGCCGCGGTTTGTGCTGCGGCACCCGCAGTTTGCACTGTCGTCGCTTTCGCCCATCCATCCAGATGAAAACAGCACAAACGGCCCGTGATGCGTTAGTGTTGTTCTGGAAGTGGCTTTGACCTTCTGGGCCGCCGAGAGGTTCTCAGGGACCCCGAGGGGCCCACAGAGCACGCTTTGAAAAACAGCACTTTAAAGCCGGCTCCTAGCAACCAGAATAGCAGAACAGGGCAGACTTCGGCACTCACTGTGCCCTCTCATCTTTACTGGATTTTATTTCAAAATGCAGATGCAGAGCATTCATTATTTTAAGAAAATCAAATGATAGATACATAAAGAGTAACCGTGAAAGTCGCCGTTCACTCCCCTCTGCCGTCCTGGCGTCCGCCCCAGAGGAGGACTCCAAGCCGTGTGTGTGTCTTTAGACCATTTCTTATGTGTTCACCTACTGACTTTTATTTTAAATGTAGTGTATAAGCAGAAAGGTTTTTCTTTTTATTTCTTACAAAACATGAATCCTACCATAAATATTGTTTTGCAACTTGCAATTCTGCATCACTGGTCTGAAACCTGAGCTCTCACGGTGACCTGGCATCTGCTGAGCTGTGCACGTGCTTGAGCCCCTTGGACCCTGGCCACAAGCCCGAGTGTAAGTGCCGCCGTCGCCTGCATTTACTGCTGAGGCCGCCACCCACCATGTCTGAAAATACCTTAAACGTTTTTTCTCCGTTTTAATGGGCTGCTCCGGGTATCCAGAGTGACAAAACAGATGTCCATGACGCATATCCATTACAAAAGCAGTAGCATCATAACTAGATTTAAAACAGAGCAAGGTGACAACCCAGCGAACAGTTGCTACTGAAAGGAGAGCTCCCGGGCCTTACGAGCATCCGCGCACTCAGGAGCACACGCAGGTTCATTAAGCATTAGGGCTACTTCCGGCTTTGTTTCTGATATTCCTTTCTGTTCACCTGTGTGTCCCAAAAAAGTTATAATTTCATTATTTTTTGGATACACCTTACGTATAGCAGAAATATTGTAAGTCTTAAGACTCAGGTGTTTGCCATCTCACATTTTCATAAACTATAGGTTGTTTTTTAAATCATAATAGACACGTTATTAACCTAATGTTAGTAGAGCACTAACATCCATGTTCTCAAAACGTTTGGTCGTATTTGTTTCAGATTTTTTTTGAGGAGTAAAAGGAACAATTAAAGTCGAAGTCCTTTTTTTCCTAACTCTCCGCTTCTGTTTCCTGTGCTTTCTCCTTCCCTCGCCAGTGGAACTGGTATCGTGAAGTTGGCACCTGTAGACGCTCCCTGCTTTTGAACGTTCGTCAGAGGCCGGGCACAGGTCGCCTCCCGCCAAGCACAGATCAGCGTGTCGGCGGCAGCCAAGCCGCCGCTTTCTCTCCATCTCTCTGCCTGTGTCAGACCTGAACGATCCAGCCGAATGCCAGAGGCCACTCTCCTTAGATTCTGACTTTCTTTACGACACCAAAAAGGATGTATCTGTCAGTCGTTGAAGTCATCTGAAATACCAGATAGTCTTGAAGGACTGTTTACCAAAGTCATTGTTAATTCCCTCTGCCACGGAGGCCTGGCGAAGTGCAGGAATAATCTCTGTGGAAACGAGAGAATGAGAGGGTTTTGCTTTAACCATCCTCAGTTTACTTGACGTTTATTAAAAACAATACAAGTCAGGAGTAAAAGGAGCAAGTGACTTTCCTATAGCAGTTGTCAGGTCACAGCAAAATTCGAAGGAAAGTACAGATACTTCCTGTGCACCCCCTGCCCCGCTGCTGGTCTCCCCGTTATCAGCACCCCCCACACCGGAGCGGCACGTCGGTTTACAACTGACATTGACACATCATTTATCACCCAAAGTCCCATAACACCCAAAACCTGTAATTTAGGGTTCTCTCTTGGTGTTACGCATTCTGTGGGTTTGGCCAAATGTCCAATGACACGTACCCGTCGCCATGTAGCGTCCGGAGCGGTCTCACTGCCCTGTAACTCTGCCGCGCCCGCCCATTCATCCCTCTCCCTCCTGTTCATCCCTCT
>NW_006436291.1:822822-835026 GCF_000325575.1 Pteropus alecto | reverse complement strand
TGTCTCCGCAGCTGCGCCTTTTCCAGAATGCCGTGGAGCTGGAACCGGAATGCCGTGGAGCTGGAATCGTTCGGGACGTAGCCCTTTCCACTGGCTTTCGTCACTTGTCGTGGCATTTAAGGTCCTTTCGTGTCTTTCCGCGACCCGGTGGCTCACTTCCCCTCGCCGCTGAGCCACAGTCCCTTGTCTGGAGGACCGCCGGTTGTTCACCCCCTCGCCCGCTGAAGGACGCCTTGGCTGCTTCCAGGGCTAGAAAATCAATGACTAAAGCGGCTGTAAACAGCTGTGCGCACGCGTTTTCAACTTCCCGGGATGAACACGGAGAACGTAATCGCCGACTCGCATGGTGAGAGAGTGTCTCATCTCATAAGAAATTGCCAAACTGTCTTCCAGAGTGGCTGGCTACACCGCCTTGCGTTCCCACTGGCAGTGAGTGACAGCTCCTGCGGCTCTGTAGCCTTGCCAGGGTTTGATGCTGTCAGTGTTTTGGATTTTGGCCATTCCAGTAGGTGTGCAGTGGTTTCTTGTTTTAATTTGCATTTCCCTGATGACGAAAGATGTAGAGCATCTTTTCAGATGCTTATTTGCCATCTGTAGTAAAATTTCTGTTGTCTTTTGCCCATTTTATAATTGGACTGTTTTCTTATTGTTGATTTTTAAAGAGATCTTTGTATATTTCAGGTAACGGTTCTTTATCAGTTGTGTCTTTTAAAAACATTTTCTCCTGGTATGTGGCTTGTCTTCTCGTGATCTTGAATGTATTAGAATTTCATTCCATTTTATGGCAGAATTAGTTGTGAATTTTTTGAAGTAGGAAATTATGTTTCTAACCTACTGGGAGCATCCAGTGGAAATCAAAAGGGCTTTGGGGGGCCTCGGGGATTGGCAGTTCCAGAGCAAGAATGTGGAGGGAGCAGGCATTCCAAGAAGCAGCGAAGGCCATAGCGGAGGGGCTGTGGAGGCTGGGTGCCCGAGGCAGATTGGGGGAGCACAGGGCTGAGTGGGGAGGGAGACGGGTGGGAAGGAACAGGATGATGGGGAGAAGCAGTGTGTTATCTGCGGAAGTATGACACACGTGGGGAGGGTACATGGTCCCAGGTGGGCCACACAGCCGTGCTCACAGGGACTCGTGTCAGTGACCTGGTCGAGGGAGAGTGCCTTACTGCACCTCCGGCCTTCCCGCCTGCAAGGCCAGCGACGCCCCTGCTACTGACATCGCGGACAGACGCCCTGCTTTCGAACTTGGTTTGCATGGCGTACAGCTGCAGGTGCTGCTCAGCGTTTCCTCCCGAGGCCCATCCAGGGGTTCTGTGTTGTCATTTGCTCATTTCCATTGCTATGTGCTGCTCCCCTGTGTGAGCGGTCCACAACCGATGCATCCGTCTGCTGTTGGGGACATTTGCGTTGTCTCTTCTGTGGACAGGCTGCTGTGAATGTCCTTGTGAGAGCTGTAGTGATACACATGTGCGCTTCTGGGGGCCGTGCATCTGGAGGCGGGGAGTCCAGGGCCCTAGGGAGCGTGGGTGTCTAGCTTTAGTGGATGTCGCCGGACAGTCTTCACTCCCAGGAGCGCTGCGTGAGCGTCCCTGTGCTCCCATTTCGGTGGCCCTTGGAGGGGGTTTTTTCATTTCAGCCGTGGGGTGCTCTTACCTGCTTTTCCCTGGAGGCCAGAGAGGTTGGAGGCTGTTCCACGTATGTGTGGGCCTCGGATCAGTTTTGGTGTCCCCTAAGGGGAAGCAGACGACGGGAGTGAAGCGTGAACACTCTCTGGGACTGTTGCCTACACGGCTCACAGCGGGGAGGTGGACGATGCTAGGAAACGGGCAGCGGCGTTGTGAGTGGTGTCCCCTCATCCTGCTGGCGGCTGTCCAGCAGGAGCAGATTGGGTCACAGGCCAATCTGCACTGAAGTAACCCTTCGCATCGTGAGCTAGCCGAAGGAGGGGGTCAAACAAACTGGAAACTGTCGAGTGGTGTCCCCTCATCCTGCTGGCGGCTGTCCAGTGGGATGATCTGCACTGAAGTAACCCTCCGCATCGCGAGCTAGCCGAAGGAGGGGGTCAAACGAAACTGGGAACTGTTCCATCTGCCAGTTGTGTGCATTTGCCATTTGGACTGTGACCCGGTAATTTGGGGCGGTGCATTCTCCGCACCGTATTTGACTTCTTTAGTGAGTGGACACGCTGCTGGTGGCGGCTGGGTGCTGGCAGGGTTTGAGCGGTGCTCATGCTCTTTGTGCCTTGGAAAGATCCCTCCACCCGCTTTGTAGAGACTGGACTCCAAGGAGCAGGAGAGGGAACGGGGCAGTGGCACCTGGGAGGCCGTCAAGACCACTTATCCAGAGACGATGGTCACTTTGGACATAGGGTGGTGGCCGCAAAGATTGACGGTAGATGAAACGGTCACATTTGTGTGTTTTGTTTTGAAAAGCTGGGAAGTTCGGGTAGGTACTGGAGTAACGTGACAACCACCTGCGAGCTCAGCCCCAGACTCTGCACTGGAACGTGTGTCTTCCTTCACGTCTGTGGCCTCGGCGTCCCGGTCAGTGACGCAGCAGGGTTCTAGGTTCCGACCCAGCGGCGTGTTCCGGGGTCTCCTTCAGGCTGACCCATCTGTGTGACCCTGCGCGTCCGCACCGCTGCCCGCTGCACCCCTCTGAGGGGTCGGGCTCCCCGCTTCGCCTCCCTTCCATATGTCTTTCCCTGTCCCTCCCCTGCCCCGGCCGTCCCCTCCCTTGGCTGGATTCCAGGCTCTAACACGGTGCGGCTCCCCGCACCCCCCACCTGCCCCTCTCCACCCAGTCGTGTCGCTCCTGGCAGACCCCGCAGCGGGGTCAGCCACCACGGGCCGCTCCGAGCCCACACCCAGGCCACGCAGCCCCCGGGGCTGTGCTCAGTGGCCTCATTTACAGTTGCCGCACGCACTAGGGTCAGTCCCCAGCGGGCAGGGACGCGCCTCTTCGTTGTGTCCCCAGTGCCTCGGGCAAGCCTGCGTATGTGCGGCAGTCCTGCGTTCACCGGCGCGGTCCTGTCTTCCGGAGGAGACCTCTTTCTCACGGCCCCCTGCATTGCCTGAGCCTCTTCTGTGCCGGGCGCAGCCCTGACCACCTCCCCGGATGGGGGCACCCCTGTCCCCATCTTCCAGCAGCCCCGGCCCGAGCCCCGGCTGACACCCGCTCCTGTCCGCCTGACCCTGCTGCCTCCCGCACAGGCCTCCATCGACCCCTCTTAAAGTCCCTCTCTGCCTCCGCGCCCGCCCCCCGCCTTGTCGCCTGTGTCCGTGCCTGCTCCCTCGCAGCACGGTGGCTCCCCCTCAGGTCCGGGGCCTCTCCCCCGGCCGTGGCGCACCCTTGGCCCCCACGACCACTGCCTTCCGGTTACCGTAACCCATGAGTCAGCCCGTTCAGTAACGTCACCTCTCCCCCGCCCCCAGCAAAATGAAGAGGAGTCCAGAGGGTCTCTCTTAGGGTCCCGGTTCGGCAGGATGGTGTCGACTGTGTACATACTGCTTGTCGCATTCAGATTTTTTTCCACACACATTTTCAGTTTTCCGAGCTCACGATTGCCCGATTTGAAATCACATGCCGAGTTCTCTGTGTCTTTAGTGCTGTTTTTCCAGACAGGCACTCGAGCAGTTCTGTCAGCTGTGACTCTTCCCTGGGACGGCAGGTGCCCTCAGCCCCTTCTCCCCGTCCTGACGCCCTGGGCCAGCCTCCTCCAGGGACCGCTCTCTCCGGGGCGGTCGGCTCCTGCCTTGGGACTTTCTTCACCGTCACTGGCATGTCGCGACCCCGTCTTGCCAGGTCGCATCTCCAGGGCTTTCCCGAGAAGGGGCTCTGTTCGCGTTTGTGCTCTTTGCGCGTTTGAAAACGTCTCCGCCCCTCCCCCCGGCTTGATTGCAAACTTGGCGGGTGTAGAATTAGAGGTTGGAGATTATTTTTTCTCAGAATTCTGAGGGCGGCTGGAATGCCGTCCACCATTTTCCTACATCCGGAGTGATGCCATCTGATGTGATAACTTTCGCGTGTGACCCGTTCGTGTTCTCTGGAGAGTTCTGGAAGCCCTCCGCCCTCGGCGTCCTGGACTGCGGAGAGCTGCGCGTCGGCGCGGTCTGCTCACGGCGCCCCCGGGCCGCTGCTCTCGGGGACTCTGGTCTCGCTGCTTCGGTGACTTCTCTCCTTTTCTCTCGTCTTTCTGGAACTTGTCACCTGGGCGGCGGGCCACCTCGCCTGATCCCCGATGACCTTTCCTGCTGTCCATCTCCGTGTCTTTTTGTCCTCCCCTTTGGAGGAGGCCTGGAGTTTTTAAACTGTCGTTACACCGTCTGAATTTCAAGGGCCACTTCCTCGTGCTTCCTTCCTCGGAGCCGCTCGCCTTCTGGGGGCCCCACTGGAAGCAGAGGCATCCTGCCCGGATCACCGCCTAGAGCTGCCACCAAGGGCCACCTGGGTACCGTGCCCAAACCTGCCTCTCTCCGCCACACAGCCTGCTTCGTGGGCTGTTGTGAGGCCCAGCAGCTTAGGACAGGGGTCGCGCTGGGCGAGAGTAGCCCCTGGCACCTAGAGCACCCAGCCAGCACTGGTCACTACCTACTTTAAGCGTTACCTCCCTGGGGACATTAATTCGTGTTCCTTTGACTTTTTGCTGATGCACTGTCCCTCTTTTCTCCAAGTCCCTTCATTTTGGCGTTTTCTCTTACGCGACTGCCATCCTGAGCCGTTGCTCAGGTTTCGGGTGGACTCGCCGTGGGCTTTTCAGCTGGGGAGCCTCCCTGTGGTCGGTCGTTTCGAGAGGAACCCTGGGGATGGTGGGAACGACTCCTGGTGGCCATTGCGTGGAAAATAAGGCGTGGGAGGACCTGTGTACTCCCACCTGCCAGGATCGGGGACCCAGCAGCTCTGCAGAGAGACCTGCCACCATCTCCGTGCCCAGCACCGGTGCGGAGCAGGGTGGCCTCCGTCATCGCGCGGCCCGTGGCAGTGCCGGCCCGCCCGGCGGGCTCCCTCACTCAGCGTCGCACGTGGCCCTCCGCATCAGCCCCGTTGCTGGAGTCACGTTCGTCAGGTTAGATTCATGCTGGCAATTTAAATTTCACTGGTTTCATAATCGTGTTAGTATTTAGTCAGCATGTTTATTTTGATTTGAGAACTGTTCTAAACTCTACAGAGGGTATTTCTAATTTTAAGCTTATACGTATTTACGTGGCTTAATGAAAATAATTTCTCACCACTGGCAGTCATGGGAGTTTCTCTTTGAAAAGGTTCAGTCCATTTTAATTAAATTTGAAAATCACTGACAGCTAGAATGCATTAATTGTGTAAGACGGTATACCCTCTGGGGATAAATGACACAGATTTAGTCCCTTTTAGTCCATTACAGAATATTTCAGTTTCATTTAAGCAAATTAGGTTATTTTGAGTAATTTAGTTTAAAAAATGACACTTCTAACGAGAAGCAGCCTAATCCTTTTCCCAAGTCTAACTGCAGATTTAAAAACTAAAAAGAACGTCCGGCAGCAGAATCATAGGAGTCGGCGTGTTTGCACGTCAGCACACGGTGCCGACGCAGTAAGGACCCATGTGGCAATAATTCTTTGATGTAGAGGTTTGTGCTCACCTTTCAGATTTACGCTATGGCCACTGTGGGGGGCACTTCTGCAAGTAGTTCCAGCTTCAGGGCCATTTCTGATCAGCGGCCACGTCCCGAGTGACAGCCTCCAGCAGCCTGTCTGGACACGCTGTGGCACTGGTGTCCCCATGCCCCGGCCTGTGCACGGCCAGCTGTGCTCGCTGGCGGTAGGCACGCCCTGGGGGCCGGTCCTTCCTCAGCGGCCAGAGATGAGGTTTCTGGGGCAACCAGACATCGAGTCTGGTTGTGGTCACAGAACAAGCGGACGCTGGACCCGTGGGAGGCCACATCGTGCTTTGTCATTACTCGGTCAGCGCACGGAGCCGTGGAGAAACCCCGTGTGCTCCGCAGTCTGTCACGGGTGCATTTTATGATTCAGCGTCGCGACACCCATTTAGATCCATTCCCTCTAACTGAAGCATCAGCCTTGGACACCTCCAGCACTTTTTAGGACGTTTCCAGCACTTGGCTTTGTTCATTGCACCTGTGGCCTCGAGCCCTAGTGAGCTGACGGACACGGTCTTTGGTGTCCAAGACCGTGTGGCGTCGATGGTGTCAGAAGTCCCAGGTACCTGACCAGCAAGAAATGATGTCATCAATGTCAGTGGCAGTGACTTTGTCCGGACAATGGAATAGAATTGTACCGTCTGTAATGTTATTTTGTACAGAAGCCAACAAAAGTTACTGTGTAGAATATTAAAATGTTTCCGTTAATATTTTATAAGAATAAAAGATTTGTTTTAAAAATTAATATGAGGCATGCATTATAAAGTTAGGTACCAGTCTTCTAGGACCAATTGTTTTCTTAGTAACAATTTCCTGAATTTCTACCCTTCATCCTATGTTAAGACAGCCGAGTCTAGATGAACCCCGGTGCTCCAGGGGCAGGATTGAGTCACTTAATAAACCCAGGGGTCCACGTGGGCCCTGGGCTCCAGAACCAAGAAGAGGCCGCTTGGTGATTACTAGTTACCTGCAAAAATCTGGCCTTATCCAGGGAGAAAGTTTTAGATGTGTTGATCTTTCCCTTGATCCTTTTTATTGATTTTTGGTACTCATTGTCCCCCCCTCAAAATCATAACGTCATAAACTGCTCCTGTATTTTATTGACAGCTACGTCATCTCGACTGTTGAACTGAATCACTTCGGAGATCTCCTTGCAACAGGGGACAAGGGCGGCGGCGTTGTTATTTTTCAGTGGAACGAGAGGTCAGTAATTTACAACCTTCAACTCAGTGACATCGTCCACCCTCCTCTTCTCGTCGCGATGAGGAGGGACGTGCCGTTCCGGCCCCAGCCTCTCCCTGCGTTTAGGTGCAGTGATGGCGTGTTAACCCTACCATCTTCTTCGGAAATTTTCTCTGGTACGATCGAGAAGACGTGTGTTTCAGCTCACTGACGTCCAGCCACCAAGCCCCTGCAAAGTCCCCAGTGCCCTCATCTTTAGCGAGGGAGGAGAGTCCTTGCCCCACCCCCTGGTTGTCGCATGTTGTCACAGGTTGCCATGAGGACCTAATGAGGGAGGTGGGGCGGTGGGCATTTGCGTTTATTCGTTCTGTCCCATAATCAGAGGGGCTGTCGGAAGCCCCAGCCAGGCGGAGCTGGGCCCAGCCCCGTGGTTCACGGTGCAGCCCCCAGGAGGGACCTGTGTGTCCGGCACGCATGCACTGCCCCTCATCCTCAGCCCGCAGGCTGCACTGTCGGCGTGGGATGGGAAGGCATCCCAGAACACGGCCTGGCGGGTGACGCAACGCTGCATCATAAAACGCACGAGCACTGCGTCTGGAATTGTTTTGTGCGTGTTACAAATTGGCACGAGAGGTTTCCTACTGTGGCATTCCAGTCCCTCGCCTCTCACGTGGCTGTCGGCTGTCGGGTGAGCCGGGCGGGCTTGTTCGTTGCGACCACTGTGGGGTGCTATTGCACACGCATGTGCTGGCTGGCCGCTGTCACAGGGGAGTGTGGCGTGCATCCTGCGGCTGACTCCGGGGGGCCTGGGCCTGCTGGGCGGACTGTGTGGGGCCAGGCTGCACCCCAGTCTCACGACCCCTGCCCTCCAGAGCACCATATTTAACATCTGCGAAGCTGAGTAAACTTAAAATCCTGGTGTCTTGTGATGGCCTGGTGGCACACGTTGCCAGTGTCTCAGATCAGGGGAAATGTGGTCGGGGAGGCCACACAGCCGCGGGAAGGTCAGAGGGCCAGGCGCCAGGCAGCCTCACATGTCTGAAAACCTGCTCGGTGTTGCTCAAGCGCGGACCGAGGCGGTGAGTGCACGCCGCCTGGTGACCGGGGGCTGCAGGGACAGCTCGGGGTGCAGGGTGCTCCCCACCCACACCCCGCCCGGCGACATGGGGCACAGACTGCCTGCCTGCTCTCCCGTGCAGGGTGCACGCAGGGCGCCAGCCACACAGGACGGAGTCACAGCCAGCAGTGGAGGCAGTGCCACCAGCAGTTAGGAAACAGGGGTGTCATCGGGTGGCCCTCAGACCTCTTACGCCCACCGCGTCGCCCAGTGCCCAGGGGTCGAAATGGAGGCGGCTGTCGGGGTGTGCGGTCCAGGCCCAGAGCCCTCGCGTGCACCAGGCTGCTCTGATGGGAACCGCGACTTCCGCCGCCCCGTGCTGCCGCCTTTGCATCTGTGAACCCGCGGTGGTTTCTGGGTGGGTCACTTAGTGACAGTGGAGGACTTTGACAGCTAGCAGCGTGTCCACCGTCACTTTAAATTCAGGCGTGCTGGAGCAGCGGGGCCTGCCGGGCCTCCCCGCCACCTGCCCCGCCCTCACGCAACGCCCGCTCCTCCCAACCAGGCAGCTCGCTGCACGCGGCGCCCACGTGCCCGGCTGGGAACGCTGGGTCTCACCACCCCCAGTCCTGGCCCCACTCAAGGCCGCCTTTATCTGTTCGGCCTCAGTGGAACGAGCGTAGCTGTGGCCCAGTGGCGCGCGTGAGCAGGGGAGGGGCTCCGCCATGGACCGCGTTTATGTACCAGAGCGGGGGGCGGGGGTCCCGGGCCTGGTGACCCCACGCCCACATCCTCTGCGAAGCCAGGCCTGTGTGTGAGCTCTCAGTGACCTCCCCAGGGTTCAGAATGGACCCGCAAACTGTCTAAACTTAGCCGGGTGAGAGGGAGAGACGTCGCCCCTGGGCCTTCTGGGCACGCCCTGGGGTGTTTCACTACGCAAATTACAAGAATACTGCCGCTGATTTTTCATTGCGATTTTAAAGTTCTTTTCTTTCCTACTGGACGTCACTGGTGTTGAGCCTGTTTTCCTTTTTGGTCACGTTCAGACACTGTCATCCACGACTGCGTCCTTCCCCTCCCCACTGTCCCCATTCAGTGCAGATGTCCCTGCCCTCATCAGAGATGGGTCTGTGTCTCTTTAGAAACCTTTTATTAAAGTCTGACATGCACATCAAAACGCCTGCCAGCAGAGGGGCAGGCCCACAAACACGCGAGTCGGCCCACGCCAGGTCAGCTCCCGCGGTCCCTCCTGTCACCCCTTGGCCCCCCCATCCCGAGGCGTAGCACGTGTGCTGGAGAAGCAGGCCCGGACGCAGGTGATGGTCCGGGCGCCCAGCTCGTAGGCAGGAGAGGACAAGGGAGGGCTCCGCCAAGGACTCTGCAGCCAGGCGACTCGCCACAGGACAGACGGGACAGCGAGGCCGCAGCGTTAGGCATCGGGGCCCGAGAGGCAGTTGGTTCAGGTGCCAGTTTAGCCTTGTCTTCAACAAGAAAGTGTCCACCTTCGCCATGGCTGCCAGGCGGAGCGGCTTGGAATTGACAGCACCCCATCACTGCAGCCTGTCCCCACGGCTCAGTTACGGGCCCTTTGGGGTGTGACCTGTACAAAACTGTCACTTAACCGGGAACGCAGATCTGCTGCTTTGCTTCCTGCTGTCAGCGTGTTGCTCTCACGCCGCGCGATCTCGTTCTGAACGCCGTGTCCTTCCGCTCCCGGGTCCCGACACAGACGCCCGCAGACCTCGTGGCGGAAGCCAGTCGCGAACGCGCACGCGCGCCCTGTGAGTTCCACTTCAGTGAACGGCGATCAGGAACGGAGCTTTCTGCGGCCGGCCTGAGGGCCTGAGGGCCAGTCTGTGGCACTCAGGGTCACAGCTGGAGCCCACGGCCTGCGGCGGGGGTCTGCGCTGCCCGCTGCCTGTCCCAAAAAGTGCGGCCGCTTCTGCCTTTGGGACGTTTTCTCTCTGATGGGCGTGACCTCACGTCCACTGCCTCCCTCGCTGCGTCAGGGGCTGTTTTAAATAGTCCACATCCGAAAGTTCAGCATTGCTTTTTTCTCCCTCGATTTGCTAATAGAAAATACTGGCTTTGGTTAGCACGATGTTTAACTTCACGCATGGAACGACGGATCGTGTAAGAATTGATTTAGAAGACAGGCTGTCCGAGGGGTAGGCAGAGGTTCACCTCATTTAAATGACAGACTGATTTAAGATGAAAGCGGTACTGGCTGATCACACGTTTTTGGAAGTTACTGATTTCTCCAGAAAATGACAGCCCTGTGATATGTGCAGACCAGGTGGCTTCAGCCGGATTTCTCCACATTCGGGGCAGTGTCTGCTGGTCACAGTAGAGCTCGGCGACTCCTCTGCTGGGGCTCAGCGTCCGGCGCGTGCTCATCCGTGCTTTTACTCACGTAAACCTCACAGAGCGCACGGGGCTTTAAATCCTAGCGTTTCCCGCTTCGTTTTGATTAGTGTGGTCTTGACTTGGTTGTTCAGTTTATGTGGTTACTCGGTTTGTGAAACGCTGTCCAGTGGGCAGTGCTGACATCTCTGTCGTGCTGGTAGTGGGAGGAAGTCGGGGTCGCTGCGCCCCGCCCTGCCCCGCCCCGGCCGAGCCGGTGAGCTGCCAGTGTCTGACTCCATTTCTTTTCTTTCTTGCAAACTTAGGGCTTAAAACCATGGCCCCTGCATCCGCTTTACTCTCTTGAGCCCTGGCATCTTTAATCATTCTTCTGGATGAAGTCGGAGTGGTGCCGAGGAGGGAGGACCCCGCGTCCGGCCCCCAGAGCTCCTGCTGCGAGCAGTTTGACGCGCAGCCTCCCGGCTATTCCTGTCTCCGAGAGCAGGTGCGTGTGTTCAAAGCACCGGCTCGTCCTCTGCACGGCGATAGTGAAGCTCCCAGTACCAGGGAGGGGCAGGAGGCCCCAGTGCAGCGCGGCGACCTCTGTGACCCGCACTCGGTGTCTGTAAGCCTTTCCCTTCCCCTGGAGAGTTGAGGCACGGGAATGCGCCTCTCGGGGTTCCCGTACGAACTGGGAGAGCGTGGGCGTGAAGCCGCTGGCCCAGCGCAGTGCGTGGCGGCGAGCCCTGCCCGAGGCTGCTGCTCCTTAACGCACCGTGACCCCCTTCCATTCCGGCAGGGCACGGACTCGTAACCGCAGTCACAGTGCACGTGTCCCTTGGTGTACGTGCCACTCTATTCAGTTCATGGCCATCTTTGTGAGTTTGCTTACTGCCCTTTGCTTTTTCTCCCACTCGAAGCTCCCGTTTTCCTTAGTGATTTGTGAAAACTCTAAAACACGAAGGGTTCGTTTATGCGGCCATTTCTTTCGTTGCCTTTTAAAAAGGTTTGTCCCACGATCACGCATGCTTTAGATGCTTTTCCTTGTGACAGGTTACGTAAACATAAACACTTTTATTTTCTTACTTGTGTCTCTTAACTCTGTAAGATCTTTGAGCCCGTCACACGAGGGAGAGGGGGCTGCTTGCGCTTCTCCAGGCACTCAGCCACCTGCCCCGTGCCCCGTGGCTCTGCCCCTTCCACGCACGGTCAGCTGCCCCGGGCCTCCTCCAGGGACCGCTGTCACCTTCGTGTGCCTTGGGCTTCTTGCCCCTGGTTAACTTTCCAGACCGGGCCCGCCGGGCTACTGCTGGCTGCCGCCCCAAGCCTGCGGGCAGCCGTCCTCAGACGTGGCCCTGTGTGCCCCACGAGCTTCCCTGACACCCGGGCAGCCACTGGGCCCAGCCTGGGTTCCCCGCCCAGCACGGTGGCCTCCCGGGGCAGCTGGGAGGCTCCGGCTCCTCCACGACCACTGTCCAGGAACCAGTGTTCGATGTCCAGTGCCTTGAGCTGCGGGGTCCCCTCGTCATTCAGTCAGCTTTCTTCATTGTCGTAGCAAGACCTTGCTACCCCATCTTGGCCCGGAGCCAGCTCCTGCTCTCACTTTCTTCCGCAGACTTCTGTGGTGGGGCCGCCGCCAGTTTGCTCCCGCCCAGAGTCCCAGTGCGTCGTCACGGGCTCCCAGGCTAGGGCCAGCCGAGAACCGTGTGCGCTGGGGCCTCGGCCGAGCCGCCCGGACATATCCCCGTGACTGTCCTGTGGGGACGGACCCTGTTCCCGGGAGCTGCGCTGGACTGGTAGCCGGCCCCCGGGGAGAGCCGGCCCCCTAACCCACTGAGCTCTGGCCCGCCTTCTGGGCGACAGACGTGAAGAACAGGCCCAGCTCCACGGGAAAGCGCGTGTGCGGCCTGGGTCTGCAGCATGGACTGGCCGCTGAGCGGGCCGGTCCGCCGTGCTGCGGGGTGGAGCCTGCCTGTCCCAAGGCGCCGTG
>NW_006436291.1:807834-822751 GCF_000325575.1 Pteropus alecto | reverse complement strand
GAGAACGCCTGGCATGCGGCGAGCTCCCCGCACCCACTGGCTCTGCGCAACTTGCTGCCTATTTGGGGGCTAAAGCGTCTTCCAAAGAATTCCGTGCTCATAGAACTCCGCAACAAAGCGTGAGTCCTACAGCGTCCGTCACGGCTTCAGGGTACCGCTCTTGAATAAACGGTTTCAGGACGAGAGTAGTTTTGTCTGCGGGGTAACTTATTTGAACAGATGCTCGGTATTGCTGCCAGCTTCACATGCGGAACCAACAAACACGCAGGTTCCTACATCTTAAAAAAGAAAACGCGTCTTAGATCGGAAGCGCACGCATCTCCTCGCCCGTGGTTTGCCGACGGCCGGCGTGGCAGTGCCCCGGCGTCCGGGACGGCGGGGCCCCCGTCGAGTTTCTGCTGAGACCAGACCTGGAGACTGGACGCCTGCCCAGCAGCAGCGGCCTCTGCAAAAGCAGAATCCACGTCGTCCTGGGCGCGTGACTGCGGGACAGTAAGAACGGGCCGTGGCCGGCCGGCCTGTCTGCTTAGTGAACCCTGGAGCCCGGCGTGGACACGCCGGCATCGGTGCGGCCCTGGCCTCCAGGCAGAGCAGGGCCCTGAACCAGGACATAGGCCAGCGCGTCCCGAGGCGCCTTACCCGGTGGCAGTGGAGGCCCCAGCGGCGCTGGTCCCGAGTCGGAGACGGGCCTGCGCTCCCGGTACCTCCCATCAGGCCCCAGCACGCACTGGCACGTCTTGTCCAAACGTCTCAGCACAGAGCTGGACCCGGGCCCCTGGACCTGCCGGGAGGCCCTCGGTCCTGCTCAGGCCACAGGGCGGTGTCCCCAGATTGCTGTGTTTGTTCACGTTCAGTTAGAAATCAGGAATCTACAAGTAGATTTTTTTTTTAATTTAAAATTAATTTTTATATTGTGTATTGGTACGCATGGTGGCACTGAGGGTGACGGCCCCTCCTGCTGGGTGCTGGCCCCTGGCCAACCTGCTTGTGAGTTACAGGTAGCCTTGCCATGGCACCGTCACTGGCGGGGGGCTGGGATTGACACGCAGTGTCCTCGTGCCCCACACTGCACTCCACACAGCTGGGGAGCGGGGCCACCTGCGCACTGCAGGGCCACAGCCTCCCAGCCCCCTGACGCCGTGACAGAGGGACCGCTGACCCCTGGCCATGCAGGGGCAGGGGCGCTGCTAATGTCTGACCTCGTGCCCACCACAACCCGAAGTGCCCAGGCCAGGCGGCAGCCACCTGGGGGTGGAGGCCGACAGGTCGCTGGTTGAGAACAGAGGATCCTGTGCGTGGCTGTGCTGCCTGGGCGTGTGCAGCGGGCCGGCCGAGGCTGACGGACCGCGGTCCACCAACCTCCCATCTGACTCCAGCTCCTGCCTGAGCCACGAGTGTCACACTCGCTTCTGAGTTACCATGCCTATGGGCCACCCAGGCCTGTTGGGACTCTTCTAAGAAAGCTTTTGCCTGAAGACACAAGTAACGAAACCTGTTTCTCTGATCATCAGTCTGGTAAGTGCTGAAGGTGACTTGTTTCCAGTTCACTTTGTTGGGCTGTGTGACAGTATTTGGTGGTGACGTAATTTTCAGTTTTGCTGATCTTGTCTTGGGTTGGGCGGCACCTGTTCCTCTCCTTAACATCCCCAAGCATCAGTGACGTCACTGAGAGGCGCCACTCCTGTCTCGGACCCTCCCGAAGGCGGGGTCCCTCCCTTGCCCGCTTGCAGGGCTCACACGGAGGGGCGCCGAGGCCCAGGGCCTGCGTGGACCTCCGCCCATGTGCGTGCCCCTCACCCAGCCGCTGGGTGTCTGCTGGGCTCACGGCCTGCAAGGTGACTGTGTCCTGAGACAAATCTGTGTGCCTCCGAGCTCCTCGTTACTAGAAAATTGTCTCTGGAAACCTCAGCGCATCTTTACAAATATGTGCGTCCCGTGAAGATGAGAAATGAGTTATGCCAAGAACTCACCTAGAGGGGAAATTTTATTCTCCAAAAGCTAAGTACCTGACTGCAGTGCAGCTGTGGTCCTTCTAGAAACGTCCTCTCACTGGGGTGTAACGGACGTGACCATTCCAGGGGCACAGCCCAGCACCCTGGCGTTCGCATGTGCTGCAGCATGGTCACAGCGGCACGTCTAGTTCACATCCGTCACCAGTTACCGAGTCCCTGGTGATGAGGGCTTTTAAGATGACTCTCAGCCCCTTCCGACGAGCAGCGCCCCCAGCGTCGGCGCGCTGCAGTCGCAGCCTGGGGCTCGCCGCCTTCTGCTCTCACGGGGAATTTGTTCCTTTGACCCTTCGCCCGTTTCTGCGCTCCACCCCCGCCTCTGGCAGCCGCCAGCCTGACCGCTGACTCAGCTGTGCAGTTGGCCTGATGGTGACCTGGACCCCGCAGGAACCGTGCCCTCTCCCGCTTGCTCCGTGCGCTCTGCCCGTGGACTGGCGGACACCGCCTCGGTCTGTGACCACCATGGTTCCGTCACTCAGTGTCTGTTTCGGCCGCTGTGAGTTCCTTCAAGTTGGCTGCGTGTCAATGCGCCACCACCTCGAGACATCCCCACCTTCCGGCACCGCAGAGGGGCCAGGATCCGGCTGCCTCGGAGCCCACCACGTGGGTGGCCAGGGGCTCTGGTTCGTCGGAGGGCGGTGTCAGGAACCAGCATCTGGCATTGGCCACCCAATGCAACTGGGGTGTCGTCACTTGGCCCTGTCACCGAGCAGAGCTAGGAAATGCAGGCGTGTGCTCACACACAGTATTCGTTGCGTGCCCTGCAGATGTAACACACCTAACGTGAACGCCACACCACACCCCGGGCTGCGCCTCCTCCTTCCCGTGCGACGCTGACATCCTAGCGCTCAGCAGTGGCGCACGCAGCCCCTTGGGGACCCGCGCCCGGAAGGAATCGGCATCTGGGCGCGGGGCGGTGTTCACGCAGCTCTGCCTGCAGCCCGTCGGGTGGGTCCCCTCCCTCCCTGCCACACGGGGCTGTTCCCCCAAAACAGTGCTTTTAATGGGCTGACCAGGGCAGCAAGTCAGGCGCAGAGGTGCCACGTGCCTCCTGCCCCGCCTTCCCCTCCCCCACCCCCAGCCCCGTAAGGAGCCGGCCTTCGTTTCCGGCACATTCCCACCGGACTTCTCGTGCACACGGTAGCGTCCGGTGCGTCCTCTGGTTCACCGGTCTAGTTTGGACTCAGGGGGCTCATCTCATCTCTTCTCCCAACGGTGTCAACTGCGGCAGCTCGCCTGACACCAGAAGGTCCAAGCAGGGATGGGCCACCCGCTGGGCTGGCCCGTCCTTCCCAGGTCGGCCCCGCGCCGCGCCGATGGGTTCGAGGGACGGGGTGGCTGTGGCTGCCGGTTTACAAACGACCCGGCAGTGCAGCCCACACGCACTGGGCCGATTCGCAACCGCCCGCCACTGATTCCGGTCCGTTGTGTACACAAACACTCACTTGAGTGTATCTTGGAAATGAGTCGGTTCATCGACCCTTTTCTGAAGCTGCGCTGTGTGGCGTGTGGACCACCACAGCCTGCTCGCCCAACCCCGTGCACACCTGTGCCGCAAGCATCACACACATACAGGTGCGTTTTCAGACGAGTTTCTGTTCCAGGTAAGTTCCTAGAAGCAGCTTCGAGGTCACGTGGAATGTGTCCTGTTAAAGATCTGTCCAATTTCCCTCCAGGGTGCTGTCCCCATCTGCATGTCTTCTGGCAAAGTACAAGTGTCACACTGGTTTACAAGCTCACTCTGGTTACTGCAGACGTCTGGGTCAGGAAACCGCGTTTAAACGTAGCTGGCAAGTGTTCTAATTTGTGTTGCTCTAAAACTGTTTGGATAAATGTTATTGAACAGTAGGAAGGTCCGTTTGCTGAAGCTCAGTTACTGTGCTGTCAGTCACCCAGCCTGACACGTGTACGCACAGTCACGTGACCGCCGTAATGGTGCAGTGTGACGGGAGAGGCCCCTAGGAAAGCCCGTCTCGCTTGTGCAACACGCTTCCGTAACAGATGCTGAGGACTGAAGCCCATTTCATCAGGAGCTCGGCTAATGCCATCGGTGACAGGAACAAGCATGACTGCCCAAGTGATGGTTCATGTGGCAGTGGGGGACTGCCCTTGCTGGGACATGCTGAGCACAGCCCACAGTGGACAGAAGCAGAGAGACAAAGCCTTCATTTCCCATGAAAGACAAACACTCCTGAACCGCCTGGCCAGAGCAAGTCAGTGTCACCTCACAGACCTCCTCTCCTTAAGAGCCTGCATCACAGAATTCAGATGCCATCCACCCAGCCTCTCTGAGTGAAAGGGCGGTAGACCGCTTCCAAGGTAACTGTTTCAACAGAAACCAGGATTTTAAAAAACTGTTACATTTATTTTAATACAACTGAATTTAGTGAACAGCATATAAAGTGTATCAAACAGGCAGCCTTTGAAACATGCTGTAGAGAAAATAAAGAACTCGACAAGGGGAACTGAGCCGGTTTAATCAAAAAGCTTTTATGACGTGTCATTTTAAACCATATGTAAATACAGTCACCTCTGAAAGATTTGGCAAAGATTTATTTTTTCCTATTTCCAGTCTTTTAAAGTAGACACAGATTTGCTGAGAATGAAGCCGATTCGAAGAGCACGCAAAAATCGATCAGACGACACGACACGCCTCAATTCAGCAGTCTGAGTGGGACGAGGACGGGGCTGGGCAGATGGCAGCCTCGTCATCCCAGGTGGTCGCTCAGCCCACCCGGCGACAGGAAGCAGGCCAGTGTGCGCTGCACAGGGCTGCCCTGTGCCCACGGCTGTTTACAGCGTGACCAAGGACAGCAGCGGGCAGCGGCGGTCTTTGAGGACAGCCGTGCCCACTTACCACAATTCCTGTAGCAGTGACTAGAAGGCCACAGTGTCAGTCTGGGTGGACCTTTACATAGTTCATCTGAACGTCAACGTCACTCACTCTCCCGAAATACTTAGTGTTTTAACTGAATTAAGGATCACACAATTTTGTTAAAATACTACACACATCATGACGAACACGGTAAAATTATTTATACTTAGATATTTGGATATTATAAAGAAAACACATTACCAAATTACAGTAGATGTCAGCGTGGCATGCTCACTAACTGATCCCACAGGTGTGACTACAGGGTAGCCTGGCTGAGTGTCCGTCCTTTCGTCTCACTAGGGATGCAGCATCTACAGAACACACACACACACAAGCGGTGCGGCCGCGAGGACCACGACAGCTCTGCAGCTAGCTGTGTCGCAAGCTCCGGTGTCAATCCCGCTCCAGGAAGAAGCCGACTCCAGCTCTCCATCAAAAGGTGCTGGTGGAGGTGGTCAGGCGCCGTCCGATGTAGATCCTGCCGGGGGAGGGGACTCTGAGTGCGGCTCGTCACCCCACAGCGAGGGAGCCGCCAGCTTGCTTCCGCTCCCGCAAGTGAGGCAGACTGCGAAGGGGTGGCAAACCTCCCCTGTCGGGGTGTCCCCGTCGGGGTGACCGAGAGAAGACCGAGAGTGCTGACGGCGTGGAGCACGCAGCCCTCAGAGGACACGCGCCCCCTGCACGTCCTCACAGCGAAGGGAACGCAAGCGCCCCTACCCTTCACTGACCCGGCAACACGCCGCAGGGCGGGCCACTGTCACTGCACACAGTAATGGCCGCCGGCCTCACAGAAGCCATGGCTGAAGCTGCGGCTCCTGGAAAGGGGGACAGAAGGGGGGGAGCCTCCTCGGGAGAGCTGGAGGGTGGGGCTCAGCCTAACGGTAGGGAGCTGGCTGCAGAAACCCTCGTGAGGTGAAGGCCCTGCCCCCAGAACCCGATGTGCTGGCTCGGGGCGCTGGAGCAGTCCCCGTCTGTGACACCAGAAAGGCCTGGGAAAGTGCTGGCCACGGTGAGTCTGGACACACTGACGTCCAGGGGCCTGAGGCCAGCCCGGGGAGCCACTAGTGTTGGCGGGAGTCAAAGGTCAGGGAAAGCAACCCCACTCACCTCCCCCGAGGCTGCTGACTGGCCACAATCCGTGAGACCCTGAGCCCCGAGACTTAGAACACACGGGCCCACAGGGGCTCCGGGGTCCTGCCGACCTGTCTCAGGCACAAGCCCGCCAGCCAAGACCAGAAGCCCGTCCTGACAACACAGCGAACCGCAGCCGGAGCGCTGTCCCCCGCCCAGGGCTGGGCCGGAGGGGGCGGCAGGGTGCTCAGCTGCACCTGTGTTTTCCACAGCATTAGCGTGACAAGCCGCACACCTGAGCGCCTGGCTGTTCTGGCACTGCAGGGGCCACGAGCACCTCCCAGCAGAGGTTCAGAGTGTCCCGCAGCGTGACACACTGAGGGACAGCTGCAGCCACAGAAGCAGGCCCAGGCCACCCCGCAGCTGGGGCCGGGCCCCGGTTGCAGGGCACGTCTGTTTCCTGAGCGCACGGGGACTTCCCTGGCTCGTCAGTGGACACGCTGCTACGTAAGCTGTGACCCAGGACCTACATGTCGGTGGGAAGCTGACACCCTGGGCCCGGAACCCGCGCGGCGGGCAGGGCGGGCAGGGCGGACACTCACCCCAGGCCGATGGCCAGGAGGTGCGACAGCAGCAGGGACGGAAGGAAGACCTTGAGGAACTCGGCCGAGCAGACGCCGCCCCTCTTCATGACGCTGGTGTTGCGCATGCTGAGCGCGGCCGTGCGCCTCGGGCGCCGGAGCAGGAACTCCCTGGGGGAGAGGGCTGTGGCAGCGAGGGCGGCGGTGGCCCTCGGCCCGCGGGGTGCGGGGCTGACAGGGGACTCACTTGGGGGGGACGTTCTCCGGCCGACTCGACCAGTCCCAGATCCAGTCGGAGTTTTTCTTCAGGATGCTCTCGACCTCCTTCCTCCTCTCCAGGTAATCCTCCTCCGACTGTGACAGCAACGGGGAGGGCACTGAACCTGCGGCCCATACGGGGCAGCAGCCCCACGGGCATCGGACCACGCGCCCCCCCCCAGGCACAGACCACCCCTCCTGACAGTCCCGACTGGGAGGCTGGGGCTCCGAGAGCGGCAAACACTGCCAGGAAGCAACGCGCAGTGAGGACAAACGTCCACAAAGGTGCCGACCGCCGAGCCGGCTCCACAGAGGAAAACGGGACAAGCCTGAGGCCACGCGGCAGGCGCCCCAGACGGCCGCCCTGCGCCAAGGGCGCCGTGCGTCCGAGGCCAGAAGGCCGCTTGGGGACTGAGCGCGGGTCAGACACGCTCTCCTCTCCTCCTCTGCACTTGTGACTTCTGCACCTGAGCATAAAACTTTATAGAATCCAAGAAAATTAACGTTTTGGAAATGGACCAGAGTGCAGTATTTTTTCAAACCAACTGTGTGATTGTGACACCGTGGCCAGGGGTGGTCCCCGAAGGTCTGGGGGGTGGGCCGGCAGGGCATCCCAACAAAGCCTGGGCCTATCCTGGCTGAGGGGAGGGGACCAGGACCGCCACAGTCACTAAAAAGCACGGCCAGGGCACACGAGGCAGGTCCTGACTGGAGCCCCTCACACAGACCCCAGGCGGAAATCACAGCCTGGTGGCCCCGAAGGCTAAACCTCCCGCACCACCCAGCACAGCACAGGGACTTTCTGGAGGCACGTGCAGGCCCAGTGAGCAAGTGTCAGCTCCACAGCCACGATGGCAGGGGGTTTGGGGCGGCCTGCAGGTCGTGCCGACTCCGCACAGCAGACACCAGACCCCACTGCCCACCTGCAGCCAGGCCGGGCACAGGGCCACCCTGTCCCACCCCTGGCCCCACTCCTTTGGCTCCTGTGGGCCAGGTGTTTGGGGTGCCTCCACCCACAGCCTAAAAGGCCCAAAGCCAGACTGCTCTCCACCACACCACCGCGGACCCCAACTGCAGGCGCCCCACCCGCCCACCTGGGAGCTGTTCTTTTCTCCGATGCTGTGGCTGTCGGCCTCGGACACTCTGTTCGTATCTTGCGGGGTCTGCGAGCGAGGCGGGCTGCGGGAACGGCGTGAGTGAGGGCGGGAAGGACAGACGCACCGCCGGCCTCTCCGTCGGAGAAGCAGGGCCCACAGGGAGGGGCGGCTGTGCTCCCTCTCCCGGCGCCAGGCCAGGGCACCAGCCGGCCAGTCCTGGGGGCCGTGGGACGCCAGAGGTGGGGGGCCTGTGGTATCACATGTCACAGGGAGCACCTGACCCCGATTTCCAGACCTCCAGACCCGGCCATGCTGCCCTGGCTGACGGGCCAGGCCGAGGACAGGCCAGGACAACCAGCCTGACCAAGCCAGCTGAGGAGCCAGCCGCTGCGGGGTCCTTCCTCCCCGCCCCCAGCACGGCATCCGAGTGCGCACCCACCTGTCACAGTGTGAGCTCTTGGAGCTGCTCCGACCAGACTCGTGCTGGGCGTCCAGCAGTATCTTCTCCATGTCCCCATTGTACATGGAAACCGAGGCTGGAGCGCTGCTCGCGCTCCCATTGCTGAAGTGCAGCTCCACCCACGAGCCTGCGGGGACGGACAGAGCAGATGAGCTTTCTGCGAGCTGCGCGCCTTCCAACAGCCCGCCGCCCTCCCCTCCCCTCCCCTCCCGGGGTGCAGGCCAGAGCGGCGCCCCAAGCCCCCCCACCAAGCACAGCCCAGCCTCTCCCTGCCCAGGCCCACGGTCAGGAGGGTCCCACTGGGCACGTGCCGTTTTGCACTGAACTGTTAGAACAAACGGGGTGTCAAAAGGAGCTTAAAAGATTCAGTTTTTTTAAAGGCTTCAACTCTCTTACCAACCTAGCCCCATACAGCAGCATGACATTCTGACCCCACGGCCCCAGAAACCTCACGATGGCTGCTCTGTACTCATCACACCAGCAGCCAGACAAATGTCAACATGACAAAGGTGACTTCAGACTCCACTCGACTAATAAAAACAAGCCATCCCCAGCACCGCTTAGCCAGGTCCATACGAGAAGTGAGCTCAGCATCCATGCTTGCTCGAACTAGAAATTGACATGCTACATATGCCAAACTTAATGTATCCTGACAGATTTCACAGATTCAAAGAACTGTCTCCCTCGCACCGGGTCACCTGCTCACCAAAACGCAGTGCAGAAGCAGCTACCACCCCACGCCAACCGCAAACCCTGTGTGTGAAGCCGTGATTCCAAGCGAGGCTTTGTCTCCTGCGGCCGTGTTGGGAATGAACCAGATCAGTTCTGTCCCACCCAACAGCTGACATGGCACGCTGCAGTGACGGCTGTGCTCGGGCTGTGTGTCTGCTGACGGGCAGAGCCCCACCCCAGGGGGCCTGCAGAGATCGGGGGACCCTGTGAGGTGTGTGTGGGATGACGAGGGGAAGGCGAGGAGAGCCGCTGGTCTTGCCTGTGTGTGTGTCTTGCAGTTTGAAAGGTGAGACAGTTGATAGAAAACAGCTTTGGCACGTCTCACAAAAGGACAGGCGAGAGCCCTCCCCGGAGATGGCATGCAGGTGCTGCCAGGCGCATCCCACGCGGCGGCTGCAACACCGCAGCTGTGGGGACAGAGGCTGGGAGGGGCCGGCACCCGGCAGCGACCCTACGGCTGCACGCGAGGGGCCGCCAGGCGTGTGGGTCCATCCGTGTGGCGAGCACCGCTGTCGCTGCGTCCAGAATCGCACCGTGCACGCCGCCACCATTTGCTGTCCTGTCCGGCGTGCCCGCTCCGCACTGGCCGCTGGCACCACTCCACCGCGTCCCTGTGCAGGCTCTGCGCGGGACACATACCTAGGAGTGGGGTCGCCAGGTTCAAAGACAGCGCACGCGTCCAACGTCACCGGAAACAGCGCTGCCGTCCACTGCAGCTGAACCAACAGACAGTTCTCCCAACAGAAGCATGTGTGTTGCTTTGCACTTGTCACCGGTCTGCACCCTCAGCCATCCTGTGGTGTACGCTGGAGTCTCGTGTGGTTTCTCCTGCACTTCTGGTCACTAATGAGGCCGAATGTTTTTTTCACGTTTACGGCCATTTAAACGGCATCTTTCTAAATCGGCAGCTCAGAAGCCTCACCCTCTCTGCTGGGCAGGCTCCTTCGAAATGCTGCAGGAGTCTGGGGTTCCAGAGACAGGCCGAGCCCCGCATGAACGTGCTGCAAGTCACTTCTGCCACTGTGGCGTCTCGTCACCCTTACCGTCTTCTGATGAGCAGCAAATCTTGAGTTTAAGTCTTTCGAGTTTTCAATCTCCTCCTAACCTGAGGTCGTGACAGTGTTCTGTATTTCCAAACAGCTGTATTGTTTTCACACTCCTTTGGACCTGGGTTCCATGAGCCTGGATTCCATGTGTGTGTCACCAGACGCGGCTTGGTTTCCAGTCCCTGACCAGCCGGCCCCTGCTGCTCCCCTGGGCGGCGGCCCCATCAGCAACCAAGCAGCACGCAGAGCCTGTGTCTGGGCCCGATGGCTGTCTGGCTTGTGTCATGTGTTTGTGCATCCCCGGTGTGTGTACTGCTCAAAGACCCCGGTGGCATCTGGAGGACAGGTGCAGGCGGGGTAGGGCGAAGGCAGAGAGAAGCCTGGAAAATTCGTGTACTAGGAAAACTCCACGAGCTAGACTGCAGTCGCCCGCACGTTATGACAACCTGCGCCCAGAGGTGCTACCCTGTGCTGGAGCCTACACGGCACCGTGCAGTGACAGGGACAGAGCGGCTGGTCCTCAAGCCAGCACTGCGTTCAGGATGCCCGAGGAGGGGAGGCCACCGCCATCACTCCGCTGGCGGGAGAGCGGACCACAGAGGAGCCCCTGGCGCCAGGCAGCCTCTCTCCAGAGGAGTCCTGGCCTCACCCTCCATGCTGGTGGCTGCAGAATGTGCCCTCTCGACCGGAAGAAAGGCAATCCCAGACCGGGCAGGAAGGGGGACCTGCCGCCCGTGCACCAGCCTCCCACGTGGCTAACAAAACGACCGCACCAGTTCCTTTTCAAACTAGCTTCGGGCTTTTCTCGCGTTGCAAGCACACAGCGGGAAGGCGGTCCCTCCTGCTGCCCAGGGCTCCCTGGACAAAAGCCCAGGCCACTGCAGGGACGCCCCCTCCGCCACCCGAGGCCGCTCACCTGCCACCACTTACCAGCTGCACTGACACCTCCTCGCCCTGAAGCGTCATTAAAACACAAACCTGACAGTCCTCCACTAGCCCTCCTTCCTTCCTTCCCTGGGACTCGAGGTGACAGCCAGCAAGCCGGCTCCGGCCCCTGCGCTGGCACGGTTCCGTTCTTCCAGGTTCAGTCGCTTACTCAGATTCTGGGTCTGGCTCCGTGCGCTCACCCAGGCTGACGTGCTGCCCGCTCGCCGCCGGGCCTGGCACGACCGGAGGCTGGTTATCCATGCCACTGACATGTGGGCGTTTCCACACCAAGAGCCGATTCTCCAAGACCGCACAGCAGTCCAACACTCCAGTTCGCTGGAGCTGGCATGAGGTCCCACAGGTTCTAGTCCCACAAGACTGCCCCAAAATGGGATGCCCAGGTCACCCGCACTTCCCCCTGACGGGCCCCGACCCCTCTCCCCAGGTTCAGTAACTCCCTGGAATGGCACACAGGACTCAGAAAACCCCCTACTCATGTTTTGCGATCTATCAGAAAGGACACGATCAGGGACAGCCACCCAGGAGATGCAGAGCCAGCGTCCCCACCCCCTCCCGGCACCTGGTGGCCTGCTAACCCAGCCCACCCACAACCCAATCTCCAGCCCTCTCCCCGCCCTGCCCTGCGGGGGTGGGTGCCTGGTTCCCACCCTGTAATCAGGGGTGGCCTTTCCAAACCTCAGCCTGAGGGGCTCCCTACAAAAGGGACAATAAATAACAAAGTCGCTACTGTCACTCAAGAAACCTCAAGGGTTTTATTGCTGTGCCAGCGACCAGGCACAAACATTAAATTTTTTAATTGAAATATAATTGACATAGAACACGTCAATTAGTTTCAGGTTTACACGTGTGTTTCTTATTGTACCACGAGGGCCAACTCGAGACTCCACGGGAACAAGTGGATGCTTTCTGGAGTCATCTCGTAGAAAGTCCTAAGCTTCCTGGAGAAAGGGGGAAAAAATCCCACTCTGGACTGTCCACAGCAACAGCGATGGATCCAAAATCTATATTCCAAGGAATGACTTACCAAAGGACACAAGTTTTATTATTAACCTGCAGCAACTGAGTGGGCAAATGCTTCCTGGAAAACGAAAGCGCACGCTAGTCATCCACCCGCATTCTGCGATGATTAAGATGATTAAGATCTCTCGGGATTAAGGCTGCTTCGTAAACTTAGAAAACTTCCTCGGCATCACAAACAATCTACCGACTAACTGGTATAACTGGGCGTCAGGAAAAAGCACAGCGGCGTCCTGACCAAGGCAAGTCCACAGGCCGCCGGGCTCCCCACCCCCACTCCTGCTGGCAGCTGGCACCACGAACAAGACGCCGCAAGTCGGTCTCAAGCTCTGCACCACGCAGACGAGACAGTGCCCCGCCCCCCGTCCCTGCCTCTGCTGTGACAGACGGGTGACCTCGCGACACTGCCTCTCCACACCCCAGGTACACCCACCAGAGCCCCAGTCTAGCGGGGCAGCAGGTCCAGGCTGGCAAGGGGAAGCCCCTGTGGTGCGTCCCCACTGCTCCCCAGAGGCCTGGCCCACTGCCGCCCCCCCACGATTCTTTTTCTTTATTCCTAGAAATCTGAAGACATTGTTATCGCTTGTAGTTTTTTTTATTTCCTTGGTTTTATATGAATGAAATCTTATCTTTTACAAAGTGATAATTTACCTCCTCCTCCTTGATCTCTATCAAATTTCTTTTAATAACTGTATTGGAGAGGAGGTCAAACCAACTTTGTTTATAACTTATTGATTCTGATGAGTTTCCAGCATCTGGCACGTCGGTTAGGCATCTGCACGGTTCACGAAAGGATCTCCCGGTCGCGCCCTCCCGCCCTGGCCCTCCAGCTAGCCCACATCTTATTTGGAGCGCTGGGGCCGAACCCCAGAGAGCAGATTTTGAAAGAGCTACAGCGGCGCTGATGGCAGCCAGGGCTGAAAATGACTGGCTAGGGGAAGGGCAAGCATTCCAATGGCAAAAGGAGGGATCCCATCAGAACAGAGGACATTCCAGAAGGATCCTTGGCCAAAGGGAAGGCCTGCCGGGCCCATGCCCAGTCGCAGGGCTTCTTCCCTGGGGGAGGTGGGAGTTCGCTGCCAGCTGGGGCAGGCAGGAGACCGAGGCCACCGCCAGTGATTTCAGACACAGTCACCTGGCTAGGTAATTCTGGTTCCCGGTTCCTATCAGAAGCTGGGTGACAGGACTCCTATTCAGGCTCCCAGCACCCCGCTGGCACTCAGTGGAGAGCCCCCCTCATTGTTCCTCAACTGTTGTCACTCGCCTGCCTTACTTTCCACGTAACCCCTGGGCCTCGCCGTGACCATCTGAGAAACGCGGGGAGTGGGAACGATTTCGATGTCTGAAAGCTCAATGCTCGCAAACCGCGCAGACCACAGCTGGCCTGCAAAACACACAAACTATTCTTGTCCACCCGAGTTGCCTATGACAACAGAACCGTCTGACCACCTGTGATACAGCAAGGCGGGGGGGCGGTTCCAGCAGCCATGCTCAGAACAGGGGCTTCCTGGGCAGGCCGCCAGGCACCTCCCCGCCCGTGATGCTGGACGTCACATCTTATCATCACAAAGGTCGGCCCCCTCCTGCACCTCAGCTGTCATAAAGGAGAAAAAGGCACACAGAACATCTTGCAACTCAACAGCTCTACCGATAATGGACAGGGAGTGAACAGGAAAAGACACATCGATTTCGCTGTTAACTCCTCAGGGAAAACTTCTGGTCCCCCAGACTACGGGCAGAGGGAAAATGGCTGCTGCTGTGAGTGTCGCTACCAAAGCTTTCTCACTTCTGGTTCAGAGGTAAACAAGAGCGACCCAGATCAAAACACAGCAGACAGAGGCCACGTTCGCATGTCCCAGGGCAGCTGCCCTGTCCCCAGTGACTTCTCCCACACGGGACTGGAACTGGGCTGCCAGCTGCGAGCAGTGAGTGCCCTGTGCCCTGCCGCACGTAGGCTCGAGAATGGCCAGGAGAATCCCTGCCGTGAGTTTCCACTCTCGCTGTAACCATCTTTTTATAGAATAAACAAAACGCAAAAACAAATCTTTTAATTCATGAGCTGGCTATTCTGCACTGCCCGTGACTCAGCAGTCCGGTGTGTCAGAAACGAGATCCGAGCCCCCTCGGGAGTGCCCGAATCTCTTCCAGGGACTGACCGGAACCAGTAAGTAAAACATACATGCTAGAAATTAAGCCGTTTGATCATTACAAAGAGGATGATTAAGGCAGAGTTTATAAAACGCCCCTTGGGTCTTTTGTGAGTAAAGACAGAAAAAACGACTCCCTGTTCAAAGAAAACAGTCAATTTCAAAACTTTGAGATTACAGGATTTTTAAAATGTAGTTTTTAAACACGGTACACGATGCATTAGCCTAAGTCTTGCCTAATAAAATCCTGTTTTGAGGACTAACAAAAAGACACAGTAAATGCACCAGAATAACAAAGATTTGAAACTTCACTCTCAAAGGCTTGACCAGCGCTCCCCAGAGCTGGCTGACCCGCTCGGTCCGCTTCGTGAACTCTCGCTTCAGAGAACGCGAAGGTCCACGCCGGCGCGCTCCGTCCCCCCCGGGCCCTCCGGTGACTCGATGGACCAGGAGGAACAAGGCCCAGGGCTCCGCCACCCACTTAGCGGAGCCCGGGTCTGGGCAGCAGGCGCAAGGCAGAGGCGAGTGCGGCCGCCGGACCGGGAGCCCCCGCTTCTGCCTCTCAACCCGCAAATCGCTTCTGAGCTTTGATTTGTCGGGATCCTCCGGGAGGAGTGGGACGGGGACTCTAAGAGGCCCGGTCAGGCACCTGCCCCGGGCCCGTGCGCGGCCCGTC
>NW_006436291.1:798730-806798 GCF_000325575.1 Pteropus alecto | reverse complement strand
CGTGAGCGAAGTGCGTGTGACCACGGGCGTGCGGCCGCGCGGGCGGCAGTGAGCCCGAGGCCCGCAGGGCCGTCTCTAATGAGAGTTTACTGTTCTCCCTCAAACGCAGGAGGCAGTAAAGGAAGTGCGAAAACGCGACAGCCGAGGGCGCTGGGGCCTGCCGGCGGCCTGCATGCGAAAACAGACCAGGGCTAGGCCACCTGTGAAGACAGAAGTGCGACACGCTGCGCGGCCAGCAGCCCAGGAGGCCAGTCCCTCACTTGCAGGGACAGCCAGGAGCCCAGCCTGCGTAAATCAGTCTTGGCAGGAAGCAGACCAGTGTCTCCAGCAACTGGAAGCCGCACCCCCACCCTGTACCCATCGTGCACCCATCATGCCCCAAAGGCCAGGACTTGATGGGTAACTGACAGCTTCCCCAATTTCTGTCCCTGCTTCCAGCTCAGGACCCTCCCGAGAAAGCCAAGATGCTCCCTGACCAATCTCGAGGCTCCCCGCCCCACACTCCTGGGCCCCCGGCCTCCGCGGGGCACACCTGGAGCCCCCTTCCCACTGTGAGGTCTCCCATTCCCCTGCCTGTGGGTCTCCCACAAACCCAGGGTCAGGGACCGCCCCCTTCCCCCACAGCAGGCTCTGAGGAAGCTGCCTCTGCCCACCCGCCTGGGGGTCTCAGTTTCCATTCTAGGTGAGGGGAAATCACCTTCGCTCTCTATCTGGATGTGGAGGTGCTGGCCTCCTCCATTCGACTGTCATTTCTCATGCTCATTTATTCAACAAGCATTCACCAAACGCCCCCGTCACAGCAGTGTCCAGGACGGGTGCAGCAGGGACTCACAGGACACGGCCGGTCCACAGCGACACAGATTGCAAGGCCCCTCGTGGAATGTCCCCACTCCCACACTGCCCTCTGCGGCTCTTCCAGCGCCTCAGGCCCAGGACACCCGGGTCTCCACTGTCCCCGTGCCCTCTGGTGCCTCCCGGCTGCTCACGGTCTGCAGGGCTCAGGGCTTACACACTTGTCAGACGCATCCCTAAGTATTCATATTTTCAGTGTTACTGTAATTGCCATCATTGTTAAATTTCATCGTATGCAATAAGATAATTTATTTTTGCATATCGTCACCCTGCAACCTGTGAAGCTCACCAAGACGTGTAAACTTTATAAGGTCTCTGAGTCTCTGTAGGCAATGGCCCAGAAATGTTTAAATGGAAATATTTCTTTTTGCAACCTGGTTTTCCCTCCCCATGAAGAACTCTCTAGGAGTCTGTGGACAAAATAGGGGTTCTATGGAAAGGCACCTCACAAGGTGACCTGATCATAAACTCCTACCTAGACCAGTCGCTGTGGGAGGTCACAGCCCAGCACATCGCCACTTTACCAAAAGGCTTGCTTTAGCCTCAAGTGAGCCCTATGCAGTTTCTGAGCATCTCGGTTCCCGCCTTTGAAATAAACAAACCGCCCTCGAGCTCAGACTCTGGTTAACGCCCCGTAATCCCCCTGCCTGGCCTTCCCCGCCTGCCTGTCGTCTTCCTCATGTTCCCTCCGCAATCTTAAATGCGTGAAAGAAACTGCAAACTTATTCTCCACGCATTTATCTCTGTCGAAGTCCTGCTTCCAGGTGTGTCCTCTCTTTGGCTCAAATAAGTTTTTATAAAAAAATTATGTATAGGTTTGGATGTTCTTACGTCAAAAGTCCCAGCAACTTCTGTCACTGAGGGACCCCAATCGAGGGAGAATCCCGGGCCCCACCTCCAGCAGCATCGCTGCGAACCCGCCTTGTGCGGGGCAGGTGACGGCGAGAGTGGGGGCTGCCCGAGGGAAGCCTGCAGAGCCCCAGTCAGAGCTGGGGGTCAAGGAAGATGCAAGTGGGAAGTGGAGAAGAAAGCCCAGTGCCTTGAGGGTCCGCCCCAGGGGACGGCCCCAAAGGACAGCGCTGCCTTGGAGTGTTCACGCCCACGAGGAGCCCAGGAAGCACGAGGTTAACTGTCGCGTGGGACTCTGGGTGAGATCCTGGGACACCGAAGGCCAGCGGGGACGACCCTGAGGAAGTCTGAGTAGGGTACAGACGTCGGGTGCCCACGCGCCGGTAGCGGTCTGTCGGTCAGAACGAAGGAGCCGCTAGCGGAGGGGCTGATGCCGGGAGGCTGACGGGGGGCGGGGGGTGTGGGGAACTCTCTGTACCCTCTCCGTCGTTTTTCTGTAGCCCTAAAACGGTTATAAAAAATCAAGTTTCTTAAAAACAATATACTAGATGCCACTTGTGTGAAAATATGAAGCATTAAATTCATTTTAAGATGAGGTATAAAATAAATGAACTTGGTAGTTTTAAAAGCTAGGGGAAAACCCGTAAATAAAAGAAATTAATAAACTTGTAACATTTTTACACAAGTAATAAAAATGAAGCCAAAATAAATGAGTTAGAAAACATTTGTCCTCGTTAAATTCAATTTTTTGGTGATAAATGACATTTTGAGTAATAATTACAAAGTGAGAGGAAATATTAAAACATGGTAGAAACGTCGTGTACACATTTATCCTTAAAAAAAAACCACACACATAAAATTATCTTCTATGAAAACAGAAACTGCCGAAGCCGACTCACAAGGAGGTAGAGATTCCGAGGCAGCGGAAGGGACGGGAGCTGGGGGACACCTGCTCTGCCAGCCGGCGACACGGCCAGTTCTGCAGGCGGGTTCTGCCCAGGACCCTGACACTGACATGGGATCGTGACACCACGTGAAATACAGCACTGGACCACCTCGCCCAGGAGCGCGCGTGGGAACACCGATGAAAACGAGAGGAAACTGAATTCTACGGGGGGCGGACACATCGCAGCCAAGCGAGGCCTCCCCTGGGCCCGTAGGGTGGTTGAATCATATATTTAACAAAAGATTAAGGAAGGAAAAGTATTTTGATGATCTTAAGAAATGCCTGACAGATTAAAGATCAAAAATAATCATTTTAGGAGCAAAGGTAATTTAATATGCACTTACGGCACAAAACACACCAAAAACAAACCCAGTGAGCTGGAAGAGGGGGAGAAGGCGCCGGCATAGTCATCGGCATGTCGAGGGCGCTCAGCACCGGCGTCCGCTCCGTCTGCTCCGCGCATGAAGTCCCGCGCGCCTGCCTTCCTGGCTTTTCATCTGCGGAAATGTGCCCGCCTCGGCCCCCTCCCCACGCTGGGAGCTGGGAGCTGGGACTGGGAGCTGGGAGCTGGAAGCTGGGTGCTGGGGAGCAGCACTCAGCTCCAAAGGAACCGTGGCGGCAGCAGGCTCCAGCGTCACCCACCGGGCCAGCTGTGCGGTCTGAGGCCAGCGGACCTGGCTCTGCGGCTGCCCCTTGCTCCTGCCTGTGTTTCAGAGCTGGGCCTCACGGAGCCCAACAGGACCCCTCGGTAACCTCCCCTTCCACTCGTGGGCCAGAGCAGGGTTCTGCTACACTCAGGACGAAGACACCTCCCCAGTGACAGGAGCTGCCTGTGCTGGGACCCCACAGGCAGCGGCACCCTGGTGACGGCGGTGACAGGCCAGCTGCCTGTCATCAGCACGGGGGCTGGAGGTGGGAGGCAGTGTGATAAGACAGGAGGGGGAAATGGGATTTTTAAAACACCAGAAATGAAGGGGCAAGATTGACACCCCGACCCAGCCTGACCCCACCCCACGTCGGTCCCACGCACCAGGCCTGGCAGGTGAGTAGTCGCCGTCTGCCACTTAAATCGAGGGATTAACAACAAATAACAAAATCGTTTACCTGGAAAACTCACGATGATCAGTGGCGGAAGTCTTTGAACAAATGGGGATTTAATCATTCTTATTACTAATGTGTGTTACGAGGTAAGCACGTCCAAATCGAGGGCTCCCTCGAATGCTCTCCGTGACACGTTCGAAACGGGAACGTTCGTAAGTGCCAACAACAAAATGTACCTAAAAGTAAACTTAAGAAGAAATGTCGAAGACAGAGAAAATCTTTAAGTTTTGCAGGAAGATATAAAAGACATGATCAATGAAAGCGTGAATGAAACAGGGGCCACCTACTGAACCTGACGGGCTCGGGGGGCACACGGCGGGCCCGGCAAACTCAGAGCCCGAGGTAAGCGCCCGGGGTGGGCTAAACGTACAAACGCCTAAGTAAGAGCGAGTCACGGCGGCTCCTCACGCCCTAGGCCTGTGGCCTCCTTGGTGAAGGTCAGTCTTTCCCTTCGAAATGGTCCGTTGTCCCTGGGCCGCTAGGATAACATTGAAATGTCAGAGTAATTTCTCTTCCAGATCCGCGCAGGCACGACGACCATCTCGAGAGCACGAGACCACGGTGCCCCTTGCGGTCATCCTGTCCCCCGAGGGTCATCTGTCTGCGCCGTGTGAGGTAGCCCACACCCACCCACGTGAAACAAGCATGTGTCCCTCCGTTTGCTTCATGTCTCATCCCAGAGACCCGCCCCCCGTGGGCGTCAGGTAACCGCCCGACGTCTCCTTTGATTCTAATGCATAAAATCAGCCGCCGAGCGTCACACTGCGCAGCATTTTCTCAGTCCGCTGAGACGTTTGCTCCCCAGCAACTGCCATCGGTTTGGTTCAGATAAACTGCCACAAGACTCGTTCTTAGGCTGGACTTTCTTTCATCGACAACAGGAAAGACGTGGCATGTCGCTTCCTAAAGAAAAACTCATGCTGAAGCCCACGGCCCCAAACCTAGATTTCGTACCTGAACGAATTGCCATTTCGACTCTCCCAGAAGCATCCTCTTCATCGACCAGGCTGGGATTTTCTGGTCCAGCACCAGGAAGGTCGTCTGTCACCTGGGCCCTCTCCCTTCGCCGCAGGGAGCAGAGGCCACCTGCCGGATGGAAACCCTTCCATCCTCTCCCCGCAGAGAAAAGGCATCGGCCCCGGAATAAGCCTTGCTTTTCTTTGCTGATAGCTCCCTTCCCCACCGTCCGTCTGCAAAAACCCTCCGACTTGCACGGCCCCGAGGAGCTCAGGTCCAGTTGCGAGGTGGACGCTGCCGAGTCATGAGTCGCTTCCTAAACCCAGTTAGATCCCAAATGTACTCAGTCGAATGTGTTTTTCGGCACCTTGAAAAGAAAGGCCAAGGAGCCGGGGAGCGCTGAGATCTCTGCGGCCTCCCGGTGGCTCCCCGAAGTCTCCACGGTGACAGCCGGCCCCCTAACCTCACCACCCCCAGGCAGGCAGGCTGGGCTGCTGTTCTTTTACAAGCCAAGCAAAGAGAATTCTGCCCATCAAGTGGCCCAGCCTGGAAGGAGGCATCTGCCGCCCAGACAGGCGAAGGGTTAGCACGCGGCCGTGCAAACATCCGCTGGGACTCAACCGAGCTACCCCGTGCCAGGCAGTCAGAGAATGTGCACCTCACAGAGACGAAACTCAGATGGCCCATGACCACGTGTGGCCAGGGTGGGGGGAGTGGGCCCCGGGTCCCAGAAAGGCAAGCAGGGGGCGGGGCACACGGCCAGGGTGGGCGGCAGCAGCGGCCCCTGGGCGGGGCACAGGTGAATGAGGCCCAGCGATGGAGGGAGCCGCCTGCCCCTCCGGGCCACAGGTCGCTTTCCTGGGGGCAGCTGCCCAGCCGGAGGAAGGTTTGGTGGTGACACTGGCCGGGGACGATGATTACTGCCACCCAGAAAGGCAAGCAGGGGGCGGGGCACACGGCCAGGGTGGGCGGCAGCAGCGGCCCCTGGGCGGGGCACAGGTGAATGAGGCCCAGCGATGGAGGGAGCCGCCTGCCCCTCCGGGCCACAGGTCGCTTTCCTGGGGGCAGCTGCCCAGCCGGAGGAAGGTTTGGTGGTGACACCGGCCGGGGACGATGATTCCTGCCGCGGCCGGGAACGCGGAAGGACGTCGCGTGTGACCGAGGGTGACTGCCGCGGTCTCCCGCGTGGCCTCCTCCGCGGTGAGAATGGTTTAGGGGACCCCGGTTTCCCTAGTGACCTGCCCCCCAGGAGTCAGGGAGATGATTCAAATGAGCGTGAGGCTTCTGGTGACCGGTCAACCTCTGCAGGACAGTCGCCACGGTGGACAGGACAGCAAAGCGATTGCTCCTCCCCCTCTCTGGGGACTCTCGGCCCTGGCCGCCGAGTGGCCATGTCGACAGTGGCTGTCCTGTCCCCTTCCTCTTCCAGGAAAACAGACTCTTCCCCAAGTTCCCAGTGAAGTCTGTTCCATGCCCGGGCTATTTTTAGGGGTCGGTGTGATGAAATGTTTAGAACTGTCAACGAAGTGCTGGCTCTGTGTCCCCAGCTTGCGCTGTTGATGTCCCCGCTGCTTAAGGAGCAGGTCCCTTTCCAAAACAAAGTCTGCTCTTTGGTAAGAGGCGGCCCTGCCGTGCCTGGAAGCATCGGCCCCTGGGAGGCCTTCCAGACGGGCACTTCTGCCAGGGGCTGGGCACACCCCCAGGCGCCTGGTGGCCAGCCCAGCTTGTTTGTCCTGTCGTCTGAAGCAATCGCTGGGCTGTTGTTTGAGGAGATCGCAGGACGGCCTGTGTGTGCTGACGAGCAAGGTGGCATGGGACCCCACAGAGCAAACACTGTCACATGCCGTCATGGGGGGGCAGCGGGGCAGGGAAGCGGCTCGGAGCCGGTGGCAGCTCCACAGCTGGGACAGTCCCGGAGCTCAGGCCTCAGCTCGGGGCCGAGGCGCTGCCAGGGCCCCTTGGGAAAGGGCAGTGGGGCAGGGGGCTGCGGGGGCCGGGCTGGTTCCCCAGTGCCCCGACATGGTCCCAGTGACCGCCAGCCCCCGGCCTCCCGCAACCCACTCTGCGGCTGCGCTGTGACCGGCCACACAGGGTCCAGTCGCCACTTGAACGGGCAACGCTGAGTCCTGTCTTGAAGGAAGAGGCTGCAGGTAGCAGGCGGGAGGACAAAGGGCACTTTACGAGGGGGAACCGAGGCCCAGAGGGGCCAGCGATGAGCTGGGCTGGGCCGGTGCCGTCTGAAGCGGGGACGCCGCCCGCTGAGCTGCAGCTGCGGGACCAGGGCTGAGGAGCCAGAGACGGGCTGGGCCCGAGCTGCAGCAGCCCGGCCATCGCTCCAGCACTTGGCCCCTCTGTGGAAGCCACGGCCACACCAGGGTGGCAGAACTCCCCCCAAGGGCAGTGAGGCATGGCTTCCCCCAGCCCCCACCCCGGGCGCTGTGTCCCCAGCTCTTCCTGGGCGCACCGGACGGCCCCGGGCTGGGCTCGCAGGGACGGCCATGGCGCTTGAAGAGGACAGAAACAGCCAGTTGCCGCGAAGGGCTGGCTCCGGTGACGGGCGTGGGATGTCGCTGGCAGAGTGTGGAACACAGACAAAGCTCCAGCTGAGCCGAGGCGGGTGTGGGTGGCGGCGTGGAATGCGCACCCAGGAGCCGGCCGAGCACACCACGGACCCGTGGGTGGAGCAGGCTGCTCTGGGGCCTAGTGGGAGGGCACAAGGGACAACGGCCAACCGGGCCAGGGTGGAGGCCAAGGCACATGCACAGGGCCAGGTGGGGCAGGGTCATCCGGACGCCCCCACGTCCAGCGCCGTGACTCCAGCCAGGGCCGTGTTCTTCAGCTCGAGGCAGGGCACATGTTCTGGGCACAGTCCTCTAAAAGGCTAACAATTAGCCTGGCACTGGCACCTTGTCTAGGTCCCTTGGGGGGTGGGGTGGAGCTGGTCAGGGAAGACGCTTCGTGGCCGAGGGGGCAGTGGCCCGGGCAGACAAGGGCACGACCCAGGGCTGGGCAGCCAGGAGCAGACGGAGTTTCCCCACAGCCACAAAGCAGGCCAGGCCTCACCCTCTGCTTTCCCGTTCGCTCCTGGACATCCTTTTGCAAACACGCCCGCAGGCTCTGACCATCTGTCGTGCACCTCGGCTCTGGAGCCCACAGACCATGACAACCCCAGAGACTGCTGAAGTGGAGGATGCTGGGAGTCTGCCTCAGCCCCTCCCACACCCCCTTCTCCATTTCCACGCCCACCTCCCCTTCGGGTCCCTCACCATCCAGAACCCACTGCCAGAGGCGTCCATCCACGAGGCAGCTGCAGGTCCACTCTGCTCCCAGCACCTAGGAATTAAAGCCAGCCCCACCCCCGGC
>NW_006436291.1:792978-798472 GCF_000325575.1 Pteropus alecto | reverse complement strand
AGGGGCTCTGTCCCTGCCCTCACGGAAAGTCGCTGTTGTTCCTGGCAACCCACCTCTTCCCCAGCCCCCTGCGCAGCAGCTCGCGGGAGGAGAGGTGACCTCCATCCTCCCTGAGACTGCATCCCGGTGTGACGCTTGGCTTCCCTAGGAGGGAGCTGCCGGCCTCCTCTGTCTCCACGCAGCTGGGCCCCGGTCCCCTGGACTCTGCTGTGTGCCTCGCAGGGAGTGAGTCACCTCGCCCACCTGCCCAGGGCAGCTCGCGGCCTTTCTCCCTTGAGTCTGGTGGGCTGGCCTGCCTCTGGGAGAAGCCCGTTTGTCCCCAGGGGCCCGCGTGCCCCTGCTGAGGCCAGCACTGCCTTTCCCGGTCTCAGGCCTTTGGGCGGCTCAGTGGGGACAGCCAGGCCCGTTCGGCCGCCCCTCCTTCCAGCCACGGCCCCTGAGATGGCGAAGCAGAGAGCAGGATGCCTGCCTGAGCAGGGCAGAGGGAGGGCGGCCGCAGACGGGGAGAGAGCCGCCTCGGGCCACCGCTGCGTCCTGTCTGCACAGTGGAGACGACGATGATGACGATGACGATGACGACACCAGCTTCACAGAGTTCCGGCGAGCAGGAGGGAAGGCAATGCCTGCGGCTCGCGGGGAGCTCAGCGACAATGCCTGCGGCTCACGGGGAGCTCAGCGAAGGACAGTGATTATGATGACAAGGGCCCTGAGGACGCGGCAGGACAGGCGCCCGAGTCACGTGACCGGCCTGTGGCTCCGCCGTCCTGGGTTGTTAGATCTGCAGACTTTTTCCGAAGACAAGTGCTGGCTGGGACGCCCCAGCCCCCTGCGTGCCCCCCCCCGCCCCCCACAACAGGGTGCGCGAGGCTGGAGGCTGCTTTGTGTGGTGTCGGCCTTGGGTCCCTGATAAAGTGTTTAGGAAACACGAGATTCTATCCGTGCAGCTGCTGGTCTGTTTCAGATCTGAGCACCCCTGGCCCTGGCCCTGGCCCTGGAAAGAAACCCTGTCACTCGGGACCTGGGGCTGTCGGGTCCCGAGCGCTTCTGCTCACGCAACGACCGGGGCCTGGCTCGCCTGTGTCCCCGGCACTCCCACAACTGGTCCTCGTGTGGTGTCCCCGTGCTACACACGGCACGTTCCCAGGACGACGGTCCTGCCCCCTCTTCCCCGCCTGGACCGTAACCTTTTCCCTCAGGACCATGACCTTTTACCTCAGCAGCACAGGGAGAGTGTCGGCCCTCGGCCTCCCTGGCAAACTGCAGCCCCCATGTGGCAGCCTCCGGTGGTTTGCTGTGTGCCCAGGAAGCGGGCCTCAGCTCCGCCCAGGTCACGAAGGACCCGCCTCCTGCTCCCTGGCTTCTGAACCTGCCCGGCCCCCAGCCCGGCACCCACCAAATGCTGCCAGCCCTGCTCCAGGAATGGTGGGGACAGGAGATGTATGCCCCACCTCAGGCTTCCTCCCCTAGGAAGGGTCCCCCTCCTGTAATTTCCGGCCTTATTCCCTTCCTGGGGCTGGGATCAGTGTGGCAGGAGGGACTCGTCTGACTGCTAAGCTCTGGAGGAGGACAGGATCCTGCATGGGCGGCCCCTCCGCTGCTGTACCCAGGGGCCGCCTGGGGGCCAGGTGGCTCTGCTCCTGGCACAGTCTGTGCTTAAGAGTATCTGATCAATCATCTGGGTGAAAAGGGGTTCTAGGGACAGTCACCCCTCGGGGCGATCTGCTCCTAAATTCTTAACTGGGCAGGTCTGGCGGAGAGTCACGCCACACCTTCAAGATGCCAGAAGTCAGACCGCTGCGATGAGCAGTAACCCTCCGAGCGCAGTCTGTCCGCGGCCCCGCGCTCCACCGCCTGGCTCCCCACCTCCCGGTCGTCCTCACTCAAGGGTGGCAGAGAAACTGCTCCGGGAGCGCGTGAGATTTCGCTCAAGTTTCAGCTCCGACAAACTCATAAAAACGCCGTACAGGTCTGGCGTCCCGCACGGGCGTTGGTGACCGAGCTTGCTCAGCGCTCTGTGCTGGTGATGCTTCTGGATGTTGCTCCTGAAAACGGAAGTAATGTAAAAATGCCAAGTTTGGTTCCCCCCACCCATCCCCTGTCCGCCCTTTCTCCGCTGTGGCACGCAGGGGCCACCGCACCACTGAGGCGGTCACTGGGTGTGTCCTCTGGGACACAGATGAAGGAAGGCGGAAAGGAGGCTACCGAGGGGACCCTGCTCAGGCCGTGGGCGGCGTGCCCGGAGAGACCTGTGTCCCCGTAGGAAGGCGGGAGGGGCCTGAGAAGGCGGGCGGCCAGTGCCCTGGCTGCGGTGACCTTTAGCCTTCGCCCCTCGCTGTGCGGGGTCCCTGCACGCATTCTCCTGGCAGACCCGCACGGCTGGCAAAGCGCCAGCCAGACCTGCCCTGGTCGGCCTCCATGGAGACGCTCCTGGCACCCACAGGCCCTCCTCACCCAATCCTGGGGGACCTTGTAAGGTTATAAGGTCGCTCAGAACTCACATGCCGCCCACCGCCCCAACACCCAGATCTGCGGCTACCACACCTGCGGCCCAGCAGCATCGCCTGGAAGCTCAGTCGGGTGATAAACCCAGGTCCCGCCCCAGACCTAGCGATTCTAGGGGACGGGATGAGGACTCGGCGTTCTAACCCACACGGTGACTTTGCCTCGAGATCAGCCTGTCTGTGTCTCACCCTCGCTTTCCTTAGTGAAGCCATCGGGGCTCCCAGCATGCGACATGTCGCTCGGAACATGATGCCCAAGCGAGACCCGGCATGAGAAATGCAGAGGCCACAAGAGCCCGAAGTGGCCGTGCTGCTGGCCACACAACGATGGTCTGAGGCCTTCCGTCTCAGGGCACATCAGGAAGAGCCCGTGTCACAGGGCCCTGGCGTGACAATGCACAGGTGACATGCCCGGAGAAGCCCCAGGGGAAAAGCCAGCTGCAGTCTCTTGGCAGTGCAGGGTGGCCTGAGGTGCTGCGGGGCCCTTCATCAGCTCCCCGCCCCTGCTGCCCCGTGCCCCGCCCTCCCGCGTGGCCTCCTGGCCAACTGATGACCTGTTGGATAACTGGCTCATGGCCCTTCTGTCACGTTCATTAGCATGCGGCACAGTGGCTTCCTCCTACGGCCAGCTGCACATGGCGGTGAGGAAGGCCGGACAGCGTCGCCCCCTCCCTCTGGGAAAATTGGGGTTTCGGTCCACGAGCTCGACCCCGCCCCCTGCTGTCCAAGACGCGGAACCTGAAGGTCCGGGGCGGGAAACCAAGAATGCCCATGGCCGTTTCACCCGTCATTGACCCAAACTGTAGAGCGCCTGGGTGGCCCTCGGCAGAAGAACGGGGAAACCGAGCGTGGAAAACTCACCCAGCGCCATCGGCTCCGGCAGGGCATCGCGCGAAGCCCCCGCCGACGCGGCAGCGGCACGGGAGGCGCCCCGGATGGCGCGCGGCGCGCTCTGTTAGGCGAGCTTCTGGGCCGCGCTGATCTGTGGAGGACAGGCCAGGAGGAGCGGTTGTCTGCGGGAGTGCAGGCCGGACCCACCGGAAGGGACATCGGAATGCTCTGGGGGGTCGCGTCCTGTGTCCCCATGCGGCTTGGGCTACGCAGGGGTAGCCCAGCGGCCCAGCTCACAGCCAGGCGCACTGAGATCCGTGGCTTTCGCTGACTCCTAACTGTACTTCCCCTCCCAAGAAAGAAGCTAGGGAAAAATATCGAGCTCCAGTGGACAATAAGCAAGCTGCAGTGCTGGGGGTGCAGATCGTCTACAACTCACTTTGAAATGCGTGGAAAGTCGGGTAGATGATGGATGGATGGATGGAGAGACGCAGAGACGGCGAGAGCCAGTGTCGCAATGTGTTCGCCAGAGAACCTGGACGGCGGACATGTGCACGTTCACTCCAGTTCTTCCAACTTCCTTGCATGTGTGACAATTCCCATAATAAAATGCCGGGGGGAAGAGCGAAGGAAATGCAGAGGGAGAGAAAGGGAGGTCGCCTCGTTACGAACGACGGCAAACCAAGTCGAGCGTCTCCGGGGGCGAAGAAACCGGGTGAGCGTGGGCCGCCGGGAGCTGAGAGACGGTGGCCACACGCAGGGCGCTCTCGGGCCAGTGACTGACGTGAAGATGCTTTTTAACACGTGTCTTTTGCCTGGAGACCTTGACTTGTTTCTTCTCTGGTTTGCTCATTCTTTCATTCGTTTGTCATGTTTCTGTACGTATTTCTGAGTGCCCACTCTTTATGAGGCACGGAGCTAACGAGTCTGGCTTCGGCCAAGGGAGGGAATTCACGTGAATGAAACGCAGACCCTGAAAGAACCGTGGTCTAGTGGGTGCAGGTAACACGAGTGAGACCACAGCACTGACCGCTGAGTTACACACGTCCACGTGCAGTGTGTGCAGTGCATACGCTGAGTGACAGTGGGCCGTGCCAGGTGCCCTGGGAGCCAGCACGGGGAGCTGGCCGGACGTGGCAGAGCTGTTGGCCTTGAGCTGGGCCTGTGGAGTGAGTGGAAGCAGGCGGGGAGGCACAGGGCTGCGGCGGCCTCCCCCGCAGGCTCACACGCGTGTGCACAGGCCCAGTACGGGTCAGTGCTGCGGGAGTGTTTTCAATGAACTGAGGGAAGGGCACGTATCTGTGTAGAACAGCGAAGACAGGTGTCTCGGTCAGCTCAGATGGCTGAAACAGATGGTGATCGACTGGGCGGCTTAAACAACACACATCATTTCCCACAATTCCGGAGGCCGAAAGTCCAGCGGGTTCTGGCGGGAGCCCTGCTCCGGGCTGCAGGTGGCTGACTGCTTGTCGTGACCTCACCTGGCAGACGGAAAGGTAGGAAGTGAGCTCTCTGGTGACGTTAAGGGCATCAGTCCCATCACGCGGGCCCCACCCTAATCACCTCCTGAAGGCCCCCAGCCCAATGCCATCGCCCTGGGGAGCAGGGTTTCAACACTAATTCTGGGGGACGCGAACGTTCGTTCTCTAACAGGAGTCTGGACAGAAGGCGTGGACGTCCATTCCAGTCCTGGTTCTCATGCCCGAGCGGCTTGGCGTTGCCCAGGTAACAACAGGAGCAGCGGATACGGAGCGCGTGCTTTCCACGTGGACACTTGATCCTCATCTCACAGATGAGCAATGCAAGACGCACTGGAGCCGAGGTTCGTGGCCGCCGAGAGGGGACAGCTGAGCTGCGGCTCCCGAGTCTGTGCTCCCGACCACGAAGCCACACGGGCGGCGACTGCTGGGTTTAGTGGCTAATGGACGCGGAGCTGACCCTCAGTATGTGACATCAGAGGACATCGGCAGGGGCAAGGTCGTGACAGCCTGTCTGGCTGCTTAGCCCGCCGAAGGCGAGTGGTCGGGGGCTCAGTAACCTGTGTGACTGTTTCTGGTCACCTGACTTCCAGGGCGTGCGTCTTCCAATCTAATCCAGAAACAACGTCTCTCTTTCTCAAAAACCAAATGCAATTAAGTCCAGCTTTATTTATTTATTCACCT
>NW_006436291.1:790435-792861 GCF_000325575.1 Pteropus alecto | reverse complement strand
TTCCTTCCTTCCTTCCCTCCTTCCTTCCTTCCATACCTCTGTCCATCCATTCATCCCTTCACTCATCCATCCAAAGTTTCCTGAAGAAGCGACATTAAGTTGAGTCAGAAGCATAAGAGCAAAATGTGTCCCCTTCACGTGAAGAATACGTTTGCGAGTCCAGAGGCCACAGAAAGGAGTCGGGTTTAAGGAAAAGGAAGCCGGGAAGCAGATGAGCAGGTGGGGACGGCGCTTAGAGAGGCCAGGGGAGCAGGAGGACGTCGGCCCGGGCGGGGCCTCGTTGGCCATGTGAGGCGTGTGGACTTAGCCCGGGGATGGCGAGATGCCCGCACTGCTGAGTGCAGCCTTGCCGGTAAAGAGGGTGGGCGATCGAATTTGCGGTTTTAGAAGATCGTGCTAAAGGACTAAGTGGACGTCCAGGGCGGAAACAGAAGCAATGTGGCAGGTGCTTGTTCGTGGTGTCCTGCTGCATGGCTGGCCTGCTCTGGCCTCTGGGAAGTTGGGATGAAGGGGAGTGACGAAGGCAGTCTGTGCCCCGTGACGTCTACATTCTAGTGGGTGAAACGTAAAAACAGGTGCTCAGATGAACACGTCACACGTCGGGGGTTAGTTCCCATAATGGAGAAGAGTTAAGTGGAGCGAGGGCCTGGACCGGGGAAGGGGAGAGCGGCTGCTTTACCTGGCCGTGTGGGGAAGGCTTTCTGGGGGGGCGGGGGGGGGGACACCTTTGTAGCCTCTTGAGGAAGGTGAGGGAGGAAGTCGTGCCGCCGCCTGGGGAAGGGTGTTCTTAGAAGGGAACAGAGGCCCCAGAGGGAGCCAGGCTGGCACGCTGGGCGGTCAGCAAGGGTCCAGCGTGGCTGGGGCAGGAGAGAGAGAGAGGAAAGCGGGGGACGGGTGGAGAGGGAGCAGGAAGCCAGGGCACAGGGGACCTCGGAGGCCAGTGGACCCCGTGTGTGGGGCTTGGGCAGAGGTGAGCAAGCACAGGGTGTCTAAGCTGCTCCAGCTTGATCAGTAACCAAGGGGACACAGTGCCTGCCTAACGCAGGCCCAGCCGTTCCAATTACACAGAGAAATGGCCACAGAAGGCGGCGCCTGCTCTTTCTCCAGCGGCTTCCAGACCCTTCCCGAGCCTCCCGGCGCCAGGCTGCAGGCGAGGACCGTCCCGCCTCATCCACCTCAGATGAAGCCGTAAGCCTGCCGGGAGCTCTTCACCCCTGCGTGCAGGGCCGCGCTGAGACTGCGTGAGCTCCCAGCAATTTCCAGACGTTGGACCCCGTTTCAAGGCTCCTTGGGACTCTCTGGGGCAATGTCCTCAGGGGGCCGGGACAGAAAGCTCTTTTCTTAAATCCGCAAAGGTTCGAGTCTTCTTTTCGTTGACATTGGGTGGAATCAACAGTTCACAGTGGGGGGGATCTCCCTGGCTGCCTTCGGGCAAGGGTGGGGCAAGCGTCCAGGCTGCGGAGCCTCGACGCGTCCCCTTGCGGGGGGCGGCGGCCCAGGAGGGCGGTGACTGGCTTAAGAGCACGCCATGGAAGCTCCGAGTGGCGGCCCAGTCCAGGTCGCACGGCCTGCGGCTCGGCCCCTAACGGCCGTGGTGGTGGCCCCGGGGGCCCAGACCTTGCACCCAACCTCGGCCATTCCGCAGGCGCCTGCGCGACGCTCGCGTGGGTGGGCTTCGCGGGGCGACGGTAGCTCTGCGGCCACACGCAGCGCGCTCGCACAGGGCCTCGCGTGTGCCGTCCCCTGCTGGAGCGCTCCCTCTCCAGACACCTGCGCGGGTCCCTCTCTCTCCTCTCTGTGTGACCTAGCGGCTCACCTGACGCCCTCGCGTGACAACGAAGGCCCACGGTCTGCAATGGAGGATCGCCCGACAGGCTTCGCCCTGCGTTCATTTTTCTCCAGAGCAGGCGCCAGCGGACATCTCGTCCCACTGCCGGCCCCTCCCCCCGGAACGGACACCGTGGGGACAGTGCAGACCACACCTGGTGTCTCCGAGGTCCTCCACAAGGGCTGTGAGTGTCGTCTCCGTGTTTTCGGGGCGGGGTCTCCTGGGAGACGGTGACCCCTCTCGCGTCGCCTGCACTAATGACCTTGAACCACACCGAAGTGTGGACGGAGCCGTTTAAAATGGTCTGAATGGCCACAGAAGACGTGCACAACTCTGTGGCACATTTGTCCCTGAGCGGACACCTGTCGTCTTGGCCCGCCCAGCGCTCTCGCCCCTCCTTCTGGTGGCCTCCTCCCAATCTTCCTTTGGAACCGCCTCTGCTCCCAGGGCCTCGGGCGTGGTTCACAGGCATCGTCCCAGATTCCTGTGGGAGAGAGGAGCAGCCTGTGCTGCTGCCTTGGGCGGTGGGTGTCTGGGCTGCAGTGGCCACCCATCCTGCCAGCTGGAAAGAGCCTAGTGGGACAAGCCACAAAGGGCA
>NW_006436291.1:787405-790248 GCF_000325575.1 Pteropus alecto | reverse complement strand
CACACTCCCGCCTGCCTTTTAGCACACATTGCTTTTCTATGGGAACCGACCCAAAGCTTCTCTGCAAAGCAGCTGCCAGCATTCCCAGGGCCCTGCTGGGAAGGCAGAGGCCCTGTCATCACGAGATCGCAGAAAGCGCCACCTTCCAGGCCCGCCCCCTCCCCCCCGCGCCTTCCCCGCGGCTCCCGCATCACCTTCGACCCCCGCGTTGCCGTCACTCCTGAGAGAGGTGTTTCTTGTCTCAGATGCTGCCTCGTTTTCTATATTCTCCCCTTTGGCGTCGTGTTTGTTTTTCAAGACTGGCATTTAATCCCGGGTGGATTTCAGCCACTTTGCTCCATAACAACAGCCCAGCACTTGCTGTCGGGGAGCAGCTGATCCAGTCACACACCTGGAAAGTGGGGGAGTGGGGTGAGTTCCAAACTCCCCTCCATTCTGTGACTCTGCTAATGTGGAACGTTTCTGGTTTTCCATTGGCGCTTTTAAAAACTTAGGACATTTAATGTAATACGGAGAAGTCTGTAGAACATATACGCACAGTTTAAAGGATAATTATAAAATAAATACCCATGTGGCCATTCCCTAAGTCAGGGAAGAGCATTGGGGCTCCCCAGAGGCCTCCTGCACGCTCCTCCCTGTTCCCCACAGTCACCCCCAAAGGCGCCCAGCACCCCGATTCTGACCATAAGCATCTCCCCGCTTCCCTTCCCACCAGCATTGCCCTGCACACCTGCACTTCGTTCTGCGTGGTTAGACCCCCAGTGGCTGCACCTGTGCTGGGCGCATGCAGACTGTTCTTGTCGTTAACCCCTAAGCAACACAGTAGAGGAACTTCTTACAGCGCCTGTGTCGTAACAGGTGCCACGAGTAACCTAGAGACGATTTAAAGCGAGCGGGAGGGCGGGCGGAGGTTGTTTTTCATGATCTTGATATTTTTACGAGTCGAAGACAGCAGTTATTTTGCAGAAATGTCCTTCAATTTGGGTCTGTCAGATGTTTGCTCGTGATTCGATTCAGATACGAATATGGGCAGGAATACCACAGAAATAGTGTTTTTCTTAGTTGTCATATTTTGAGGCACATGACATCCATCTGCTCCATTACGGATGGTGGCTTCTAGTTCATCTGCCAGGTTTCCCGCCGTAGAGACACTATTTCTACTTGATGCACTATCTTGGGAGGAGACAGGCTGAGACTCCTTTCATGCCCTATGTGTGCTATTCATTTGTCATCAAACTTTCACTTGCTAGTCCTTTGTTCATTTGTTTGTTAAATTGAGCTTAAGCCAGCAGCTCGCCTTCTGCACCGGCCGCCCTGCACCCTCCGCCTGCATGTTAGGTTCCTGGGGACGCCCCTGAAACCAGTGACTGCCCAGTAAGGTGGTTCCACCTGCTCTGCCAGCATCAGTGGCTGGAACAGGTGTCTCGGCATCACAGCCCCACTCAAACTCACCCGTGGACAGTGGGGCGGCGGGGGGGGGGGGCACCCAGCGGCTAACTTGGAGCGGTGGGTTTGGTTATTCACTCTAGCTGGGAGGGGAGTCTCTGAGATGGTCGATCTTCGTCTGTGCCGATGATGGGTGGCGGGGAGCTTGGAAGGTGCAGGTCTGGAGAACCGGGACCGGCGTCTGGGGGAGGAGCGGGGAGCGGGGAGCGGGCCCAGACGCGGGCACATTTGCGTACTTGCTGAGTGCTCCTGCTGCGTGGGGGCCGCCACCCTCTTGCAGAAGGCGCCCTGCTGCAGAGGTCAGCCAGCTGCCTTCCCCAGTCGTCCCAGCCTTGGCACAAAAAGCTCACAGAAGTGGTGATGGTGACATGTCTGGAGATCGCATCCCGGTTCATCGCTTATCATTCTCAACCAAGGCCGACCTGGCTACCATCGCTGCCGTCTATGGCAGCTGAGACCAACATGGCGCCAGGATGTGGCACCAACCCTGGGGACCAGCCAGCCACGTGGCAGCAGATTGGTCCCACTGGACACCCTTGGAGTAGACGCCCCTCCCGGGTGTGGGTTTTCCCTTCCTGCCCCTGGGCTTCCCCCAGGAACCCATTGCAGCCTCACTGAGCCTCTCTGAACTTTACCCCAACCCATCTGCTGCTGCCTCTGACCCAGAGCCAGAGAAGGCGGCTGACGCCTGTCTGTCCTGCAGGGGGCGGGGAATGCGGAGACAGCCCGTTAAAGAGGCCGCAGGGTGCCAGCTGGGAGACCTGCCCTGGCGAGGCTGTGTCTGCTCTGCAGACGCGACCGTAACCAGCAAGCAATGAGCGGCACTGGTTTTCCCGCGGCCAGGGGCGGGGTCGGGAACAGCCGCGGCTCGGGGAGGCCACTCGCTCCCTTCCCTATGTCAGGGTCACTCTGTGCCCAGAACCTGGGGATCTGCTGGTGTATAGGGCTTAGTGTCGGGAAGGAACGCACCCCTCAGGGCACACTTCGCCCCCTAGACAGGTGTTCATAGGCCGTGTTTACCGCCCTGCGCCCGGCCACATTTGTGGACTCATTTGACTCCTCCAGCAACTCTCAGAAGTGTGGCCGCTCCCTCCCCTGCGTCCGGGCGCCAGAGGCCGGGCTCAGAGCTCTGCTGTGGACGCGCGATTCCGGAGCAGCCATGTGACTTGCTCCCTGCGAGTCTGTAACAGCAGCCTGTGACCAGGGCGGCGCGAGGCGCTGTGTGGCGATGGGAAGCCAGGAGTTAACGGTGGAAACGCACACGTGCAAGTCTCGGGGCTGCTTCTTGGCTGCTGACATCCAGCGCGGAACGTGGGTGAGTAGCTCTCCCCGTGAACCCGCCGCCCCGTGCGTGGCTCCGGGCGCCGCGGGCGGGTCCGGCCGCTGCCTGCGCGTCT
>NW_006436291.1:786604-787102 GCF_000325575.1 Pteropus alecto | reverse complement strand
GGTGAGCAGCCGCCGGTCGTCCCGGATCCTGGTCCCTGGTCCCCGGTCCCCGCGCGCCGCCGCAGCCCGACTGGGCCTCTGCGCTCCCCACGCCTGGCGCCGTGAGCCCGGGGCTTGGGCGACCTGCGCGGCGGGGTGGCCCGGGGGTGCCCCAGGGGTGATCCAGAGGTGGCCTGGGGGAGCTCCGGGGATGACCCGGAGGCGGCCTGGAGGTGGACAGCAGGTGGTCCCGGGGTGGCCCGGAGGTAGCCCGGGGGTGGCCGGGGGGGTGGTTCATGGGTGACCTGGGGTTGGTCCCAGAATGACTCGGAGACAGCGGAGCGGCGGAGTGACATCCTGCAGGCCCGGCGCCCTTGCCGCGGGCGGGGGTCCCTCTGCTTCCCCGGGTCCCCCCGCACCCCGCATCTCACCCGCTCTCTCCCGGGACCCCCTGCGATGCCGCGGACGCACAGGCCTGGCGCGGGCGCGCGGCCCGGATGGCGCAGGTGCCCGCGACCC
>NW_006436291.1:783512-786545 GCF_000325575.1 Pteropus alecto | reverse complement strand
GCCCCCGCGGGCGGGCATTTTTATTTATTGGTGTCCAGTTTTGTAACCTCAGGTGTTCCGGTTTCTGGGGTGGCGGCGCGCAGCCGTGGGGTGCCGATGGCTCACAAGCCACAGAACAAGGGTTTGGCTGTGGTTGGGGGTCAGGGAAGGGGCGCCGCCTCTACAGTTTTCCCATAGAAAGCCAGCGGCCTGTCCCCTTGCGTCCGCCTCTGGGAGGGGCAGTAGGGTTCTGGCGATTCCTGTCTGCGGGTGGAGCCTGATGCGTGGTCCCCTCCTGCGGTGCCCGCGCTGGGGCCCTCTCTGTTGGTGTCGTGTGCAAATCGGAGGAGCAGGGCGGTGCCAGGCGGATCCAGGCTCCGACTTGAGGACGGCAGGGTGGGGGACATGCCCCTCCGCCTGGGCCGCCTCCGGGAGCCGGAGCTGAGCACCTAGGAGGACCCACTGAGTGGCCTGGGGGAGAGGGACCAGGCCCTGTGTCCACCCCCCCCCCCGGGCTTAGAATTAAAAGTGGGGACACAAGACCTTCCCAGCCCCTCCGCTGCCTTTCTGAAAGCTGATTTGTGCCCATGGATTAAGAGCTCACCCCGGCCGCTGCCTGCATACCCTCTCCCCACATGCCAGCCTTGAACTTCGCTGCAGGGAGCAGATTCCAGGACAGTCCCCAGAGCAAGGCCCCCTGAGGCCCTCGGGAGGAGGGCCCGCCCACAGCAGGTCACCTCTGGGAGGAGGGCCCGCCCACAGCAGGCCACCTGCCTGGGAACCCACAGCTCTTGGCTGGGCTACCTGCTGGGTGGGGGCCTGAGCCAATTCGGGTCCTTGCCACTAATTGGGGAGTGCACGGCCGGCATCTCGCTCCTTCCCTGGACACGTCCGCTCTCTCCTGCAAAGAATACGGTTGGAAACGGGAATTTTCGCACTGGAGTGTTCCAGCCGGGGGCCGGTGGAAGCTGTCGTTTCCATTCTAGCTGGGACTTCCGGGCCAGCTGCTGCATCCTGTGTAAGCTTACCACGTCAGGACTTGGTGCTGAAAATGTGTGCACACACACGGCCCTGGCGTGCACCATCCGCACGGCCACGACCTCCCTGAGAACCGGGCCCAGGAAGGCAGAGGTGTAGTCGAGGGGCGGTGGGTGCCGTTCAGATGCCCCGAGCCACGAGCACGTGCTGCGCCGTGCCTCTGGACGGTGCCTCTGGACGGTGCCTCTGGACGGTGTGGGACGCGCTCACACACCTGGCGCCTCTGGAGCGCTGCCCTTCCGGGGGCAGTGGTGGCGCCACAGTCAACTTCCAGGGCTCGGCTCTGGTGCCATGAGCTGGCTTTCATGATATGGGCAGGTCCAGGAGAGTGAGCAATGCAGAACCACGGAACTCTGCCATTATCGAAAGGAAAAGGCAGAGCAAACGGTGCTGATGACTCACCCGCGACGTGGTGCCTGTTCCACGCCGGCACCTCTCTCCTTTATCCACCTGGTTAAGGTCCGTGGGTGTCGCCCAGACGGGAGGGATGGCCATGGGGGCCCAGAAGAGGCCTGAGGAACCTCAAAGCCAGTGGAGGTGGTGTCACCTCAGGAACCAGTCACGGCCCCATCTTCAGAGCTTGCAAGTGAGGAAATGACAGTATCGAGAACCACCGAGAAGTGAGAAGCCTGACTGGGGACAGGAAGGGCCTGTCTAAGTCGCGAAATCAGCCGTCACCCAGGGACTTAAGGGCCATCCCCTGGCCTGGGACCTCACACCTGCGGGCAAGTGTGTCAAGTTTCCACCGGGACAAAGGCCGCCAAGGAGTGTTCGCGAGACAAGGCCTCGGACCTGCCTGGGAGTCAGAAGACCATCGGGGTGGGCGGGTCAGAGGACTGCCCAGCAAACAGCCGTCGGCCGGGTTGGGGGCTTTCTGACCAGGCACCACCCGTGCAGGGGTTGGGGTGCAGGAGGAGCAGACAAGTCTGGTGGCCTGGGGGAGCCGGAGAGGGGACACAGGTGCCCAAGGGCCAGGAGCAGGCCGGGATCGCTGCTCAGGTGGGCGAGCCCTCGGGCCGCCGGACACCGGTAACCCAGGTGGGGGCGGGGAGATCAGTTTTGTGTGTGTGTTTTTAATAAATTGTGGTAAAATATACATCACATAAAATGTGCCGTTTTAACCATTTTTAGGTGCACAGTTCAGTGGCATCGTGTACACTCACACTGTTGTGTCATGGTCCCCATCACCGTCCCCAGACCTCTTCGTGTTCCCAAATGGACACTCGGTCCCCGTTAAACACTAACTCCCCAGCCTCTGGGACCCCCCCATTCCACTTTGTCTTTGAATGTGATTCCTAGGGACCCCACGTCAGTGGAATCACAGTGTGGGTCTTTGTGACTGGCTTATTGCACTGAGCACGGTGTTCCCCGGGCCATCCGTGCTGTGGCCTGTGTCAGGACGTCCTTCCCTTCAAAGCTGACCAACACCCCGTCATCCGGACAGATGGCATTTTCTTTACCGCTCGTCCACCTGTGACACTTGGGTGAATCACGCTGCCGTGAACCTGGGCGCAAACACCTGTTCAGGACCCTGCTTTCGATTCTTTTGGACGAACCCCCAGAAGTGGGACGGCTGGTCCCACGGGGGTCTGCGTTTAGATCTTTGGGGTCGCCAGACTGTCTCCCACGGGAGCGGCAGCATCTCCCGTTCTCACTGACGGTGCACAGGGCCCCGATGTGGGCCGGCCTCGCTGTCCTCACGCGTGCGTGAGCCCCTGACAGCGTGGGGCCGGCCGCGCCGGGCCTCGGCCCGGTGTCACGTCCGCCGGAACCGGCAAGCCGTCGACGCCGGGCTTCGGTGTCGGCCAGGCTTCCGCACTCGTTCGGATTTACCCATTTCCCGCGAGTGTCCTTTCTGCGTTGCAGGACCCGCCAGGACCCCGCGCCGTCGTGGCCGTGTGTCCTTAGCTTGCTCCCGGCTGTGACGGCTCCTGTGCTGCCTCGTCTTTCGAGACGTTGATGCTTTTGGAGACTGCAGATGAGCCATTTTGTAAAATGTCCCTCGATCTGAGTCTG
>NW_006436291.1:780248-782405 GCF_000325575.1 Pteropus alecto | reverse complement strand
TCTCATGTCTGATTTGGGGTTTCTTCTATTTTTTTCTCCCTGAGTTCAATCAACTGTCTTTTTACTTCTCCGCATTTCGGATTCATTTTAGTGTTTGAATTTCTATCTGCCCCTTTGCCCCCCGCCCCGCCCCCCCAGTGCTGACTTCTGCGTGGCTCACAGGTCCTTTCTGCTTCACGGTCACTGCGCGTCTGCTCTTTCCTGTGACATCTGGCTTCCGACGGCCTTCTGCGGACTTCGCTTATGATATTGAGGCATTTTCCAAGGTTCCCACTTAATGGCTCCCTTCCCTGTCAGGCTGGAGAAGTCCAGGCGTTTCAGCGGGCTGCTCGTTTCTCTGACGGGGCCTTTGGTCTCGAAGACGCCGTGGTTCCCCCCCCTTTCCTTTCTCCTCGTCCTCTTGATGCCAGTGCCCATCTCTGTCTTCCATTTCGCCCCTCCCTTTTTTTTTAACTCTCCTTCCGGGTGACACAAGAAGCTCGAGACATTTTAACTCCGCCCGTCGCTCTCCTGCCTTTTATGTTTTGGTCGTTCAGCATTTTATTTCCATCTCGTTTCTCTTAGGACATCACTAGACATTATTGTTCGTTTTTTACAGTCACTTTTTTTTTCGATTTCCTCATGTATTTAGGACTTTTGTTGCTTTCCATTCCTTCCTGCCCCTCAGACCACCCGTCCATGTGAAATCACCTTCCTTCTGCCCGAGGAACACGGCCAGCGTCCCCTTTACTCAGCGCTGGCGTCATGCTCTGCTTCCTTCCTTCCTTCCTTCCTTCCTTCCTTCCTTCATTCCTTCCTTCCTTCCTTCCTTCCTTCCTTCCTTCCTTCCTTCCTTTCTTTCTTCTTTCTTTCTTCTTTCTTTCTTTTTTTTGAAAAATTCCTTCAAGAATGGAGAAATCCATTTTCACTGTGAAACAGAGATCTCGTTCTGCAGGTTTTTTAAAAGCCTCTTTAGCACATTGCTCATCTGGTTGTGAGTCTAGACGTCTTATCGTTGAATAAGCTTTTGCCCGCGGGCAGGTTTTGTTTTCTCTTCGTCTTCGTTTCTCTTTTCCGCAAGTTTCACTGTGATGCATCGAGATCTCAACTTACCTTTCATCTTCGGGTCATTGTCCTTCTTCAGCTGCAGAGACTCCTCAGTCACCACGTCTTCGCGTTTGGCTTCTGCTGTTTCTCTCCCTCGTGCGCCCCCTGCGAGATGCCCTCACTCCGCTCTGTTCCGCTTCCCCGTCTTTCCTGGGTCCCGTCTGTTTTGTGCTCAATTCCTGGTGACTTCTTACGGTTCGCCGGTTCACTCTTCCGCTGCTGACTCCCTTACCAAAAATTACGTTTTTAATTTCGAATATTATATTTATTTCTTAAAATGCTCTCTTTTTTTTTTGTTATTAGGTTTGAGATATCGCTTCTTATAGTTTTCTACTCCATGAAGTTATTTTCAAGCTTGTAACTATTTCTTAAAAAGGAAAAAAAAAAAAAAACAGAACAAGATGGTGTGCGCGTGGGCGGGCTGGGGGTGCGTGGGAATTCTCTGCTCTCTGCTCAGTTGAGCTGTGAACCCAAAATTGGTCTGAAAAATAAAGTCTACTTAAAGTGTAGAAAGACTCGTTCTTTTGTAATCCGTATTTGTTAACGCCCGGTCTGAAGGTGGTGAGCGTTTTTTCTATGTTGTTTCTTTAAGCTCAGTCCTTTCTCTTTCACCATGCTTCCTCGTTTCCCTGGCTGTTGTTAGCAGCATGTTAGTCATTGTCCTTGATTTGTGAAGCTCCTCTGGGACCTTGGATGAAGATGCCCTTCTCCAGAGACGGTCACGTTTGCTCTGCCTGCGGCACCTACCTGGGCACCACTTCAGACCCAACCCCCAGCTCTCCCCCTGTCCCACTCACCCGCAGCGGCGCAGGCCAACGCTGCAGACTCCCCTCCCCCAGAGGTTAGTTGGCAGATGGGGGGCAGGCGAGTTGTCTGCAGGTGGGGCCGCAGCGGTCTGGACCAGAGCCGCCACTGGGCAGCTGGACCAGTCCCTGAAGGGCTGACGCCAAAGCTAGGTCATGAGCAGGGGAGAGGCAGGTTGGTCGGTAGTGTGGACTAAGGCAGGATCACCGCCTGGCTCCTGTCCAGGGTGTGGTCAGCGAGCCGAAGTCAGGAACAGGACAGGGAAAG
>NW_006436291.1:777709-780204 GCF_000325575.1 Pteropus alecto | reverse complement strand
TGTCATTCCGAGGCGGCTCCAGGTTCCAGCCCGGCCTGGCCCTGAGCCCGCCCCTCCGGGTGTGCCGGAGGCCAGGCTGCTCTGGGGCTCCCGGTGTCTGCTGCGTTCGTTTCGTTTCTCCAGGCGCCACAGCACCGATTCTGGAAGCTGGACTCTCGGCTGGGAGGTTGACAGGAAAAGTCTATCTTCAACAGGGCTGGTTCACTGGCGACAAAAATGTCCCCTACAGTGTCACACGGAGCGACAGAGGTGTTCCGCTTAGGCCTGCGGTGGATGTTGGGAACTCATCTTGGGAATAACCCTCAGAGCAGTTGGTCTGAAAAATGGCAAGAATGAAGTAAAACTCAACGTCGTCTTTCCCTGTCAACATTCGGAAGCAGGTTTGGCCAGAAAGCCAGTGGGCCGCGACGCATCGGATTAGGAAGGCGGCGGAGGGGCGCGGTCCGCAGGCTCCGCCTGCGGGGTCCGGGGTGTGTTTGCGTGTTGCGGGGCGCCCCGGCCCGCGCCTGCGCAGTGTCAGTCGCCGGGGGCCGCGGTTTGACGCCCGCTCTCACGGCGCCGTCTTTTCTTCCCAACGGAAAATTCTGTCTGAACTTGGGAACTCGGTCAGCGGGGGCCTAAAGAGCCTCCCTCCTTCTCTCGCACCAGGGTCTGCAGCCCCTGTGGTCTCCCTGTGCGTCAGAGGCCTGGGGCTGAGCGACCCGTCACTGCTGACTCCCCTTGAGGGCCCCCGGCCTCTGACCCCTTCTCCCCTCGAGTCTCCTTCACATGTCGGCGGCCGAAACCACAACTGCCTCTTCCCCTTTAACGAGCACGTGCTCGCGAGTCAAACCTGAGTTTTGAGTCCCCTCCGCTCCGGCGCCTCGGGGGCTGGCGGTGCCCCGTCCCTCGGTCCTCAGCCAGCGCTGCTTGGTGTGGGCAGCTGGTGCCTCTTTCTACAAGCCCAGGCCTCCCCTCTGAACAATTGGCTGCTGCCAGCACGCTGGCCGGACAGAGGTGGGCCACCCGCAGGGAGCGACCTGAGCAGGTCACGCTAATGCCCCACAGCTCGCCGCTGTCCACATCTAACTCCCTAAATCAGGGCTGTGGACGTGTCCTCTGCCCGTTTTGCGTGAAATGCGAATGCCTGTGACCTGGCCATCTCCAGGAGCGTCCCCAAATAGGAAACCTCAGTCTGGGAGGGGGGCTGGCCCTGGGTCGGTGGCTCTGTGGGAGAAGCACCGGGTGGGGGGCAGATCTTCCTGGCCCGGTGCCATCCAGGCTCGTGTACATTCCCCAGCACACCTCCCAGGCCCTGCTCCCCGCCGAGCACGGACACTGCTGGCCGTGACTGTGGCGCTATGTCCCATGATGGCAGCGGCAACAGCATTAACAGCCTTGGAAGACCAAGGGGACCCTCCTGAAGAGCAGCCCGTAAGGCCTGGCACGAAATCGGCTGCCTGCTCTCCTCCGTGACCCGTTCTGGACCGCGCGCTTCCCTCTGCTGGCACGCGGCTCTCGGAGGACTGAGCTGTGGTCGTGGCACGGCCGTCATCAGAGCCCGTGCCAGCGGCCCCGAGCTGGTCACCGCCAGTGCCAGCGCGAGCACCGATGTCTTGGACTGCTGCCCTGCGCTGGCCACATCTCCAGCCTCGCAGTGGCAGGTGTGTGCCTGTGGCTGAAAACGCTGCCTCGGGGCAAACCCTCTGAGCCTGTCCTGTGCGTGGGTCTGGCCTGGGCCTCGCCCCTGGCGCCGCGGCCGCACTGGGCAGGCGGGCTCCCCAGCCAGCGGGCGGGAGGGTGGCGGGGCGGGCGCACCGCGGGCCGGGGCACCGCCTGGGGACCACTTGGCGTCCCCCCGGTCGCTCGGTCACACTTTCTCGGCGCCCTCTGCTGTGGTCCATGTGAGATCCGTGCGGGGTCTCTCGGTCCACGCAGCCGCCCCGCTCCGCAGTGGGCTCTGTCTGGGGTCTAACGCTGTGCACTCGTAGCGAGCGGGTGCGGCCCTTGTGCAAACGGGACCCGGGGGTGCGTGGGAACCGCCGTTTGCGGGCTTCTGCCCCGCATGGCACATGCGTGTGTGGCTGGGCGTTCCGAGCATCCGCCATGAGCCCGCTCAGCATGCTGCCTCCTGGGTAGTAGGCAGCGCGCCGGTCCGAAGTCTGTCCAGGTGACCAAGGTCCCTGCGGCCTGCACTGTGGCAGAGACTGGGAGGGTGGGTGCAGCCCCGGGCCAGGCCGTGGACCACCGCTGCACCCCGCCCACCCTCTGTGCTGCGGGGTGACGAGGGCACCAGCTGGGGCGGTGGCAGTGCAACACATCCCTCGGCTTTGAATACTCAGGAAGGAGACTGCGCTCAGCTGAGCAGGGCCGCCGCGCTCGGCCATGGGGCTGTGCACACCCCACCGCGGCCTGGCCGGCCTGTCCTCGCGGTGAACCGGGTGGATTCGATGGGACCACCCCTCCCCAGCTCAGGCGCGGCCAGGTGGCAGCTGCGCACCCACGGACTCTGCGCG
>NW_006436291.1:769073-777400 GCF_000325575.1 Pteropus alecto | reverse complement strand
GTCCTGCCAGGAGCTCGGTTCTACGTGCCTCACGTCCCTCCCAGCTGCCCACACTGTCCTCGAAATTGTCGAGCAGGAGCCTGTCCGGGCATCTCGGGGCTGCTTGAGGGTGAGTGTGCATCGTCCTGGGTGACGATACACTCCAGACCTGTGGGTGTAGCCAGGGTCAGCGCCCTGTGCCTACTTAGGCCACAGACGGGAAGGGACTGGGTGCCCGGCTGGGTGCCACACGTCTGTGGTGCACGTGCAGGACGAGCTGTGCCATGATTAATGGGTCTCTGGAACTCATCAACGTGTGTAGGCCCAGGTGCGCTGGCCCAGGCACGTAGGCCCAGGTGCGGTGGCCCAGGGTGCAGGCCCAGGCACGCAGGCCCAGGTGTGCTGGCCCAGGCACGTAGGCCCAGGTGTGGTGGCCCAGGGGTGCAGGCCCAGGCACGCTGGCCCAGGTGTGGTGGCCCACGTGAGCTGGCCCAGGTGTGTAGGCCCAGGTGAGCTGGCCCAGGTGTGCAGGCCCAGGTGAGCTGGCCCAGGTGTGGTGGCCCACGTGAGCTGGCCCAGGTGTGTAGGCCCAGGTGTGCAGGCCCAGGTGTGCTGGCCCAGGTGTGCATGTGTCGGTGGCCTCGTGAGGGGTAAGGTGGCGAGGCAGGCATCAGCGAGGGCTCTTGTCCCCGAGGCAGCTGCTGGCACATCGGGTGGTGAAGCACAGAAGCACGAAGGCTGCGTGAGGCCGCAAAGGCACGCCGCCACCCTTCCTGCATGTCCCTGCGTCTCATGCGCTGCGTGGATGCACGTGTGGAGAGACCGATGGCACCGGCTCCAGGCCCCGGTGGGCGGGGACACGCTCGGCTGCAGGGAAGTCGTGTCGGATCTTGACAGAAGGCGCTATTGACACAGGGTCCGGCTTGGCGTCCCGAAGCTTGGCGTCCATGGCGTGTCCGCGGGTGAGCCCGCCCCAGCCCCCAGTCGCAGGCTGGCCTCTGCCACCTGGGTGCTTGGCTGCTGTCCCCAGGCTTTACCACACGAGTGGGGTGCAGGTGTCACCCCACAACAGCCCACAGTGTGGGGACAGCTCGCCGTGCAAGCTCCTGGATGACCATCCTCCCTGATTCTGACTAGTTCTTCATGCCGCCGACGAAAGGGACCGGTTTCTGTGTCACGTGCGTTTCAGCCACAGTGCCCCTGACTCTGGGACATTCTTTGGCTCTTGCTAAACTCACGAGCAGGCGGGAGGAGAGGCCCTTCTTCCTCTGGCAAGCTGTCCCATGGAGGGTCCCGTGGGACAGAGTGGGCAGGCGGCTCGCGGGAACAGCCGTGACACATCGTGTCCGGAATCAACACTGTCCCCGAACGCGGGGGTGTGCACGTGGGGTCTTGACGTGAGCCGGGACTGGCCAGATGCCATTCCTGTTGGAGGGAGGCACTTTGCTGAGGATGATGGTGTGAACGCCGACTCGTTCAGGTCGGGGCGCCTTGAAAAGGCCGAGACCCGCCTCCTCCAAGTGGAGGTGGTGTCTGACAGGGTGCTGTGGCCACACGCGGGTGCTCCGGCTGCCCCCTGGGGAGGACGGCCGGCGGCTCCAGCTCTGCTGCTTCGTCACCTCCTCTGTGACGCGCTACACTGCTGCCTCCTCGGGGCCTGCAGGCCACCCCCAGGATGTCCGACCTCGCGGACCAGGCCCACGCCGCCAGGTCCCAGAGCTGCAGAAGAAGCCTGCCAGCTGACGTGAGCCACAGGTTTGCGGGGGACGGAGGCAGGTGGGCGTGGGGCTGCAGCAGGTTCCCAGGCTCCCCGCTGCCCCGGGAGTTTGGGGTTCAGAAGAAAGCTGACTTTACCTCGGAGAGCCAGAGGGCAGTGGGGGAGTGGACAATTTTTAAAGAAGCTTTTTAGCGTCTGGATAAAACCGCCACTTAAAAAAAGTAAATGGAGCTGCTGGCCAGCAGAGATCATCTGAGCAGCACCCTCCCTCACGCCCCCCCAGGATGCTAGCGGAGGAGGCAGAATCCTCCCCAGCTCCCTCGCGGGGGTGGGGGGAAGGGAGGGAGGGAGGGGGAGGGAGAGACCCACCCGGGCTAGAGAAGAAAGGGACCCCAGGGGCCTCGGCCTCCGGGGCGTGGGGTGTCGTCTGAGGCCCGGAGGGCTGCGTGTTGGTGCCCACACGGGGTGGGAGGAAGAGACAGACCTTGCCGAAGGGGAGGGGAGCTTCGGCTGAGACCTGGCCTAGCTTGGGGACCGTCACAGGGCGGCCCTGCCCGAGGCTGGGCTGAAAGCACCCACGAGCTCCAAGGGGTGGCCGGGCGCCTCGTCCGTCTCTGCTCACCTGGGGGGCACGTTCTAAGGAGACTGTGAAGAGCCACGTCTGTGCCCCTCCCAAGTCTGCGTTTGAAATGGTGTGACCCCAACCTCTCGGCCAGGAGGCACTGCAAGCAGGTGGCCCAGAGGGCAGGGGCAGAGACGGGCACGGGAGAGAGCAGCACGTTGTCCTGACGGAGACACAGAAGAAGCAGTGGCTGGAGGGCGACAGCCATTCGCAATCGCTAAAAACCGTACACTCGGCAAACTTAGAGCTCAGGTAAATTCTTTAACCTGATGGAAGGAATCTATGAAACTCCTGTGGCGAGTGTGACACTTTATGGTGGAAGGAAGGAAGGAGGAACGAGGAAGGAGAGAAAGATGCTAAGCCTCGCAGGAGAGGGGGCCGCGGGCCGCGGGGGCCGGGGACGCGGCCGGCGTTTCCCGGATGTCGCCTTCGTGCCGGCGTTTTCCGGATGTCGCCTTCGTGCCGGGCGTGGCAAAGCGAAGGCAGCAATGGCACCCGAAAGCGCCGGTCGGGATCGAGACCCAGACATCGGGCCCCTGGACTAAACGCATCGAAAGTCGTGTGGAACCTTTTGGAGAAATGACGCGACTCCATTGAAAGACGTTTTGGAAAGTCCCGAGGAAATGCAGGCCCTCGCCCCGCTCCGGTCCGCAGGCGGAGGGACGCGGGTTCTCCCAGCCGACCCGCGAGGCCGGGGCCGTCCGTCCGGTCGGAAGCCCAGCAGCGTTGTCACCGCGCTGGACACGCCGGCGTAGAAGGGTACATGGCCCCCAACAGCCGAATTGGAAGGATGCTGAGGGGGTGCTGAGTCCTGCCCGGCATCGGGACACGGACGCGGGTACCTGACCGCACGGTGCGGCACGGGCGCGGGACGAAGGGGAGCCCAGCGCACGGACGGGCAGGTGAGGATGGCAAGCGAGGACGGCCACGCAGGGCCACCAGCCGGCCCCTCGCTGCGGAGGGTGCCCGCGGCTTCCCGCACGCACGAGGACCCCGTGCTTCTGGCTTGGGGCTGCGCAGGGCGTGAAGCCACGGCCGAGGGGGCCACGTGGCGCGTCTCCCTGACCCAGTGGCACCGGTCGGCCGGCCAGGCCTCCAGCCGGAAGCCCCGGAGGACCCGCCTCCTCTCAAGGGCCACCGCGTCGCTGGTGGTTCTCGGGGCTTGTGCTGGGCGCGGCCAGTTTGGCGGCCGAGCTCCCGGGCGTGGCTCTGCCCAGTGGCTCTGGGCTCGTTCGTCTGGTTCTTTCCTGTGCTCGCGTTCTCCGGAGTTTAATGGACACCGACGCCGTCTATCACCTCACCACTGAAAATAAAAAAGACCCTTGGGAGTCGAAGCCTCCCATTCATATCGCGGGTCACCTTACAGCCGCACGACACCCAGGGGCATCCTCCAGCAGGAAGAGGGCCACAGGGGTCTCGCGGCAGGGCAGCCGGCACCGCCGTGTCCCTCACTTGTCCTTTCCCCCGACCAGCCCCTGTGAGGTCCCCTCTGTGTGTGCCCAGGAGAGCTGTCAGGACAGGCGGGCAGCTCCCGCCCCCACCGAGGGCGGCGTCACGCGGCCTCCCCGTTGCTCGGGGCTGGGCGGTCGGAAGCCGCCGTCTGGGTGGCATCTGCACGCACAGGGAGCTCCGCGATCTGCCACAGGCAGCTGGTCCCTCCCCCTGGACGTGGTCACAGCGTGCTGAATTCCATCTGAGAAACCCGGGCCGAGTCTGCTGAGTCACAGAGCCGACCCACGAGCCGCCCGGACCTGCCCAGCGGCCCTGTCAGGTGAGAGGGGCAGCTGCCGGCTTCTTCCCTGGCCGCTCGGGGGCTTTGCTGTTGAGGGGCGGACCGAGGTCTGCTGCTCAGCTCCGTTCCACCCGAATGGCTGTCTATATTTAGAACACCGGCACACGCAGCCGGGGGGCGTGCAGGATGTCACTCAGTGAGCAGCAGCTCCTCCGAGGGCGGTTCTGGGGGCTCTCCGCGTCCGGGGCGGCACTCGGGGGCTGGGCCGCTCCCTCCAGGCAGCCCCTCCTCTCCGACTCGCTGCTTCGTCATTGCACATTCCAAGCTGGAGCTGGTACGGGTGGCCCAGCAGGGTGGGGAGGGTGCTCGGCTGGGATGGCACTTAGCTGGGTGTGGCAGGCGCCCGGAGCTGGGAGCAGCAGGCGGCCCCCACCGGCTCCCCGATTCCCAGTGGGAGTGGGCCGATGGGTGGGGCCGCCCGGGCCTCCTTGTTTGCGCCAGGGGCCGTCCATCCCCCAGCGGCCCGAGGCAGGATGGCGTCGTCTCTTTAACACTGAATCGAGAATCGCAGTCTGTCCATTGACACCGCTCTTTACTCAAGGGACGCGGGAGTTTAGGGACAGAACAGCTCGTTGGCTGTCCCCAACACTTCACTCTGAAGGACGCGGTTGCCATTGCATCGTGCCTCGGTTTCTCCAGTCGTTCAGGGACGGCGGGCGGTGGGGCTGGCCGGTTGTGGGAAGGGCCGTCGGTAAAGCATCCTCTGCGGGTCGCGGTGACCCCGAGCTCAGCACAGACAGCACAGCGGCCGGCGGGCGGGCGCCTGCTCGGGGCGCTGACCGCGCCGGCTCCGCGCCGGGAAACGAGAACAAGCAGGATTTTCTTATTTTTCATTCAAACCAAGGTCAGAGTCGCAGATTGGAGAATATTCTAGTAGATCTAAGCCTTTGGACAGACCAGTAGGGAAATGGGACTCGGTTCCCCAGGGTGCGTGTGATGGGAAAGGAAGCCAGGCCGACGCGGGACCTGGCTCGTCCCCACAGCGTCACGAGTGGCAGGCCAGCCTGTCTCGGTCCCCTGGGGACTGGCAGTGGGTGCAGACCTACCTCGTAGACGGCCGTCCCTTCATCCTTAAGGCCGAGGGTAGGTGGCTGTGTGCATTTGTGTCTAGTGTCTTTTCCTTGACTGGCGACTTCAGGGCACACTCAAGCATAAGTGACACACTGGGGTGCAGAGCACGTGAGCTCCCACTAGGACGCAGCAGCCCCTCGGAGACTGACCGTCGAGGTCCTGTGGGGCGGCGTGTGGACAGCTGGCGTCCCCCGGCTCGGGAGCTGTCCGGGAAGCGAGGCTGCCCTTCAGTCCCGCCAACGGGAACTGGCTGCTCCAGAGGGTGACTTCGTGGAGGTTCATACTGGCCACGGCCTCGGGGAGCCGGGACCCCCGCTCAGGACTGATGCCACCCTCAGGGTTCCCGCTGCCTCCTGTTTGCAGACACACGGCCAGATGCAGCACGTGGAGATGTGACTTTGCCATTCGGAGCCCGAAACGGCCCTCTTTGGCACAGGGGTTGAGAGCCCAGGGCACGGCCACAGAGACCGCACTTGCTCAAAACGCCACCCCGGTCTCCCTCCGAACCTCGTGGGGCCGCCGGTCCAGCACCCGAGGGGTGCTCTGAGCGGGTGAGCCGCGTGCCCAGGCCACCTTCCCACAGAGGCTCCAGCCCAGAGTGGACTGTGCTCATCCCGCCTGCGTCCTTCCTGGCTTAGAGCTTGCGACACTTTACAACATCTCAGGAAGTGACGTCAGGACACACCTGTGGCTGGCACTTTCCAGGCGGGCACGCTGACCGGGGTATCCTAGGAAACGGCACCAGTGACAGGGGGGAGTAGGCTCAGGAGAAGCCTGGCCTCCAGGCGCAGCCAGCTGCAGCCCGGCAGAGGGCAGAGACCGTGCCCCGTGTGGGACGGAGGTGGGACCCCAGGGAGGTCGTGAGCCTCGGGCTGAGCATCCCGGCAGATTCCGTCGCCTCTGTGCCTACCGTGCAGGCGGTTTTGAGGTTGGAGCACCGAGCTGGTCTAACGCGTGACATGGGGTGAGAAGGACCCCCCCCCCCAGGCGGCATTTTCCACATGCGGCGAGTGAGCTGACGGCAACTCGCTCAGAACCCTGCCTTCCTCGGCGGCTGGGTGGCCCGGATCGCCTTGACTTTGAAGAACCACCTGAGTGCCCTGTGGGTGCTGGGCCGGCTGAGGGCTCAGCAGCCGGGGTGAGGGTCAAGGTGGTGTCTGGGTGCCTTGACTGCTTTTCCTCTGGAGGGTCAAGTATCTGGGTTACGTCCCCAAGTCCCCACTGCCTGCTGTTTGATGCCCAGAGCAGACACAGCCTTCTCCAGAGGGTGGATGGAGGGGGTTGGAGCGGGAAGGACGCGGGGACCCCCGGCTACGCTCAGGTCCCCAGACAGACGATTCATGGACTCATGAACTCCGATCAGGCAGAGCCAGCGATGGGACCGACGTCCACAGCCAGCTTCCGGTGGGGCAGCTGGCACACACTCCCCCCCACCCCCGCGTTTCATCACAAAGAGAACTGGCTCGTACCACGCTCTGGTCTCAGGGCGGAAAAAGATGGGACCAAGGCCAGAGGACCGCCTGGTGGCGGTCAGCAGAATGAGGGGCGACGCGGGGTCGGGGTCGGAGCGCCCGGTGCTGAGGCTGCTTTTGGGTCTTCGCTGCACGTCCCTGGGCGTGCTCCCTCTGCATCCAGAGTAACCCCTTCGGGCCGGTACCCAGGTATGAAACTCGTAGGTTAAAAGTCAGCAGCACTTGGAAGGATTTTAAGGACACGTTGTCACGTATTTCTCCACAGAACCAGACCGGCGAACCGTCTCACCCGTGAGGCCGAAAGCAGTCAACCGAGTATGTCACTGACGGCTTTGAAGCCTCCCTTTTGAATGGCAGGATGCGATGAGTCTCGACATTTCTGCACACCCGCGAAGCCATCTCTCCACTCGAGGGGGTGGGCGCGCCCATCACGTCTGACGTTTGCTTTCCTCGCTCTCTGCGGTCCTTCCTTCCCACGCCCCCCACGCCCCCCCCGCCCCCGCCCGGACCCGCATCCCCAGGCCACCGCAGACCCGCTTCTGTCTCCGTGGATTAGCGTGCGTTTTCCGGCATCGCACCTGAGCGCAGTCATAAGCACGCTGTCATTCCCAGCTTTATCGCCGCCCGGACCGGGGGTCAGACTCTGTTCTGCTCCGTGGAGCAGCGGGTCCCCCCGGTTCGCTTATCCGCGCACCCGGTCGGTGGATTTGGGGTTGCTTCCAGCGCTTTTGCTGTTAGAAATCAAGCCGCTGTGAACATCCGTGCACCTGTCCCCACACGGACACGCGCCTTCATTTCCCGGGGAGAACACCTGGGCCGAGTCACGGGGCGGGTGGGTGTCTAACTTTCCAAGAAACTGACAGCGTTTTCCGAAGCCCTCGCCAGCGGCTGGTACCGCCCGTCTTTGCTGTTGGAACAGGTGCGTGGTGGCATCGCCTGGTCCCTAGCCGACAGTTCCCTGGTGGACCCTGACGTTAGAACCTTCCATACGCTCGTGTGCTCTCTGTGCACTTTCTTTGGTGACGGGACTTTCAAATCTGTTGCTCATTTTTTAATGGGGTTGTTTGCCTTTGTAGTATTGAATTTCGAGAGTTTTAATATAGACGTTCTGGATATAAGATCTCGTCAGATGTGCATTTAGCAAATACGGTCTCCCAGGCCGCGGCTTGCCTCTTCATTTTCTTGACAGTATCTTTCAAAGACAAGACACTTGAAATTTTTATGAAGTCCAATTTGTCGATATTTTCTTACGTGGTTTTATTTCCTTCTTTTTTTTTTCCTTTTTTTTTTTGTCCTTTCTAAGAAGTTTTCCTAATCCAAGATCAGGAAGATTCTACCTACGTTTTTACCTAGAAATTCTACAGCTTCGTGTTTCACGTCGGCTCCATGATCCATTTCTGCTTGCTTTCTGAGTGTGCCTTGCCGTCTCGGTTGAATGGTGGCTTTTTGTTTGTTTTGGCATCGAGGTGCGTGATCGTTCCAGCACCCTTTGTTCAAAAGACTGTCTTTTCTCCACTGAATGCGCTTGGATCCTTTGTCGGATGTCAGTGGACCAAGCAATACCTGGCTCTATTTCTGACCTGCCCCATGGTCCAGCCGCCTGGGCAGGGACATCGCCCTGCTGATGACTGCAGCTGCGTCGTGACCTAGACGTCAGGGAGGGATTCCAGCTCC
>NW_006436291.1:763855-768980 GCF_000325575.1 Pteropus alecto | reverse complement strand
AAAAAAAAAGCCTAGAAGCGGTTTGGTTGGATTCGCTTTTATTTTACTTAATAATGGCCCCAAAGGGCGAGAATAGTGCGGCTGGCAATTCGGATACGCCACGGAGAACCCGTCGAGGACTTCCTTTAAGGGAAGAGATGAATGTTCTGGACTTAATAAAGAGAGGGGGAAACATGCCGAGGTTGCGAAGGTCTGTGATGAGAACAAACCTTCTGTTTCTGAAATTGTGAAAGAGGAAAAAATTCATGCTAGTTTTGCTGTCACACCTTGAAGTGCAAAAGTCCCGGCCCCCCTGTGTGGCTCAGCTGAAAACAGGCTTTCAGCGTGTGGGCGGAGGGCACGGGAGGGCATTGCGCCTCGGCGAGGGCTTCAGCACGGTGCCGCCCCCCAAACAAGGGGGCGCTCGATATTAGGCAGTAAAGCTGCGTGACGTGGACGCGGGCGCTGTGGACCCGGTACCCAGGACGGCTGTGCTTGAGGGACGGGCGGGGAGCGTGACAGTGCGGGTTCCCTGGGCGCAGGGAGGAGCCGCGCCCCGGCGGGATGGGCGGGTGGCAGAGCGGCATACGACTTAAAACTTATAAGTTGTTTATTTCTGGACTTTTCCATTTAGAGTTTCCAGACTACATTGACCACAGGTCACTGCAACTTCAGAAAGCAAAATCGTGGAAAAGGGGGAGGAGCGACTGTAGCGATGTAGCTGACAGATGCGGGCGACCTTTCTAGTCTAGAACGAGGCGACTTCCTAAGCTCGCTTGTGGGTTCTGCGTGGCTTCCTCGGGATTTTCTACGCAAACGGCCGGCGCGTGTGAACGAGGACAGCGGGCTCCTCTACGTCGCTGTGCCTTTCGGTCTCTTGTTGGGTGCCGGGCAGAAGTGGTGTGGGAAGGTGCTGTGAGCGTCCCCTGCCCTGGGGGAAAAGCTGCACGTCTTTCACTGTTAAGTGCCATGTTGGCTATAGGGTTTTTTGTTTCGTTTTGTTTTTCTGTTTGTTTGGGTTTTTATAGATGCCCTTTATCAGGTCGAAGCTTCCTCTTATCTCCAGTTCGCTGAAAGTTTTTATCATGAATAGATTTTAAATTTTGTCAAAAACTTTTCTGCAGCTTTCAAGACGATTATGTGTTTTATTATTTCAATATAGTAATATGGCGAATAAAATGGACTCATTTTTAAGAACATTAAACCCATTTTGCATTCGTTATATATGCCCCATTTTGTCACAGTGCATTATCCTTTTTTGAATATTGCTGAATTTGAGCGGCTAATTTTGTTAAGGGTTTTGCATCCATCTTAATGAGGAACATTCTTTTCTTGTAGTATCGCTCTCTAGTTTCTATATCAGACTAGTTCTGGCCTCAGAAAATGAGTTGAGAAGTGTTTGCGTCTCTTCTGCCTTTCTGGGAGAGTCTGTAGACTCCTTAATCCTTCCTGAAACACTTGGTAGAATTTGCAGTGCAGACGTCTGTGCCCAGGATTTTCTTTGTTGGAAAGTTTTTGGCACGCATTCAATTTCTTTAATGGATGAAAGGCTACTCGAGGTGTGAGTAAGCTTCGTTCCGTCTCTCGAGGAACTTGTCCATCTCATCCGCGGTCCCTGTGGCTTCGCTGTGCTGTGTGGGTGAGTCCCCTATTTGGTTGCTGATATTGGTGACTTGTCTTTTTTTCCCCTGATCAGTCTTTCCAGAGGTTTATCAATATTATTGATAGTTTTTTTAAAAAAGCTTTTAGTTTTATTAATTTCCCCTATAATTTTCGAATGTATTAATTTCTACTCACATCTTTATTATTTATATTCTGCTTGCTTTGCATTTACTTCATTTTTCTTTTTTCTATGTTCTTAAAATGGAAGCTTAGATCAGGATTAGATTACAATTAGAGACCTTTTTTATTTTCTAGTATAAGCATTTATCGTCATGTTTTTCTCTGTATACCACGTTAGTTGTGTCCCGCAAATTTTGATACTTTGTGCTTTTATTTTCATTAAGTTCAAAACATTTTTCTAATTTCCTTATAATTTCTTCTTTTACCTGTCTGTTATATAGAAGTGTGTTTTTAAATTTTCCAAATGTTGAATTTTTTTCTTGATATCTATCACATATTTCTAGTTCAATTTCTTTTTGACCAGAGAATGTACTTCAGATCATTTCAGTTATTTTAATCGTGTTGAGATTTGTTATTACTGCACAGTTTAAAGCCTGTCTTGATGAATACTTTATGTGCACTTGAAAATACTGCATATTCTGCTGTTGTTGTGTGGCACGTCCTATAAGTGCCAATTGAGACAGTATTGTTGAAATCTTCGCTATCCTGGCCTAATTTTTTGAGCACTTATTTCATCTCTTAGAGATCAGTATTGAAACATCCAGTTATAACTGTGACTATTCCTATTTCTACTTCCATCTCTATCAGTTTTTGTTTTACGTATTTTTGAAGCTTTGCTGTTCGGTGCATGTAAATTTATGATTGCTCCGTCTTCTTGATTTGCTGACTTTTATCATTACCTTGTATCTTAATCCCTCGTAATGATCCCTGCTCTGGAATCTACATAGTTTAACACTAATATAATCACTTCAGCCTTCTCTGATCGAAACTTCCCGCATATAACTTTTCCATCCTGATTGGTCCTTTTATGTTTAAGGTCAGCTTCTCGCACATTCCATAAAGTTGGTGCTTGCTTTAAAAAAAAAAAAAAAAACTAATCTGGAAATGTTTCCCTTTTAATCGTGTTGTTTACCCCGTTTACATTTAATATTTAATAAGATGGTAGGTTTTACATCTAATGTTCTGCCCTTTTCTACTTGCGTGATCTCTTTTGTCCTCTGTTCGTGTCTTCTTAGGGACTGAGAATTTTTTAAGATCTCATTTTACCTCCACTGTTGGTTTATTTGTTACATTTCTCTTTTGATTGAACTTCTGGTGCTCGCTTTAGGGTTTTCAATACCATCTTCAGCTTATCGCAGGCCCTCCTGATATGATGCCAACTCACACATGGTGAATGACTTTCCTTGTCTTCTGCCCATATTTTTGCTACCGTTCAGATGCTTTACTTCTATATATGTTGCAAACCCTACAATGCATTGTTCTTAGTTTTGATGTCAATGATCTGTAGGGATTAAAAATAAAAAGAGCCCTTGGTATATACTTTTATTTTTACCATTTTCAGCATTCTTCATTTGTTTGCGTAGGTTGAATTTCCCATTTGATAACATCTCTTCTGCCTGAAGTTCTTTTAACACTTTTTTTTGTAGTGCAAATCAAACTTTCGTTCATCTGAAAAGTCCTTATTTCTCCTTTTCATGGGGTAACAGCTTTAATAACATGTAACTCACCCACTTAAAGTGCGAATTCACGGGGCTTTTGTAAATTCACGGAGCTGCGCATCTATCACTGCAAATTTAGAATGTTTCCCGTCGTCCGCGGAAGAAAGCCCGCACCTTCGGCTGTCACTTCTCACTCTGCTTTGTCCCCAGCCCACGCAACCCCAATTCTACTTTCTTTCTCCGCATCAGCGCCTCTTGTGGACATTTCGTGTAAGTGCAGTCATGCCGCAGACTCGCTCGCGACTGCCCCTCGCACCCAGTATGCTTTCCGGGTTCCTCCGCGGTGTGGCCTGGACCACCGCTTTGGTCCTTTTCATCGACACGCGATATCCCACGGCATGCTGTGTCACATGTTACTGACCCATGTATCGGCCAAGGGGCACTGGGTTATTTCCACGTTGTGCCTGTTGCGATGCAGCTGTGAGCTGTGTGCGGATGCGTTTTTCCGTTTCTCTCGGGTGTATGCCTAGAAGTGGGGTTGCTGGGTGACACCGTGACTCCGTGTTAAACCGCCAGACCGTTTTCGGAAGCAGCCGCACCATCTACATTCCCACCAACAGTGCGCAAGGGTTCCAATTTACCCACATCCTCACTTGTTATTTTCTGGGATTTTTTGAACATTTTATTTTTAAACATCGATAGTAGCCGCTCGGTGGGTGTGAAGTGGTGGTCAAGTCCTTCGTGGTTGAAATGGATTTTTTGCTGAGCACAGAATTCCGGTTTGACTGACAGGAGTTTTGTCTTGTTTTCCCAGCACTTTGAAGATGTCATTCTGTTTTCTTCTCGCTCGCCTCATTTTATCTTCGTTCCTCTGAATGTCGCCTGCCCCCTCCTCCTCCTTGATTCCCTTTAAGATTTTTTTTTTTTAGTTTTGGTCGTCATCGGCTGCCTGTGATGCATTTAACTTTTTTCCTGTTCGAGGATCCAGGGGCTCCTTGAATCTGGGGCTTGTTGCGCCTCATGAATTCTGAACAATTCTGTCATTTAGTTCCTTTCTGTGTTGCTTCTCCCGGTGAGCTCTGGGCCCCACCCGCACGCGTGCGAGGCTCTGCGGACACGGCCTGACATTTGGGGTGTCTTCTTTTCATGCTGCATTTGGGTCACTTCTACCCACCCATCTTCAGGTTCACGATCTTCCCCTGGCTGTTAGCTCTCCGGCTGGGCCAGGCGAAGGGCCTCTTCACCTCCCACGCCATGTTTGCCATTTCTGTTGTTTCCACTCCAGCCTTTCTCGTAGCTTCCATTGCTGTCAGGATTCCTTATCTTTTCATTCACGCCGTCCGCCTGACCCACTGGCCCCTGAGCCGATTACTTGGAGTTACTTGAACGTCCTGTCGGCAGCTGCGACAACCTGGCGTCTCTGAATCCAGTTCCTTCTCTCGCCTTATTGTCGACAGCGCGTGATTTTCCTCGGTTTTTCCGCGTCTCACCATTTGTGTCGAACGCCAGACGCCGGCTGCCGACGAGCAGTGGGGCGGAGGGGACCCACGTGTGCACAGGGCCACGCACGGGTCTCCGCGTGTGGGCGCGTGGGCGTCCGGCCGGCCGCCGTTCAACTGGGTGGCGGTTTGTGTCTGTCACCGCCCCGGCCCCGCACAGGGCTGACTCCCCCCGCTGGTGGGCGCCGCCGGGGGTCTCCGCGCCCAGGGCGACACCGCTGCTGCGGGTTACTCAGCGCGATGCTGGCTGGGGTGAGGGGGGCTCGAGTCTCCGGGTGCAGCCTGCGGTCCGAGAGGCGTAGGTGCCCGCACGCGGGGCTGGGCCTCCTGGACCCGCCTGCCCCCACCCCCACCTCCCCGCCCCGC
>NW_006436291.1:762700-763277 GCF_000325575.1 Pteropus alecto | reverse complement strand
CCCCTTCCTGCCCCTCGCCCCGCGGGAGGGGAACCAGACGGGCTGTCGCCACCCGGGGCCTCACGCTCCGCCGCCCGAGGAGAAGCCGCGCTGTGGGTTTGCGGGGCGCGAGGGTCCGTCCTGCGATTGTCCGCGTCTTGGGCAGAGGAGGTTTTCCTGTATGTTTTAAAAATCATTTTTATTTCCTTTTTTTGTAAATTCTCCCTTTTGATAGTTCACCATTTATCTCGTGAGATAGTATTTTTATTATCAAGTTTCGTAATCTTTTATTATAGCAAAGATATTAACTTTTTTGTATTTTTGGCAAATATCGTTTCAGCTTGCTCTAGATTCCTGATTCCACACGCTTTAGCAATAAAGACGGAAACTTTCATGTTGTGGAATCTGTTAGTCTCTTTCCTTTAATCTTCTTCAGGGCCAGAAAGGCCTCTCTCCAGGGATTTGAAAATTGCTCGTTTCTGCTGCTCCCGCTAGTTTGAACGCTTTGATTCTCACCCTTAATTCTCTCTAATCCATTTAGAATTTTGTGCTAGAAACGCAACGTTCCGCAGTCTGATTTTTCGTTCACAGTCACCTG
>NW_006436291.1:755794-762122 GCF_000325575.1 Pteropus alecto | reverse complement strand
TGTCACAAATCCAGCCCTAAACCGCGCACATCTGTCACCTTGCGGTTCTTCGGTCAGAAGTCCGGGGCCGAGTGAAGATCAGCGCGTGGGCCGGCTGCGTGCTTCTGGGTGGTTCTGGGGGCTTCTAAGGTCTGTGTCTTTGCTCATTTGGGCGATTAGCGGCTGCAGCCCGTAGGACTGCAGTCCCCACTGTCTTGGCCGGTGTGACCCGAGGGCCATTCTCAGCTGCCCATCTTGGCCTCGTGGCCGCCTCCTTTCGCCTCAGGTCAAGGCTTCCTCAGGCCGTGTCTCTCCCCCTCAGCCGGGAACTGTCGGCAGCTTTTAGAACCATGTGACTGGACTGGGCCACAGGGACAATCCAGATGACCTCCCATCGCGGGTCCTTAACCCCAGTCACATCTGCAGAACCTCCCAGGTTCTGGGCTTGGCACAGGGACAATCTTGGGGACCATCAATACTCACCTCACTGGGTGCTTACCAGTCACCCACGGACCCACGGACCCTCGTCCCTAAATTGACATGGTATGCCCTTCTGGGACGGGAGATTGTGTTTTTAAGAAATCTTACATTTGAAATAGCAAACCCTATAAAAAATATTTCCGTGGATAAAATTACAGGGAGCCGTAAGTTTCAGATTTACAACAATATTGATTTTCTAGAAAATCTCACTGACAAAACCACTTCATAATTGTACATATATTTTATATTGATAAACTATATCGAGACAGACAAAAATCATACTTAAGCTTTATGGAGAAAACTCTGAAAAAGTAAGCCCGTTTCAATAGCAGGACGTTCCAGGACCTTCTAACTAAATTGCCCGTCGCTTTACGACTGCAGAAGCAAATGCACAAGCCGCTTCCTGAGCGACTGGCCCCTGAGTCGGCCGCGGGCCCTGTGGGCTGCGCACCCAGTGGCCATGGCTGTGGCCGTGACCGTGGCCATGGCCGGGAGGCCGGGTCTCAGCCACGCACTCAGCCACACCGCCTGCCTCCAACGCACCAAAGCGTGAGCTTTGCGTTTCCGAAACTGGCCCCCCAGGAGGAAGCACGTCAGTAACTGGTGTTTTTAGGTGCTCTCCTGAGCGAGTTTCCTTTTTTCCTAAAGAGCCAGTTTAGGGTAAAACCCTCTGATTCGGGCAGAGCTGTCCCCTCTCTGCCCGCGTGGGCACGCCGGGGCCTCGGCCTGCAGCGGGCACCGCCTCGGCACACTGCCAGGTCCTCCGGCCTCCTTCGTTTCTGAACTACGGTCAGACTCCCCACCCCTCCTCAGCATTATAAACCAGCAGCTCTCAAGGGGACGCAAACGTCTGTCCTTGCTACCGCTACCGTTGATGATGGCGAGTCCGCTTCATCAACCATTTGCGTTTCCACCTAAATTACGCTTGAAAACACTAGTTCTGAGAGGTTGTCCACGGTCACCACCGTTGCCATCAGGCTGCCCCACCCCCAGTGTGAGAGTCAGGCCTTATTTAAGTCCCCAGACTCTCATTCCAAAGGACAAAGAGTAAATGCTTTTGCGGGGGGCTCCCGTCGGGGCACTGTCTGGAAGGCTGCACTGGTGTCCCCGGGGCCGGTGAGAGGCGAGCCTGGCCGTCCCTGCCGGGCCCCGAGCTCAGGCCGAGGCCAGTCTGCTCACCCAGGTGTGCTTTCCCTGCAGGTGAGTGAGAAGATGTAGCAGAGCAGCAGTGAGAAGACCCCGCCCCTGCCTGGTGTGGACAGCCCAGCCCAGACAGGCTCCCCTCAGCCACCCTCACCATGTCCAAGAAGGGTACGGGCGGCAGAGGCAAGGGGGACAAGGCGGACGTCCTCGCCGGGCTGCAGGCCGCCAACGAGGAGCTGCGGGCCAAGCTCACCGACATCCAGATCGAGCTGCAGCAGGAGAAAAGCAAGGTGGGCTCCCCACGCACCCCGCCCGCTTCTCCTGGCCCCCAGGGCCTGCCCAGTCTTCGTGGGGTTGCCTGCCCAGGCGTCTTGGGGTCCCTAGGGCCTCTCAAGGCAGCTGGGGAGGGTGCAAAGCTCTAGGGAGGGGCAGCGGACCCCGCCCTGACACCCAGCATGTGGGGGTCCTTGCCGCCTGCAGGGAAGGCTGGGCTCGTGCTGGCAATTAAGCGGGCCTCTGGGGAGGAGGGTGAGGGCCAGTGGGAGGACGCGCGCCCTCAGTGCCAGGCCAGGCTCCGGGGGGGCCGTCTCACTGGCCCACGCCTCCCCACTGTCTGCCATGGCCTCTGCCCCCCACCCCTCCCAGGAGCTGCTAGGAAGTGTGAATGCGCCCTCAGAAGGGGCTGCAAAGAGGATGAGACTTGGGGAGAGGGTGAACCCCGGGGCAGGATTTCCTCCCAGAGGGTTGAAAGGCCCGAGGACCGGGGCTGTGGCCGTGACTGCTCACCGCTTGCCCAGCACACGTCTCTCCCAGAGGCCTGCTGGTGGAGGGGAGTCGGTCACTCGGGGCCAGCTGCCTCCTCCGAGTTACTCTGCCTCCTGGTTAAATCAGAAGGAGAGCCACACTCTGTGACCCGCAGTGCTCACATGGGACTCGGACTCCAGGCCCCAGGGTGCTGGCTCGCACAGTGTCTGCAGCGGGGCTGCTGCAGGGGCTCTCTGCGTCACCAAGCCCTGACCCTCCCACCTCGGGCCCCCTGCTCTGTAAAGGGGACAATCAGAGGACCTGCTGCTGTTGGTGCTGGGCAGGACACGCGCAGAGAGCCCCAGAGACAGGACGGATACAAAGGCGGCCACCACAGCCCACCGTGTGGCTTCTCAGGGCGCGGGCACCAGCATGTCAGCACCTGATCTGCACCGAGAGGTCACAGAGTCAGCAAGGACCTCACCGAGAGGCCCAGACACACTGCCCGGCTGGCGCACGAGGTGAAGGCACAAACATCAAGCAGCCTGGGATGGACAGTTGTCCCCAGATGCAGAGCCGACCTCACAGTGTGCCCCAGAGGCCTGCGGGCACTCAGAGCCTCTTGTCCTGAGCAGCCTGGGGCCCCTGAGGCCAAGCCTCTGCCATCACCCGGCACCCCCGCCCCCGTTTGCAGATGCGAGAGAAGAAGAGGGTATTGTTAAGAACCAGTGACGACGAAGCCGTTTGTTTGACTGGGTGAGAAGAGCCATTATCTTCTCGATGCGACGACATACCCGGCCGCTCCAGACTCTCCGTGTTCCGACCGCAGCGGCATCATGCACACCCGTCCCGCCACCGCCCAGGGGGCGCATGCTGGCCCCGCGCCTGTCACAGCCCACGTCTTGGCCTGGCGGAGCCCCCAGCCCTCCTGGCACCAGGCAAGGGCCCTGGGGCTGGTGTCTGAGGTCCCGGGTCTTGTTATTTATATGACACATATTTCTTTATCTTTGGAAAAGATGATATAACCTGTTGCTACAGAATTCAAACAGAGCATGAGAACGGCCCGTGTCAGTGAGCCCATGCCCGGGTCCCCTCTCAGAGGGGGCGTGTGACAGTCGCTACAGGGCAATGCGTGTGTCCCTCTCACTAAGGCATAGATGTGCCACACGTCCGGTCTCCGCACCCCCAAAGCACCCTCCTGCACGGGGCGCGGGAGCTCACGCAGCGACCTTCATCCGCCCGGGGCCCCAGTGCGCCCGGCTTGTCAGCGGCCCCGGGCTGTTTTCGATCTGGGCTGAAACAGTAGCCAAGCAATGTCTGCCTGCCTTGGACCACACGTGCCCGGACGCCTGTAGGAGAAAGTCTTGCACCTGCATTTGCTGGGTTAGACAGAGGGTGTGCATTTACAGTGTGCCAGAGGCTGCACCGCGGCCCGTTGGGACCACGAGGGCCCCCCAGCGAGGCGGACCGGAGGGGAGCTCCAGGAATCAGATCGCAGGGCGCCCTCACTGGGCCCAGCCGGCTGGCAGACGCTCTGCTCTGCACCCACATCGACGCTCCTTACAGACGTCCTGCCTCGCAAAGGGCCCTGACGTCCTTCGACCTCTGCGGGCGGTCCTCCACGGCCAAGGGCCCTTGTGCTGTGGTCCCCAGGCTTCGCTGCGCATCAGTTTTCTGTGACCCCCCCAGCCTCACCTTCGACCTGCAGAATGAGACACAGGGGCGTCTCAGTGGCTCCGGGCTGCTCAGGGGCTGGCGGTGCTGGGCGACGCTGAGAGTTGCCTCCCCATAGGCTCAGCAGCCGGGTCACCGCCCTCCCTCCTCTGCCCACCCTTCCGGCCTGGGGCTGAGCTGGTGGGGGTGGGGGGAGCTCCTGCATTAAAGGGACTTGCAGGTGGTGTGGGGCAGTGATTCCTGTCTCCTCAACCTCCGGGTCCGGGGGTGGGACAAGCGGGGTACAGGTAGACCAGAGCCAGGAGGGCCCCTGCCACTGGGAACTGGGGGCATCTCTGAGCCTCCCCCCCAAGGCCCACCTCACAGCTGCCACTGGTGCCTCCAAGCCAGGCCTGCAGCTTCCCAGCCAAGCTCCACTGAAAATATTTTGGGTTTTAAGAAGTGTGAGTGTGAGCGCACACGTGCAGATGTTCCTCCTCCACTCCCACGCCCTGCTCCACACCCACCCGTGACACGCACGACGCTGTTTTCCTTTCTCTGCTGATCGCCACCCAAGAAGCTTTCGTGAAGGTGAACGTAGGTTGTCTGTTAGAGGGACGAGCTTGCTGCAGACCCGGATGTGGGCAGCAGTGCTGGCCCCGCCACGTCCAGCCACGACCTGCTGCTGCGTCCCCACAGTGGGCAGTCGTGGTCCCCTCAGACACGTTCGGAAATGGCATTGGCGGACCCTCCACATCATTGAGAAACGCCATCAGAAGCCTTGCTCTTTTAATGTCTTGAACTCAGTGTAATCTGGAAAAAGGAGGTGCATCTCGCACGGGAGGCGGTAACACCCGCCGGCCCCAGGCCTCAGCGGCGGTCCAGTTCTCCGGCCAGAACTGCGAACAGCTGGACCGTGTACATTTGGAGGGCCGTCAGGGCCTGGAAGGCTCTACGAGAGAAGCGTGGCTGCTAGAATGTCTCCAGGCATTGCGGGGTGCAGGCTGCCCTACGGGAAGTCTCGAGTGAACCCCGTGGACAATATGACTGCCGGTGGGGGTGCACCAGCCAAGTGAGCTGGTGTCACAGTCACCGTGTGTCTTAATGGGAAGAACAGTGGATGAAGCTGGCACGGCCCCGCCCCCACCCTCCGCCCCACCCCACCTGGGACACTGGCTCTGGCTGTGGGGGGTGCTGCACAGTCATGGAAGAGAAATAAGGCACCTTCGGGAGTGATAACGGCTGTGGAGTAAGTGACACAAAGTAATGGGGCCGGTGGGGTGACAGGGCTGGGACAGGAGCTCAGAGGAGTCGGCAGAGGCCCCCGGCCGGGACTGCAGGAGGGCACCTGGGCAGGGGAGGGACAGGAGACGCCGGCACAGCCAGGCGGGGGTCCAGGGGTCGGAGCTGGAGCCATGGGGAAAGAGCACAGGTGCCAAGCAGAGCAAGTGAGGGCGGACCCCGCCCCCTGGTATCCCCCTGGTGGCTCGAGGTCATGTGACCGCTGCCTCTTCCTGGCTCTCCTGTGCGGCGTGGGTGGCGGGGCGGGAGGCGGTGCTGGCTTAGAGCAGGGGAGCAGGAGATAGGCAGACTTGGGGTGCACCCTGGAGGTGGGGCGGGAGGGATTGGCTGGTTTGGGGGGGACATGAGGGAAGGACAGGGCAGAGGACAATGCCCCCCTCAAAGAGGTGCGGGGGACTGAGGATGGAGGCCTGCTGGGGGCAGAGAAGTGTCCGTGTGGACACATTAAATGTCAGGTGTCTGCCAGGTGACTGCCTTTCTCAGGGTCCTGGCAGGAAGCAGCTGGTGCCTGGAGAGAGGCGGCGAGGGCTTTGGCTCATGTGCCCACAGTGGTTTCCCCAGGTCATCTGCCCCCACGCACGCCCAGGAGGGTGGGGAGCCCAGCCCCCCATCCCGCACCTACGTTCCCAGAACCGTTTGTGCCAGATGGTGGGCGGTGAGGCATTTAGCCAAGGTCGCAGCTTCTATATGAAAATAACACATTCAGTAAAAAGTCTGAGTGTTTCAAAAAGTCTAAGCCTAAAACGTCACCCAGAGAGACGGCACAGCTGCCTCGCTTGTTGTCCCCGTTTGCCAAGAATGTCGCGTAAGGCAAGCGCGATACCCCGTTATCTGGGCAGAGGGCAGGAGCCCCGCTGCTCCCCACGGGCTGTCCCCAGGAGGCGTCCCACCCGCTGTCCTCCGCAGGTTCGTTTGAGAGGGGACAGTTTTGCCTCCTGTGCTCGGCCTGCCCCTCGCAGAGCAGCAGAGCGGGGTTCGTGGCCCCCGGGGGTCTAGATCACTTCCCAGGCTCGAGGTCACCACAGCT
>NW_006436291.1:750888-754350 GCF_000325575.1 Pteropus alecto | reverse complement strand
CAAGGTTTCAGGACACGAGATCTAGATGCAAAAAATCAGTTATATTTTTATATCCTAGCAACAATCAATCCAAGATTAAAATTTTAAAAATGCCGCTCATAATGGCATAAAAAGTAATTGAATATTTAGGAATAAGTTTAACGAGAGATATGCGGGACTGGGATTCTGAAAACTACCGAACACGCCTGAGGGAAACTAAAGGTGAGCCAAATAAATGCAGAGAGCTTCCGCGCCCCGACCGGAAACTCAGCGCCTTCGGGAGCACTTCCGGTGTCAGGGTCAGGCTCAGGCTCAGACGCCTGTCGCAGCCCCAGCAGGCTCTCCGGCCGGGCGGGCAAGCTGAGTCCGACGCTGACGAGGGATGCAGGCACCTTCCTACTCCGGCTTGTCTTCTTGTGTCCTCTGTGGAGTCACTTTGTGACCTAAAGCTTTACATTCTTGAGTAGTCTGATTCATTCATCTTTTCCTGTAGGGCTGGTGCTTATTGTGTCAGTTGAAGAAATCCTTTTATTCTGGACCCATAAGCTTTATTTTTCAAAAACTTTATAGTTTTGTCTTTCACGTGTAGGTCTTTGCCCCACCTGGAGTGTGTGCGTGTGTGTGTGTGTGTGTGTGTGTGTGTGTACGTGCGTGCGCATTGTAGGGGCCTAGTTATGTTTTTTCCATGTGGATGCACGATTGTCCCAGCAGCCCTTGCTAAAACGACCATCTTCCCTCTCAACCCACGTGACGCCTCTGCCGCATACTGAGTGTCACGTGAGCGGCCTTTCCCATTGTCCCCTTCAAGCCCATTTTGTTAATTATTCTGCTTTGCGGACAGTCGTCCTCCCACTTTGTTGTTCTTCAAAACTAACTTGACCCTCGTGGCCCGCTGGGGTTCCCTGTAAACCTCAGAATCAGTTTTCCTACATGGAAAACTGTTGGCATTTTTAGTAGGATTATAACTAAACAAAGGAGAAATTTCAACGGAGGGTATTACCGTGATTCTCATACAAGTATACAATGAACACATGTCGAAATTTTTATTTCACTGATTAGTTAATAAGGGAACAAGTGAAATGTCACAACCAATTTAAATGAGGGTTTGACCTAAAGAGATTTGTGCTGCGTGCCTGGCAAAAACCATTCGCAGTGCGGGGAGGAGGAGCCACCTGTGGCCGAGGACAAGCATGTTTGCATTGCTAAGATTTCATCCAGGGACACGGCTGCCTCCACGGCCCCATCACCCCATCGCCGTGGGACCAGCCCGCCCTCAGGGCTCCGGCATGCTCGAAAAGGAGCCAGGAATTGCCTGCCTCTGCTCTTGCTTGTCACGGTCCCCCACGACTTTTCCCCACATAGTCCAGTCAGTCTGAGGGTTCTGCTTTACCATTTGGATGCTCTGCCCTCCCCCACAGCAACCCGGGAGGAGCGGGGCCCCCAGGGGTGTTTCTGGCCAAGTTTTCACCCAATGTGAAGGGGAAGGAGTGGGTGTGCTCTGCGTCCCCCCCGGCCCTGATGTCCGCTGAGCTCAGGCAGGTCCCCGCCGGGCTACATCTGCCTGGCAATGGCTCTGAGGACGAGGCTGTGACGCGGGCGGGGGCCACATCCAGTGCGGTGTTATCAGTGAATCTGAGGGCGCTCTTTGTCGTGCACACCGCCACTGCACACTCGGTGCATCTGCTAAAAGCCAGGCTCAGACTTATTAAAATTCTATAAAACCAAGGAAGTGCAGGCAAAACCAATTTCCGCTTTCTCATAAAACTCTGTGAGGTATATTATCCCCTCTTCACCCAGTTGCCTAGGCAGCTGGGTTCCATCCCCCCCACCCCGGTACATGGCGTACATGTCGCTGTAAAGTGAGATCCAGGCCTGGGGGCGGGGCTGGGCGGGGGGCGTGGCCGGCCCTGCTTTTTCCACGTCCTGTGTTCTCACCTGAGACTTGCTTCAGGTGAGTGGCCAACACCGGTGCGAGGCCCTCACTCTGGTGGAGTCTTGCAGAGAGTCTGGGTGTGAGTCTGTCTTCAGAAACAGACGTTATTATGTGCAGAGGTGGCTTTGTCAAAACCCCGGGCCTGCGGCTCCCAGGCAGTCCTTCCGTTTCGCTGAAGGCCACGGCGAGTGCCAGCCGCCCGGCCCGTGGCCAGCGCCGCCACACCCTCTGCTTGCTTAACTGCTGGAGCTGGTGCGTGCGCACCTGCCCCGCACAGGCGAGGGAAGGTCTCGCGGTGAGGCCGTTATTATGTGCAGAGGTGGCTTTGTCAAAACCCCGGGCCTGCGGCTCCCAGGCAGTCCTTCCGTTTCGCTGAAGGCCACGGCGAGTGCCAGCCGCCCGGCCCGTGGCCAGCGCCGCCACACCCTCTGCTTGCTTAACTGCTGGAGCTGGTGCGTGCGCACCTGCCCCGCACAGGCGAGGGAAGGTCTCGCGGTGAGGCTCCGCCCCCCGGTGCCACCTGCCCTCTGGGCGGGAGCTGCCGCAGCTGCAGCTCCGAGGGGCCAGCTGGGGTTGGTGACCGCACACGTGGCAGGGGCGTCGGCGCTGCGGGCTGCGGCTAGAGCGTGCCAGAGGCCAGCGTGCTTCTCCATCAGCTGGGTGCGTGCGGGCGCCGCTTCCCAGGCTCCGCCCCGGGGCTCCGGTTCCGAGAGTCTGCGCTGAGCGTGCTCTGTGCTGGGGGCGAGTCATGGCGTATGCAGGGCATCTTCTCCCCTCCCGGGGTCGCCCTCCACACACCCCTCCCCAAGGACCCCCAGCCCGAGCGCTTCCCTCCCTTTCCATGCACCGTCTGCCGTGGGAGTGAGGGGGTGGGTGGGGGCGAGGGGTCACAGGGCAGCTTCTGTGGACGCTCCGGCTCCAGTGCAGACTCGGGTCTCACTCCTGGGCCGTGGAGGCCCTGGAGGTGTTTAGACCGGGAGCAGTGAGATCAGATGCCCGTTTCAAAGACACACCGTGGACATATCTCTGAAAAGGGGGGCACCTCCTCCTGGAGAAGGGCCTCGGGCAGGTCCTCGGGCCGTGCTCCAGAAGGTGGTGCTCCAGAAGGCGGCGCTGCCATCGCAGGAGGGGACAGCTGCGTGGTGTTACTGCCCTGAGACCTCCCCCGGGGCAGGATGTGGAGGTGGGGGACAGCCATATCGCTGATCCTGACCCTGAGCAGGCCCTGGCCGCTCTGTGTCTGTGTTCCAGTTTTTAACAAGAAAGTTAAACAAGGGGAAAAATTAAAATAGAAAATGCTTATAGAATAAGGTTAGAAAGAAAATATTTTTATGCAGCTGAACAATGTGTTTTTAAGCTATTATTATAAGAGTCGAAAGTTAAAAAATTAAGTGTATAAAATTACAGCAAGCTAAGGTTAATTTATTATTAAATCGAGAAAACAAATTTTAATAGACTGAGTGTGGCCCAAGTGCGCCATGTCATAAAGTCCCCAGCAGCGCAAGAACATGTCCCAGACCCGCGCGGCCACTCGCCTTCACTTACTGCTT
>NW_006436291.1:739871-750813 GCF_000325575.1 Pteropus alecto | reverse complement strand
CCACGCCACGCCCCCTGCCCCCTCTGCGTTTGGAAGTGTCTGGTGCACAGGTACTCAGCACCGGGTCACAGCTGCCCGCAGCGCCCAGCACAGTGACCGGCGTGCAGGCTGGTGTCGCGGGGACAACGGACTGTGCCCTCCGCCCGGCGCGCAGCAGGCCGGCCGTGCGCGTTAGTGCACGGACCTCCGTGGTGTTCGCACGACGACGCACTCAGAACGGGTCCCTCAGGAAGTGACACGAGACGGTGACGGGATTAGGACGTGCAGGACCGTGCTCCTGGCTGAGAACTCTCGGTCGAGACGCCGCACGTGAGAGACTCAGCGTGCAGGGACTGTCACTGGGAGACCTGTCGCTGGCCTCAAAGGGAGTTTTCAGTCCTTAAGAACCAAGCCCTGTGCCTCTGTGACAGCCTTCCTCCCCCTCCCTCGTGGGCGGATCGCAACCCCCTCGCGGCCTAACTTGGCTGCGTTAGGTGACTTCTCAGGGAGGCTGGCTTCTGGCGCAACCCATGGGCTTCCGTAGCCAATTTAAGTGGGGTGTGCGCGTTGTGACTGGTTTCCTCGGATTCTGATGGAAGAAAAATGATGCTTTGGAAGTGTGTGCGTGAGAGTAAATGCTAAGCCACAGAATGCAGCCGCTTACTAATCTGATTTTATTGTCAATGGCCTCTTTTCTTCCTTTCACTAATTGGCTGTGTTGCCTCTTTCTGCGTTTCTGTTCCAGCAAATGGGAATTTAGCAATTAAGGGTTTCCTTTATTCTGCTCAGCGCACCGCTCGCCCCTGAATTCTGAGGTCTGGGCTAATTAGACATCTCCTGTCTTTGTTTCCAAGCCGACTTCGGCAGATGGCTGATCTGTTAGCTTATTTGAACTTTAAACAGCAGTCGAAGCAGCAGGACACCGTGTCCTCCTCCGTGGTGGGGAAACGCGGTTTAAACCGAGCCCTCCTGCAAGTCAAGTGCGTGTGTAGGAACGCCCACGCGCCCGGCCGTCTGTCTGAGGAGTGGGCAGCGGCGGGTCGGTTTCGCCCTCCCCTCCAGGACCAGGCCCGCCTGTGGCCCAGGAGGCACTTGTGGCCGCTGGGAGGCAGGTGGCTCCTCTAGGTGTTAGCAGGTTGAACGCTGGAGGCTGCAATTAAGAGAGAGCAGCAAGGCCTGTGGGCCCCGCGCAGCCGCCAGCCCTGCGGGTGTGGGGCCTGGGGGGAGGGGCCAGGGCCAGCACTCCTGGCTCCCCAACTGGGGCTGCCTGTCATGCCCCCACGCCCTCAGCTCATGCTGGAGGCCAAATGAATCAGAAACGCAGCGTTGTCTGCGGACAGTGGGACAGCAGCCCCCCTTCTCCTGCATGGACTCCCCGCCCCCCGCCCGGGGAGAGCAGCATAAGCTCTCAGGCTGAGGCTTCCTCTTCTCCCCGTTCGCAGCCCGCCAGTTTTAAGACGGACTTAATCACTGCACCGTCCTCTTGATATGGGGCAGGGAACTCGGGGGGCTCTGCCCTGCCCAGTGCCTGGCAGGAGCTGGAGGTGGATTCTGCCAGACAGTGTCTCTCCCGTTTGCCTAGGAGGCCCCGCAGGGCGCCCAGGAGACGCGGCCCTGCCAGACCCCAGGGAGGCTGGGAAGGGCTGCGTGGGGCCCAGGAGCCAGCGCCCGCGGCCGGCCAGGCGGAGCCGGCTCTTTGCGCAGGTCCTGGCCTGAGATATTGCAGGCCGCAGCCTGGGGACCCGCCCTCATGCGTGCGCACGCCGCCCGTCTCCATGGTAACTGCCGATCTGCACCCTGCCTGCGTGTGTGATGGTGTTCTCTTCTCCTTGTAGATGGAGGAGATGAAATTTAAGGACAGAGCAGTCTTCGTGCTGGAGAGAGAGTTAGGGGTGCAAGCCGGGCACGCTCAGAGGCTGCAGCTCCAAAAGGAGGCTCTAGACGAGCAGCTGTCCCAGGTCAAAGAGGCTGACCGGCACCTGGGCAGCCCCAGACGGGAGCTTCCTTATGCCAGCGGTGCAGGAGACGCCTCCGACCACCCGGGAAGCCCCGTAAGCACTGCCCCGCCCGCTGGCCCCGAGCTGCGGGCAGACGCCGCACACGGCTGTCCCCAGAGCCCAGAGCCACACCCACAGCCAGAGAGCCCTCCACCCTGGGGGTGCCCACCCTGCCTGCAGCCCCGCGCCCAGGCCCTGGACCCCTGGCTTGGCTGAGAGGGCCACACACTGGGTCCTCCTTCCTTCCTCGCTAACGTGGCACTGCCTCCTCTTGGTCCCCTGCCATGGACACCCCCCCCCCAGGCGCTGGGCTTCCAGCGGGAACCCATCTGAGCTGCCAGGTCCCTGGTACTGGCTGGTACTGGCTCCTGCCTCGGTTTGTGGGAAACTGGGCTGCGCCCTCTGCTGGGAAGGCTGGCTCCCTGCCGGCCTCGTGCAGCCTCTACCCCAGCCATGGTTTCTGCCACCCGCACCCCTGACCCTCCTGCCTGCTTTCCATGTGACCATGACACTTTCCTGCTCCTCCTGGGCCCGCCAGGACGGCCCGGCCGTGACCCTGCTTGTCTCATTGCTGCTTCTCATTCAGAGCCCTCTGGAGTGGTCCTGGGAAATTGGGGGAGGGAGGATCTAAACGCCACGGACCCTCCGTGCAGTCCTTCTGGGCCGGCTCCCTTGCCTCTCCTGCACCTGCTGAGTGAGGAACCGTTCCTCAGCCCTTCCGGACACGCGTTCGTTGCTTTAGGACAAAGCGCGTGTGAGCTGAGCCAGCCCGAGAACAGTGACGTTTCAATAAGAGAAACTGACGTTTTATGCGTTTCCTGTAAACGGCTGACTGAATTAGAACCAGCTCCTGCCCAGGCACCGCAGAGAGTGTGCTACATACCCCCAGAGAGAACGGCAGACGGGGGTGAAGCTCCGCCACTGGTTTTTGAGGGAAGTTCTAGGGACTTTACAGAAACGTGATCCAGGGGCGCACACTTCTTGGGGAAGCAGCTTTTGACAGTCACAGTTGAATAGGTTTCCTGGGGTCACGTTGTAGCACCAGGACATGACCCCACCTGCAGCGCGGGCCAGCCCTCCCTGCAAGACGCCGCCGCAGTGGCCGAGCAAAGCACGGGGCCGGCTCCGACGTTTTCCGGGTCCCCCCCTCTTGGGGTACCCGCATTTGCATGCCCGCGCCCTCCACATTCGCATTCGCCCAGACATTTCCGCTCCCGTGTTCTGTCCCCATCGTCCAGTTTGCTGTGCCACGGAGGCCCAGCCCCTGGGGGGTCCCCCCGCCCACCGCCCACCCGGAGTCCCGGGCCGTCATGGCGAAGACGAGCTTCGGTTTCTGTGGTGTGTTGGGATTTGCAGTTTTCTGTGTCTGTTGCAACGAACAGTTATTTGCAGTTGATTCTTGTTTTAGGAACAGCAGTTGGATGAAAAGGATGCTCGGCGCTTCCAACTTAAAATCGCAGAGCTAAGCGCGATCATTCGGAAGCTGGAGGACCGGAACGCGCTGCTGTCGGAAGAGAGGAACGAGCTGGTGAGGGCGGCGGGCGGGCGGCCAGCGGGGCTGCGGCTCTGCCGGGTCCTATGGGCTTGTGGCTGCCGAGTCCGGGGGGCTGAGCCACCCATGTCCAACATCCCCCGTGGAGGGAGGAATGATGGTGACAAGGGCGGGGTTTGCATCTAGGCCTCTCGGCTGTTTCCAATAAAACTTTATTCACAAAACCAGGTCGGGGTCAAACGTGGGCATCAGGCGCTGGTTGGCTCTTCCCTGCTCCTTGTCACTGGGTGGCAGTGTCCTTGGCTCTGCACATTACCTGGGCTATGTGAAGACCTCGCCCTTCGGTGGCACCATCCCAGTTGGTCCTCACAGCCCCTGAAATTTCCGAGTGGCTTGTGTCCCCCGGAAGAAAGCTTTTCTAAGAGCCCGTGGGGGTCCTAGCCAGGCGAGTTCACCGCAGCTCTTACTGGCCCCATCTGTGGCCCAAGCTCGTTCTGCTCAGTTTGCTAACTCTGCACAACTCTCTGTCACAACTAGAAAAACCACACTCTGTAATTTTGTCTTTCAGCTAAAGCGTTTAAGAGAAGCCGAAAGTCAGTACAAGCCATTGCTGGATAAAAATAAACGCCTCACTCGGAAAAACGAGGATCTGTCCCATACGTTACGTCGAATGGAAAACAAGTTAAAATTTGTCACCCAGGAAAACCTGGAAATGGTAAGAGGCCCTCCACTTCTCATGCACAAGGCTGACAAGGTCCAGCCAGACCTTTGGCCAGGCCTCGGGTGTCACCTGCGTCTGTGGGGACAGGAACTGCCCGCAGGCTGGCTCCCTGGGAGAGAGGGCCTCAGACAAGGGAATGGGTGCTCCCGGAGTGTGGAAGCCAAGTGGAACAGGGGGGCCGCAGAGGCCGTCACCTGCTCCGCCCTCCGGGCCACCTTCCAACTCTGTCCCCGCAGACAGATGGCGAGGGCCTGGGGCCCCACGTGGAGGGAAGGAGCAAGCAGGCGGGCCCCGGCCAGGGCGGCGAGCTTCCACTCCTGCCCTCAGCCGTGGGCGGTGATTTGCTGGTGTCCTCTGTGTTCCCTCTGGCCTTGGGCCCTGGAGGCCGTGAGTGAGAGTTTAGCCGAGGACTAACGCGGCAGATGTGGGGGCCGCAGGAGGGCGCGGGGCGGCCCTGCCCTGCTTCCAGGGTCTGCCAAGACCTAGCCTCAGCTTCCCGGGCTCTGCAGCCAAGCTGCTCCGAGGCCTGAGCAGACGCCCCCGCGCCCCACGGCCCAGGGGGAGCAGGGGCAGGGCTGCGTGGGCACCTGCAGGCCGAGCAGGAGCCCCCGGCTTCCCAATCACCTGGTCGGACCACCCACTCCGGCTGTCACGATGCGGCCTGCTTGGTTTTGCAGAGACAAAGAGCCGAGATCATAAGGAGACCCAGCTCCTTGAATGACCTGGATCAAAGTCAAGATGAACGAGAAGCAGACTTCTTGAAACTTCAAATTCTGGAGCAGCAGAACCTCATAGATGAGCTCTCCAAGGTGACCGGGCTCAGGAGTCAGGGTCAAGCTCCTGTCCCCTCCCAGCTCTGCTGCCCCCAGGGGTTGTCTGTCTCCCTGGCCCCTCCCTGGAGCCCACCTTGGGTCCCTGAGCCTCGTCACTGGAGCTGGCCCTCCCTGAAACTGTTCCTCCCCCCGCCTCGGCCCACGTTTCGGGGGCTGCAGCTGCACTGCTGTTGGGTTCTGGGCCATCGTGACCACAGCTGGGGGCTTAAAACGGCAGCAACTTCTCCCCTCCCGGCTCTGCAAGCCAGATCCGAGACCGGGGTGCTGCCGGGGCCGCCCCCTCCTGGAGCTCAGGGGCAGCACCTGTTCCCACGGCCTATCTTCATGGGGCCTTCTGTCTGTGCCTCGCCCCTTCTGTCCCCCGCCCTCCCTTGTCCCCTCCCCGCCCTGCCTCCTCTCCAGGACACTCACCACCCACTAATCCAGGACGGTCTCATCTTAAATCCCTGATCGATCCTGGCTGCAGAGGCCCTGTTTCTGAGGTGCCAGCCTCAGGCCCTGGGCTGTGCGCAGGCCCCTCTCTGGCCCTTCCGGCCGCCTGCAGCGTCCCCTCCCTGTGCCCCGACGCCCCAGCACAGCTTTGCAGATTGTCCCTCATCAAATCCTCTTCCAATTACTTCTGCTTCTCGGGGGGGACCCCAGCCGACTCCGTGGTCAGACCACTTCAGAGCGGCATGTCCCTCTCTGTCGCTGGTGGGGCACGTGGCCAGAAGTGCTGGCCTGCCTTGATTTCACGAGTGGATTCTCCTGCAAAGCGACTCGAGACGAGGCAGAGAGACGCGCCTGCCACCAGGGCCGCGGGAAGGGGTCTCACCGGGGTGGCCTCAGACCTGAGCTCGTCCTGGTCACGACTCAGTGACCGTCGGTCCCACAGCAGTGAGAGCTGCTGAGGGACTAGGAAAAGGAAGCAGCCAGCCACAGCTGCCCTGCTCCGTCCCGGAGGCGCGTTCGCCCTGAGCCCGGTCGCGGTGCCCCGGGGGTCGGCTTAGGGAGGGAGGAAGGGCCACCAGGACCAAGTAGTACCCTCCGGTCAGCATGAGCAACGTGGTTGCTGGGGTGGCCTCAGGCCTCCGGGGGCCGGGCCAAGGTCATGCTCCATCCAGCTCAACATGCTGTTCTCTCTTCCTAGACCCTGGAGACAGCCGGCTACGTCAAGAGCGTGTTAGTAAGTACCACTCGGCACTCTGCCCTCATGCGCCATCCGGGGCGTTGTCCCTGAGAGCCCCCTCCCCGCAGCCCCCCCGAGACAGTGGCTCCTTCTGGTCCAGGCAGAAGCGGCCATGCCAGCAGCTGGGTGGGCTTTGTGACCACAGTGCTGCCTGCTCAGAGCCTTAGCCATGGTGGCCAAGAACACCCAGCTCCACGCATCAGCACGTTTACTTACCCGGGCGAGGCCAGGTGTCACCCCTCCCTGGCACTGCTCAGCACGGGTCTCTCAGCGCCGCCGGCAGGGACCTGCAACCCAGACCTGGTCGGTTCCCTGTCTCAGGCTCGCGAGTGCAGCCCAGCTCCCTGGAGAGAAACCGGCCATTGGTCTCCTTAGTGTTCGTGGGGTCTGTGACCACACATGTGGGTGCCACTTCTGCGGACAGCCGCTCAGGGAGTACGCAGGGGGCTGGGCCATCGGTCCTCTCAAGCACCATGTCCGTGTGTGCCACTCAAATCTGCTGCCCCCGCACGGGGCCCCCAACCCACCCAGACGTAAAGGGCGCTAGGGGACAGTCGAGCCACCCAGACGGGAGGTCACCCCTTCCAGCTGGCAGAGCGCGTCCTCTGCGCGGGTCTCATGTGCCGATGACGATGGGGACAGGACACCAGCTCGAAGTCCTCCTCCACCTCCCCTCACACACGACACGGCCCTGTGAAGACAGCGCTCGAACCCGACAGAGCTGCCCCTTTACTCAGAGGGCGTCTCCCACGGGTGTTCGCAGGAGCGTGACAAGCTTCTGAGATACCGGAAACAGCGGAAGAAGATGGCGAAGCTCCCCAAGGTAAGCGGGGGTGCGGGGGCACGGGGGCGCGGTGCCCGTCACACACGCGTTTAGGAGCCACCCAAGGCGCGTCTCTGCCTTCAGAGGAGAAAGTGACTTCATCGTGTCTAAAGCGGTTACTGTGAAATAACCAGAACAGGACCCGAAGCAAAAAATGCAACCTTATTTCTCTTGATTCCCGAGAGAAAATATGAACTCGCAGCCATGATGATGCGGGGAGGGGTCGGCCGCAGGACACTGGCCTTCCTCCCGCCCCGCCTGGGACTCTGCCTGGGACACACGGCCCTGAGGACAGCGGCCTGTGCCACCCTGACGGGCCACACCCGCAGGCCGCAGCACCTGTGGCCATGGGCCCCACGCAGGCCCCTCCTGGGCCGCCTGGTGGGGCTTCTCCGTGGCACAGGCCTTTCTGGGAAACGCGTGACTTTTGTTAAAGGAGGTCTGGGGGACGTCCCCCAAGGCCCTGACGTGATGTGCGTTGTCACAGCATGCGTGTTTGATTTGGTTTATGAGCCGTTGGCAGTGTCCCCAGGGGGCCATTAGATGTCCCTTGGGCACCATGACTGGACCTTAGGCCCATGGGAGGCGTGAGAGGCTCCGGGCTGTTCAGGGTATCTGGAGGTTATCTGAGGCCGGGGTCCCAACAGCTAGGTGCTCGGTCCTCGCGGGTGGAGGCCCGCCCTCCCCGCCTGGGCCCCGCTGCTGGGCGCATCCACGGGGGAGAGGCCAGTGAGTCAGGTGCCATCAGTGAGTGGGACGGGCTCCAGGGCTGAGGGCCGGAGGTTGGCTGATGGATCTGCCGCCGAGGACTCCAGCCTCGGTGGCCGGTGGACGGTCCATGGGCTGGAACTTGACGGGGCCAGGGTGGGGGCGCGTTGCTGAAGCCAGGGGTGAGCCATGGCGCCCCTCGGGCAGGACCCTCACGCTAGCTGATGGCGACCCGCTCTGCGCTCGCTTCAATGTCGTTCCAGCCTGCCAAGGACGATGTTTTTGAAAACACAACAAAAACGAATTGCTAGACAAGTGGCCACGTGCCAAACGCTGGGCCGGCACTTCCTGTCGGTCCTGTGTCCTGTCGTGTGCACAGAGGTCACTCGGGGCCATGGCCCTGGGACCCACAGAGTGCCCCGCCCATGAGGGTGGACTGCCTCTCGCAGCCCCCAGCCCCACTTCCAGGAGGACCCCTTGACCTGAGGTCGGCCACCCAGCAGACCCCGGGGCAGCTGGGATGGAGAGGGGTGTGTGCTGGGGGTGCAGCCATGCAGCTGGTCTGCAGCCGGGCGGCGGGGGAGCTGGGAACAGCCGGGGCCAGCGGCTCCGCCTACCTGGGTTTGGACTGACACAGCCCTTCCTCCAAAGCCCGTTGTCGTGGAGACCTTCTTCGGCTATGACGAGGAGGCCTCCCTGGAGTCCGATGGCTCTTCCATCTCTTACCAAACGGACAGGACGGACCAGACCCCGTGCACACCGGAGGATGACCTGGAGGAGGTGACCGCGGCGGCCCTGGGCGGCTGCTCCCTGGAGAGGTGGCCCGGGTGCCCTCCCTGGCTGTGCCCCCAGCAGTCCGTGCTTTTGCCCGTGAGAAACACTCCCCGTTGCTGCTGCCGGCCTCTGGCCATGCTCCCTCCGAGCGTGTGCTTCAGCCCCTTAGGGCCCAGTGCCCCCTGCAGACGCACAGAGAGAGCACCCGCCCTCTCATGTGGTGCAGGGGGGCTGACACCCCCCCATGAGTCAGCACCGCCGCCTCGGGCACTCCCTGGACATGCGTGGGCGGCCGGGCTCTGTCTCCAGTAAAAACACAGCCAGGGCATCCTGCCCACCAGTCCCTTCTTGAAGCATGCCACCTCAGATCCAGGCTACCTGAGCCTGTGCTGACCGGCTCCGCCCCTGTGGCCTGGGGACAAGGAGTGGCCAGTGGTCCACAGCCCTGAGCAGGCCCCTGGGGCCCTGAGGCCATGTGTGGCCTCTCCTGGCAGATCTGGTGGATGCTCCATGGTCACGGACCTGGCCAGAGACCTCAGCCACCGCCAGCCCCGGGGAGCAGGACGGAGCCGGGGAGCTGGGCCAGGTCAGGGTTCCCGGCCGTCCTTCTGGACGTAGCCGCCCACCCACGCCGGCCTGCAGCACACCGCGGGGTTCCAGGAGGGCCTCAGAAGGCAGCAGCTCCCGCCCCCTGCAGGGCTGCAGGTGTCACTACAGCTGGAAGGCGGTGCTGGGGTCACTGTGCAGGGGGTTCCTGGAGGGTGAGGCCGTGGGAGGAATGCACCTGTCACAGTGTGGGCTCCGCTGACCCTGTGAGCGGAGCTTCAGGTGGGCCTGCTTGGGGCGGGGGGCTCACTCTGGCCGCGGCCGGGCGCTAACGCCGTGCCTGCACCCCCAGGGCATGGCCAAGGAGGAGACAGAGCTGCGGTTCCGGCAGCTGACCATGGAGTACCAGGCGCTGCAGCGCGCGTACGCCCTGCTCCAAGAGCAGGTCGGAGGGACCCTGGACGCCGAGCGAGAAGTTAAGGTCTAACTGACTTCCTCTCCAGCACGTTGCGCTCCCGCCAGCCCCTCCCCGCGGGACCCCGGCCACGGCGGGGCCTTGCGCATCGCGGCCTCCCCATCGCCTGCGCCCCCGCAGTTAGTGGGCCGCGTGTGCTCACCGAGGCCCTGGCGCTGGCCGCCGACCGGGCCGGGAACCTGCCCAGGGCAATGCCGGGTACAGGTGTGCAGACGGCCCCCGGGGAGCGAGGGCCATGGTGGGGGGCACAGGCCCAAGGCACCTTGCAGACCAGGCTTTCGGGCAGCTGTGCCCGGCCAAGGCGCGGGGCGCGCGAGGCCTGGCCCTCCAGCTCCGGTTTGGATGTTCTGTGACTGTTCGCTTGTCCAGCACCACGGAGCCCAGGTGCTGGGCCCACCTCCCTCCCGCACCCAGTGGGCAGGCCCTGCCCGCAGCAGATACGAATCCCCCTGTCCTGTCCCTGCCTCCCGGGATAAACTGGGGGTGCCGCGCCTTGCGTCCCGTCTGGGAAAGGTGGAGCCGCCGGGCTGCTCCCCGAAGCCCCTCCCATCTCCCTGACCGTGTCTGTGGCTGCCAGGGCTCCTGCGGGTGCCACGTAGGGTGCCAGGCCGCGTTTCTGTGCAGAGAAGGGCTGTCCGAGCTCTAGGGCCTGGGGGTCAGCTCTGCCCCCCACATCACGCCGCGGGGCAAGAGGTCCGATGATGCTGTGACCGACGGTGACTGGCTGGGCAGAGCAAGGACCTCTGGGGCCCAGGGGACAGCACCTGCCAGCCTCAGGCCTGACTCCTCTCGCCCTCACTGCTTGGTCACTTAGCTGGGTTTCCTGTCATGGCTCAGCAAGGGCACCTGTCACAGAAAGACAGCAGAGGCCTCCCCTGCTGTGCCCAGCAGCCAACCTCCCTCCTCTGGCCTGGAAAGGACAGATGAGCCAACAGGACTCACCGCAAACAGAGGACTAGAATGTTCTGTCTCCCTCGGTTGTGACTCAGTTCTCACACTGTCCTCAGAGGAAGGAACGGTGACAGTCTCTCGCCAGGCTCCTGGCGCCCAGTGGCCTGGGCAGCTGGGAGGGACTGGTCAAGCCCCTTCCTGGCGGCCGGGGAGGGAGAGCCGCTGGGGCTGTTTGGAGGCTGAAGGAACCTTCTCGCCCTTCCCTGGTGGGCACGGGGAAGCTGGATCCAGGGCCACAGGAAGCGACAAGATGGGACTATGGGTGGATTTTGACTGGAAAGTGAAACCGCCCAGCGTGCATGTTTTAAAAGTCCCACGCAGGCAGACTGTGTCACAACTGGAGACGAGGCCGCGCCTCAGGGCACAAGTCAAGGCAGCTCGCGGGGTGGGACACGGGGACACGGGGACACGGGGAAGGCGGTCCCAAGCCCGGATGCCCGCTGCGGGGATTCTCAGATGAGGGCTCCCGAGGGCG
>NW_006436291.1:738684-739844 GCF_000325575.1 Pteropus alecto | reverse complement strand
GAGATCAGACAGGGAGAGCCTGTGAAGGAGGATTCCCCCAACAGTCCCTCAGCGGGAACCACGGTCACCCCGCGACCCCGGGAGGTCGCTTGCTTGGCATCCAGCTCGAAGGCCCCGGGCGGGACGTCCTTGCAGAGCTGTGGACGCCTCCTCTGCACTAGCAGGGCCAGCAGCCCGGCCCGCCCTCCGCGTGCCGGCCTGTCCCCGCTCTCAGGGAAAGTTTGACGTCCCTCCTCCCGCCCCACAGACCCGCGAGCAGCTGCAGGCGGAGGCGCACAGGGCGCAGACGCGGATCGAGGACCTGGAGAGGGCCCTGGCCGAGCAGGGGCAGGTGGGTGTCGCCTGGGCCACGCGTGGCACGTGGGGCACGACCGGAGCCGGGTGTCCCCGCCTGCTGTCCATCCCGGGCCCTCTGAGAAAATGGGAGGAGCTGTCCGCTGCGTGACGTAAGCTGCGATGACGCAGCCACGTCCGAAGCCACGCGACGGGGCCTTTGGTGCAGTCTTCCGTGCGGTCCTCTGTGCCCCCAAGCTGCGGTTTAAGCGTCGGCCTCGCGATTTGTCCCGCGGGCACTTACCGCCCTTCCCTCTCCATGTTCAAGGACATGAAGTGGATCGAGGAGAAGCAGGCGCTGTACCGGAGAAACCAAGAGCTGGTGGAAAAGGTGTGTGCGCGGGTAAACACGCACGTGTGCGCACAGCACTTGTAAACACACATACATGCCCTTGTGCACATTGAAAGGGTGCACACTGAAGCATGTGCATACTTAAATGCTCACCTGTACACAACACTTGCACACGTAAGGCTCCCGTGCACATGCAAACACTCGCACGCACAATTAGCCGAGGGGTAGGACTCACCCAGACCACTAGGCCGGACACGCACAGACCCAGGCTGGACGGAGGGCACTGGGCTGGGCGCCCAGGCTGGGCACAGTCCCCACGGACAGCTGGCAGCGCCGGGAAAGCCCGGGAGTTGACCTCGCGTGACCGCCACCACCTCGTCCATCTTTATTTTACAGATTAAACAAATGGAGACGGAAGAGGCTCGGTTGAAACACGAGGTCCAGGACGGGAAAGACCAAAACGAGCTGCTGGAATTCCGGATCCTGGAGCTGGAGGTTGCTGTGGGCGGGGTGCGGGGCGGGGCCGGGAGGTCCG
>NW_006436291.1:737430-738650 GCF_000325575.1 Pteropus alecto | reverse complement strand
GGGGCCGGGCGCCTGCGGCTGCTGCTTCTGCAGCCCGCGCTTCATTTTAACAACACTTGTTGAGGACGGTCGGTGGCCTCGTTGGCTCCTCCGTGGAGGGAGGGACAGGTGGCACTGCCACCGCCCCCATGTGCCTAGCCCTGCTCTCTGTCCAGGAGAGGGAGAGGAAGTCACCCGCCATCAACTTCCACCACACCCCCTTCGTGGACGGCAAGAGCCCACTCCAAGCCTACTGCGAGGCGGAAGGTGTGACGGTAAGCCCCGCCCCGCCCGTGCCCCGAGTGTGCCCACGCCCACCCATGCCTGCTGGCACTCACCTCCCGCATGGCCCCCGTCTCTCTTCTCCAGGACATCCTGGTCACAGAGCTGATGAAGAAGCTGGACATATTGGGGGACAACGCCGTAAGTGTATGTTGCTCTCCTGACTTGTGCATGCCTCCTCTGCCGACCACCCCGAGGCCCCAGCCCGTCCAAGGCCCAGGGGCCCCTGTGAGTCCCACTGCAGCCTACCATAGGCTGCCCAGCCCCGGCTGCACCCCCTGTGGCCAGAACTGCTTGGGACAGGCCCCTGGCATCGGGGAGAAATCCCGTTCCTTTGACAGGCTATTCCTCTCCTCTGTCTGTGTGGGTGGTGACCAGCTCCCAGCAGCCCGGCAGTTTGGCCTCTGCTCCGCTGGGGCAGGAAGCCACTGCTGTGCACACCCAGTTCCTCAGCAGAGTCCCTCTGGTCACATGTCCTCGGATTCTGGAGCCACTCTCAGCATTTAAGTTTTCCACACCCTTGATGGGGATGGGGCTGCGGCTTTGTGGACTGCTTTAGGCACCCCAGACCCTTGGGGTTCTCATGTTCTTGGTTTTGGAGGAGAGGCAAAGTGCATAAATAACCCCCAAATCTCATTTAAGGCAGAGTTCCAATTTCTACAGCTGTCGCCTCGAAGGAATCTTAATTACTGAATGGACAAAGTGACTGCACCCCTTCATCCCATCCTCCATTCTCTGTCTATCCACTAATCCTCCTCCCACCCATCCATCCTCCACTCACCCATCCATCCTCCACTCACCCATCCACCCACCCATCCATCCACTCATGTATGCATTCATCATCATCATCCACCTACACATCCATCCATCATCCACCTACCCATCCATCTATCCCCTATCCATCCACCCATCCATCCATCCACCCACCCATCCATCCACCCACCCCCCCCCCCCCCCCC
>NW_006436291.1:733383-736824 GCF_000325575.1 Pteropus alecto | reverse complement strand
TCCTCCCTCCTTCCTCCATCCACCATCCTGCACTTGTTGAGCCTGCTGCCCAATGGGGTGATTGACTGTACTGGATGGCAGTCTCACTGCACATCCCATAACTCCCCCTCCCGGATATATTAACAAGTACACAGTCTACAGCTGGTCCCACGACACCTTGGGCTCCCCGTCCTGGTCACTACTCTCAAGAAAGAGCAAGGCATTTAGTCAAATTAGTGCACTTCACACTGGGTAAACAGGTGCATGCAAACACGTACACACATACGCGCAAACACATACACACACAATCGCTCACACACACGCAATCACACACACTCACAGACATACACATGCGCACATGCACATACGCATAACACAATCACACATGTATACATACACACATAATCACACGTAACCACTCACACATGCACATAACACAATCACACATGCATGCACATACACGTAAGCACACATACATACACATGCAATCACTCACACACACTCACACACGCACACATACATAATAATCACACATGTATACACATACACATATATATGCACATTTACACACACATATACACACACATATACACAATCACACACACACTCACATGTATACACAGCCACACTCATACACTCACACACACTTACATGCACCCCAAAGCCCAGGCACTCACGCACCTGGCCGGTTCCCTGGAGGCAGGAGAGGGGAAGGGCCCCCGACTCCGCCCCAGCACCACGCCCGAGTTGGGGACGCAGTGTGCCCCCGTGGACAAGCCTCCTCTATGCGATTGGTACAGCAGCTGGCCACAGCTCCCACCCTGACTGTGGGGTTGGCAGGCTGGTGAGAGACTCCTGCCCTTAGGGACGGCCATGGTTGGGGCTTGCTGAGTAGACTGGCCCTGAATCAGGGAAGTTCTGGGGTGTGGGGGGTCACCCCCAGCTCAGTGACCCCACAGACACCTCTCCTCACCAGCCTCTGCTCCCCACGCCCTTCCTCGCTCTTCCTGGCTGTCCTACGAGTCGGGGCCCAGCAGTGGGGACAGCTCAGCTCCCGCCCTGGCACTGACAGAGGTGGCAGCTGGGGTCTGAGCAGCTCCTACATCACGTGCCCACATCCCTAAGGAGGCTCGTAGGCCACAGCCAGACTCACCCTGCCTGCAGGGACCACGCAGCTGGGCTCCCGGTGACGAGACGTGAACAAAACACGCAGAGGAAAGGGAGAAACACCACGGATGGGGACCATTTCACAGCCACGAACATTTATCTTTGCTCCGCATGTGCGAGTGGCATTTTAGTAATTCAGGGCTGCACATGCAGAGGGCTGACTTTAAACAAAGGCGGGGACGGAGACATGGCGAGGGCATGCTGCTGCCCCGCCTGTCCCATTCTGCCTCCATGGGCCAACTTAGGCCACCATGACCACCAGCAGTGGGAGGATGAGCGAGGAAGCAAAGGGGCGTGCGCCCCAGAGCGAACAGGGTGGAGACTAGAAGGTGACAGGCTCCGGGGAGGGGGTTTTAGGAAAGCGTCCGTAGCTGTAGCCTGGCCCATCAGCCCCACTGAGCACCCGTCAGTCATCCCAGCTGCCCAGGAAGGCCCCACCCTGACGCTGTGTGTGTTCCGTTTGGGGCCGCAGAATCTGACCAATGAGGAGCAAGTGGTCGTCATACAAGCCAGGACAGTCCTGACCTTGGCTGAGAAGGTAACAGTGACCCAGTGGACACTTCCGGGAGGGGTCAGGCTCCCTGCAGTCCCCCTCCTGCTCAGCCCAGGAAACAGCTCTTCCCGGGAGGAGGGGACACGGGGAGGCAGGGTGCGGCGTCCGCCAGCCCTGTCCTTCCTGGGAGGTCTGGCCCGCATACGTGTGGGTCACACGGCAGCCACTAAGCATGTTTGCAAATGGCAGACTCACCCAGGCCTTTCCCCGGCGCCAGCTCTGCCTGTTTCTCCCACGAAGGCTGGGAGATGTGGTGGGTCTGTAAGACCACTAGCCTTCTGCACAGCCTTCCAGCACCCTCTGCTGGGGGCCACCCAGCCCCTGCTCCCGGTCCCACCCCACAGCTGGAACCTGCCCGGCACCCGCCAGGCCGGCTGTCAGCGGCCCCTCCCACAGGCCTCCAACTGGAAGCGGCATTCTAGCAATGAGGGTTCAGGGCCTGGGACTGGGGGAAGCAAGAGCCCCGAGTCTGCCGGGCAAGCTTGCAGGTGCTCCCACTGCCCCCGCTAACATTCTCCCGTCCCTGGGGAAGGGGTGAGGGACAGACCCCGCGGCGGGGTGGGGCCTGGACCTGGCCTGCACGCTGGGCACATGGAGCTCGTGCTGCCAGCCCAGCCCGGCCCCCCCCCAGCTCTCCCTTCCCACAGGAAGAGTGGAGGGGGGCCTGCCCGCCGCCTCCCCCAAGCTGTCTCAGGGAGCAGAGCAGGGGAGGCAGGATGGCCCTGGTGCCTGTGTGGTCACCGTCCCCTGCTCCTTCTGTGTCCAGTGGCTGCAGCAGATCGAGGAGACAGAGTCGGCCCTGCAGCGGAAGATGGTTGACCTGGAGAGCGAGAAGGTGGGCGGGCGCCTCGCCGCGTGGCCCGCAGCACGTGGTCACCAGGCGGGACGCCCGGGCCAAGACATGGGTGCTTCTGTGTTTCAGGAGCTGTTCAGCAAACAGAAGGGCTACCTGCATGAGGAGCTGGACTACAGGAAGCAGGCCTTGGACCAGGCTCACAAGGTGAGTGGCATCCGGCCGCGGAGCCCGGGTGGGGACGGGGAACGTGGTTGCCGCGTCCAGCGGTGCGCCTCGGCGGCCTGTGCGCAGAGTTGGCTGAGGGCTCCAGAGTGTCGGGTGCTATCACTGCCAGCAAGGCCAGCTGGTGGACCTGGGTGAACCTGGGCCCCGTCCTGCCTCCTCAAGAGTGCTGTGACCCCTCGGGGCCGGGGTGTGCCCTGGGTCTGACCCCAGTGCCGGGCAGCGCTCAGCGGCTCTCCCACTTGGTGTGGGGTGGGGCCTGAGTGGATCTTTTCAGGGAGCACAACTCACTCCAGCACGGGTGGCATCAGGATGACACAGAGCCTGGCCTCAGCCAGAGACACGCTGGGAAGGCACATGCTCGTCCCTGTGTCCTCACTTCACACAGGCCCCGGGACCCAGCCGCTGGGTCTGGCCAGGGCTGTGAGCGAAGGGAGAAGCCTTCCTGGGGGCGCCCGCCCACCCCTCTGGGCTGTCAGCCCTCTGGTCTCAGGGACCTGCCAGCCACGGGTTCCGAAAGGCTATCTCGATAAAAGAATCGTCACTGAGGTTTCATTACGCATTAGAAGTCGTGCTGAAGGGAATGCTCTGGAAATGACTCCTGGGCTCCGGGTCCATTCCGTAGGATTGCGCTTGGGCTGGTCCAGGAGAAAATGGTGCCTTCTGTGGAGCGGCTGGGAGATGGGGCAGCCCTAAGGGAGTGGGCGCCCCCCCCCCCCCCGCC
>NW_006436291.1:730567-733326 GCF_000325575.1 Pteropus alecto | reverse complement strand
CCCCGGCTCCCAGTGGGCGAGGACTGACCTCTCCCCTCCCGCCCAGCACATCCTGGAGCTGGAGGCCATGCTGTTCGACGCCCTGCAGCAGGACGCAGGGGCCAAAGTGGCGGAGGTGCTGTCGGAGGAGGAACGCGAGAAGCTCAGGGTGGCCGTGGAGCAGTGGAAGCGCCAGGTCATGAGCGAGCTGCGTGAGCGGGACGCCCAGATCCTGCGGGAGCGCATGGAGCTGCTGCAGCTGGCGCAGCAGGTGCGGGCGTGGGGGCGGGACTGCAGCCTCAGGGGCCGGCCCCGGTGACCACACCCTCCCAGGGCGGAGCTAATGCGGCCACACCCCCAATAACCACTCCACGCGGCCACACCCCCAGTTACCACACCCTGCATGACCACACCCCGCGGCCACACCGCCAATAAGCGCATCAGCCATGGCCGTGCCCATGGTGGGCCCTCCCACCAGACTATCTGCTGCTCCAGACCGGCCCCCTGGGCCACATTGTCCAGGCCTCTGGGGGCACGTCCCCTCTCCTGGGACCCCTGAGCGCCAGGTCTCCTCCACGACTCCCCCCTCAGCGGTGAGGGCGTGGCGAAGGCGCCATCTGCGGAGACGCAGCTGGTGGTCAGCGGAGCAGCCCGGGTCTTCTCAGGCCGTTTCTAACTGGCGGTGCGGGCCCCCGGCAGACCGGGCAGCCTGGGTGTGGAGGACATGCCTCCACCCCGTGCGACCCCGCATGGCCTGGAAGGGACGCGATGTGTGACTATTCTGGGGCTAGTGTCTGGGCCGGTGCCCTGCCGGCAGCTTCCCTGTGACCGCACCAAGCGCGCGGGTGACATCCGGCAAGGCTTTTCCCCGCCTTTCCCGGGCGCCGTGATTGCTGAGGAGTCTCCTCCTTTAACTGCAGAGAGTTAAAGAGTTAGAAGAAAGAATAGAAGCCCAGAAGAGGCAAATAAAGGAGCTGGAGGAAAAGGTAAGATACACGCAGATCTCGGGGCCTGCGCTGTTACGGGCGACCTCAAGTGGGAAGAAGCACCAGCTCAGGGAGCGTCCTTCAGCGCTGGCTCTGAGGTTCGGGGCGTCCTTCAGCAGAGAGGTTTCAGGGCCGCAGCTGCTCTGGACCAGGAGCCAGGAGCTGGGTCTGGGACACGCCCTCTGCCATGCGACCTCGGGGTCCGCTTCCCACGGCCTCCATGTCCCCAGCCGTGGTGGTGTGTGCTGGCCAGCGACCCAGGCTCCCTGTAGCAGGACCGCCGTGGAAGCATGTCACTTTCCCAAGTTCGCCAAGCACGTGGGGCTGAGAGTCAGGCTCCCGCAGGACTGGGCTCCGGCCTGGAACAGGCCGTGCGGCCCGAGTCCCTCACTTTGGTCCTTGGTGGTCCTTAACGCAGTTGCTTCCAGGTTTAGGAAACTCAGTTAGTTTGGGGCCACGCAGCTCGGTGGCTGGGGTGGACTGTCCAGCTCCTTTCCTGGACCCCCAGCCCTGAGAGGTGTGGGGTCGTGGGCACCCTGCCCAGTCACAGCAACAGTCCCACCTGGTGCTCCCCGAATCCAGGTGCATGGAGTGCACCCAGAGACCTGGCTCTCTCTCCCTGTGGGTTTTACTGAGTTTGGGGGCCGCTCTTTTTCTGTGACTTAGGGCTGTGTCAGTGACCTCTAGTGGTCAGACCGTTTGACCGGTTCTTGTTGGTCCTGCATGGAGTGACCAGCTACCCAGTGAGCGCTGAGTGAAGCGGCCAGTCAGCACCTCCCTGCTTGTCCTGTCTGGAGGGAGCAGGAGACGGTGTTTGGACCGGACCCCCTGCGGGCTACATGTCCTGACCTGGCCAAAGCAGGGGCTCTGTGCTTGAAGGACAGAGGGTCCCCTCCTGATGGCAGTCCTATAGCTGGTCCTCCCCCACCCTGCCCACACCTCCCATTGGTGACACAACCTGCCCCTTCCCAGGCACTTTACTGCCATCTGCTGAGCAGTCAGTCACAGTAACTGTGCAAATCCACCGTGCCCCTTGAACCATGCAGGGTGCCCTGGGGACAGGATCTGCCTGCCCTGGGGACACGGGATGCGTGGGGGGATGTCCACCAGGTGCTCCCAAGGTGCTGGAGGGGCTGGCAGGGGACACACCAGCCTGGGGGCTCCAGCCTCGCCGTGGATGCAGGCTCTTCCCCCAGATGAACATCCGTTCCCGTTTGCATCTCCAAGGGAGAGCGCTGTTTACATTAGCTCCTAGGATTTTTATTCGTTCAGTCTAGCTGCGGTGCCTCTGCACAGCCAGGCTTCCTTGGGTCTCAGCCGGTCTGGTCCCCTTCCCCACCCAAAGCGAGGCGGTGGGTATGAAAGGCCCTCAGGGTGCTGCTTGCGCTTTGTCACTTGTGGTGGGACTGAGAGCCAGTGTCCTCGGGAACATGGCGTGTGCTGCCCCCACAAGGCTTGCATCATTATCATCAGCCAGTGAGTGCGCTGGCAACAGGTCTGGGCAGCGGGAATCACCCTCCCCCCCAGAGGACACTGAGCCCCTGAGAGGCTCGTGCTGGGAACACACCAGACACGTGGCCTCCTGACTGTCAACCACAGCCCTGCCTCTGGCTGGCGCAAGGTCCCGCAGTGTGTCTGGGCGGTGGCAGCCCTGTCACTGCAGACCCGGGCGTCCCCACAGCCCCTCGCAGCATCATGCCGGGTTCACCGCCGCCCCCGCGCCCCGCGCCCCGCGCCGTCTCACTGTCTGTGACGTTCTCTCTCCCGGAAACGCCACAAACGCTCTTTTCTCTC
>NW_006436291.1:729543-730488 GCF_000325575.1 Pteropus alecto | reverse complement strand
TCCCCTTTCGTTTTCAGTTTCTATTTTTGTTCTTGTTTTTCTCCTTAGCTTTCATTCTGTGGTCATAGCTCGCCTGGGCACCCAGACGCGGTGAGTGTGTCACCGTGGGAGTTCCAGGGCGGGTCTCACCGCGTTCCCTGGGCGGCGTGGTCCCCACCTGCCCCAGTGCCCGCCCGCGGCTCTGTAAGCCGGAGGTGCCTCAGGAAGCGACGCCCAGGGCTTCCCGAGGTGGTCACAAGGCCCTCGGGGACCCCGCCCCAGGATTCCAAGGGTTCTGCCATCGTCGGGGGGCACAGGGGAGCTTGTCTTGCTTGAGAAGAAAGGAGGGCAAAGAACCTCCTCCCAGGGGACCACCAGTGGGAGAGATTCGGGTCCCCGGACGCCTTCCGTTCATGGCTCCGGGGGCACCTTGGCAGGAAGCAGCACGGGCAGAGGGATCGTCGTGTCCTTTTCCGGTGGCATGGGTGGCATCGAGCACGAGCTTGAGTTGTGCTGCATATCCAGGCAGAGAGGCCGGTGTCACTGCCCTGGGCCATGCATGCGTTACACGACCATGCCATGCCGCGGTGCCATCCCCGCGGCCTTCAGACCGAGGCCGCTGGCTAAGGCCGGCACTGCGGCCTCCCCAAACAACGCGAGAGGAGGAGGAGGGCCTGGCCACGCCATTCTGGCCCTGGCCACGCCCGCCTTCCCAGGGTGCCCGGAGACGGCAGGGCCTGCGGGAGCTGCGTCCTTCCGCGCCCCATCCCTGCAGCCCCCTCCCCCCCACACAGCGGACGGCCCCCCAACGCCCCGCGTCTCTGTTCTTCCAGCCTCCGGAGGACCCGGACCCCGTTCCTCCAGCTGGACCAGACAGCAGCGGGCGCCCCGCCTCCGCCCTGAGGGCGCGGTGTCTGCGGGGCTGCGTGTCCACGCTGACCGGCCCGTGTCAGCGCTGGTTTCCCG
>NW_006436291.1:720012-729490 GCF_000325575.1 Pteropus alecto | reverse complement strand
CTCCCACCCCCACGCCGGGGAGGCGCGAGTCCCTGGCGCGCCGTGCGGAGAGCGCGTGCCTGGCCCTGCACACTCACCCTCCCGGCTCCCGGCACGGCTGTCCCACGGGCTCCGAGGAAGAGGCTCCGAACGCCGGCGCCCCGCACAATGACAGAATGCGGGCTGCGGACGCAAGGGCCACCCGCCCCCGGGAACCCGGACCGGTTCACCTGGACGCCCGAGGACCGTGTCCCCGTGACACCGTGGGGGGGCGACGGCGATGCTGTGCCTCCCTTGCTGGGGCCCCGAGCACTTACGGATGGACACGTCACACTGCCGTCCCGTGCTCATGACGCGGTCCCTGCGTGGGCTCAGATGGAGCGTGCCGACCGCACCGACGCGTCATCACCCGGCGTCTCCTTACGTGCCCGGGACGTGAATGCTAGGGCCCTGCGCTGAGCCTGGCCGGACTGGCCGAAGGGACGACGGAGGAGCACGATGACAGGAGTGCGACAGGTCGGGAGAGGGGCCGCCCCCTCGGATCGAGGAGGCACCTGCGGGGAGCCCAGGTGGCCGCAAGGCCCCGCCCAGAACTCTCCTCCACACTCCGGGGGCAGCGCCCAGGCGGGGGCGGCCGTGCCCCTGCGCGTGTGAGAAGACGCCCGGCTCCACGGTGGCCAGCAGGTAAGGCACGCCACTTGTCCGCGCGACGCGTTTTCCCTCCGGTCCTCTCGGGTGCTGACACCCTCTGGCCGGCTGGATTCCTCCTGTGTGGTTCTGTGTGGTCCTGTGTGGTCCTGTGTGGTCCAGTGTGGTCCAGTGTGGTCCAGTGTGGCCCCGCGTGCACGAGGGTTTGTTTGCGCCCTCCGCTGTCCGCATAGGCCATGGGGCCAGCTCACTCGTGTCACCACCTCTGGACCAGCTCTGGTCTCCAAAGGCCCCCATGAGGGCTCCTCACTGCTCCCCCGGGACACCTGCGAAGGTGCCAGCAGGGGCTCCAGCCACGCCCATCGTGTCACTCCCAGGACCCCCCAAACAGGAAAGCAGCCCGCATTACCTTGCGCCATCCTTCTCTCCAACCCCACTCCCAGCTGGGCAGTGCTTCCCGTGTGTCCTCAGCTCCCAAGCATTGGGGCCACAAGGCCACCTTGCCTCTTCTCCTGCCCCCAGAACGTGGAGGGAGGTGACGATGGACTCCTGGGGAGGCTGGCAGGGGTCAGGTGTCAGGCGGGGAGTGACGTGGGGTTGGGGAGGGCTCTGCTGCAGGTGAGCCCCATTCTGTTTTGCGAGTCTGGGGGGTGGGCACACCTACGCCTCCCCGCCCTCCCGTCAGAGAGCCGCCTGCACCTCCAACAGCAGGTGTGGGGGGCCCAGAGCCCGGGGGTAAGGAGGATGTAAGGCCACTGGTCACCTGTTCAGAAGGGGCTCAGTGAGGTCTTCGTCTGAGACAGCGTCTGGGAACATGTTCCCTTAGAGAAGCACATTGCAGATGACAGCACGGGTGAGCCTGGTACACGACCCCAGGCACAGGCCGTATCTGAACCCGGTATCCCCAGGGCTGCAGGCACGGCCTCTGGCTACAAAGGGTCCTGTAGAGACTGTTCTGGAATGGACCTGCCCAGCCCCCACCCTGGTCCCCAAGATGCCCGAGGACCACAGGAGGGCGCCTTGACCCAAACCAAACCTGCCTGGAGCTCGGGGTCTCCTCTCAAGGGAAGGCACTAAACCCTCTGTCTGCACCCCATGACGAACAGGAAAGTGCCGACCCACCACCATCGCGGTTCTGGTGGTTCAGCAAGGGTAGTCCATAGTCACCTCCTGACCTCAAAGGTCACCATAGGGGGCGAAGGACAGTGAACACGGTACACTGTAGGGCACACGCTCATATGGAAACATGCTGCCCAGAGTCCCCAGGAAGGCCCCATGAGCAATAGGGCCTCTTCTCTCCTTCAGCCTCCCCCGTGAGCCAGCCCAGGCTCAGCGGTCTGCTTTGTGGTGTCCGGTGTCCAGGGTGGGGATCGCCTCTCCGTGTCCCCAGAGCCGTGAGCAGCCCCACCTGTGGAGGGGAGCCGAGGCCAGGCGAGGAGGGCTGGGGGACTGAAGGGCACTGGGCAGGCCCCCTCACGCCATCCCTCCAGGACAGAGCTGCTCCTCGGATGCGGAGACCCAGGTGGCCTGTCCAGCTCCTGCCCCAAGATGCTCCCACTGGGGAGGTCGGGGTGGAAGGCAGCCGTGTCACCCACGTGAGGACAGAACAGAGCTGGCAGTGCAGGCGACACCAGCTGGACGCCCACACGGCAGCCTCCTTGCCGGGGTGGGCCACTCGCAGGCCTGTGACACAGGGCCCCACGGGAGAGCGCCTTGCCATCCACCCGCCACCGGCTTCTGGTCAGGGAGGGACTCATTTCCCCGCCCTTTTTCAAAAACTGGGTAAATTTGACGACAGTTTGCAAGTCCGAGGTGTACAGCGGTTCCTTTGATGCGTTTGTGTCGTGGTGTGATGGCATCGAAGCGCTGTCACCGCATCGTGTCACAGTGACAGCATCGTTATCATGGTGACAGCATTGTTATCACATCACGGTGACAGCATCGTTAGCCACGCATGGGGGGAGACTCTCCAGTGCTCTCCCACGCAGGAAAGCAGCGCGTGAACAGCCGGGACACAGCCGTCCTGCCGCACAGGTGGGGCTGGCTGCCGGGACATTCAGTGAGGGGTGGCAGGGAGAGGCCGAGCCGCAGCCCCAGCAGCCGCTGCACCTGGGGGGCTGTGCCGCTTAGATTTTTATTTTTCAGTTCGAGTTGACACTCAGTGTTACTCTGTATTAGTTTCAGGTGTACAGCATAGTGAGTTCCATCTACGCGACTCACGGTGATGCCCTGCCTAAGTCTGGTACCGTGGTACCACCTGACGCCTCATGCAGTTGGGACAGTGTCGTTGACTGTGTTCTCTGCTGCGCTCCACATCCCTGTGATTGTTTTGTAACTGCCAGTTTGTACTGCTGATTCCTTTCACCCAGCCCCCCAAACCCCCTCCCACCTGGCAACCGTCAGTGGGTTCTCTGTATCTGTGAGTCTGTTTCCGTTTTGTTTGCTAGTTTATTTCGTTCTTTAGATGTGAGATCACGTGGTATTTGTCTCTGTCTGACTCATTCAGTCAGCGTAAGACCCTCAGGGTCCATCCATGTTGTTGCAAATGGTGCCACTTTGAATTTGCTCAGTCAGGTGAAAAGAGACCCCCAAGGCTGCTTTGTGGGGGCCGCCTGGCACAGAGCAGGGAGCAGCTTATCAGAAGTGGGGCTCCTGGGGCCCTTCTGGGGCTTCTCCCCCACGACGTTCTAGTTTGTCATCTCTAGAGTGGGTTTGCAAATGTCAGGAAAGAGTTGCCATCTAAATTCGCAGCCCCTGAGGGGTCTTTTGTGCTGTCGTCTCTTATTTATCTAGCCTCTGTGTAGCATCTGTCTATCATCTATCACCTGTCATCTCAATCAATCCTTATTAACTGTCTATGTAGCGGTCTCCCCCTCCCCCACTCCCTTTCTCTCTCATAAAACCGTGAGTTCATAGTGACCCCTCAAGCCTGGGCCAACAGTCCTAGACTCATCCCAGCCTCCCACGGCCTCATCTGTAACCCATTCTTGGGCGCCGGAGACTTGGCTCTCGCTATGCACCATACCCGTGCTCGCTTGCTCAGCCCTTGTGAGCACAGAGCATCTGCAGAACCGCCGACTCACGCGCCCCATGAGATACAGACTCATTAGCTAGGGTGACATTTGGGTCTAGGTCCTTTTGGCTTTAGCCTTGTAGTATCCAGACAAAATACTGTTCTCCAAAATGACCTAGGTGGGTCCTTTTCTTTCCCGCCTGGTCACCTTGTTCATTCGTCTGCTCGTCACGTGTCAGGTGTGTTTGTCACAGCTCGGATTCCACTGGGGCTTCCCCCGCACATTGATTCACACAGGAAAGTTCACTGTGTGTGGTGCACAGGTCTCTGGTTTTGTCACACATGCGTGTCCAACACAGTCACTATATAGGACAGTGCCATCAGCCCCACACTCCCTCTTGTTGCCCTCTGCAGTCACCCTGGCCTCAGCCCCTGGCCTCGCCCGTCTACTTCTGCCATTCCCAAGACCGAGAGGTGGAACATCCAACACGTCTGGATGATATGTAGCTTTGGGGTCCAGCTTCGTTTGCTCAGCAAGATGCATGGAAGGTTCCTCGAGGTTCTGTGGTCCGCCCCCTTTCACTGCTGAGCTGTGGCTGTGGCCTGGATGTCCCCAGTTTATCCCATCACTAGCTGAAGGGCATCTGCTCATTTCCCATTTGGGGCAGTTGTGAATAAAACTACTATGAACACTCGTATACAGGTTTTGTGTAAATGCAAGTTTTCATTTTTCTTGGGTAAACGCCTAGGCTCGGTGTATGCTCAGTTTTGTACGAGTCCGTTGTCCGAGGGGCTGCATTTTGCGTCCGTGGGACACGTGGTCCCACAGCCTCGCAGGACTTGGTCTGGTCAGTCATTTTCCGCCCATCCTCATAGGATGGAGCGGTATGCTGATTTAGTTTTAATTGGCATTTCTTGAATGACTAATGATGTTGAGCATCTCTTCATGTGTTAGTTTTCCATCCGCGTATCTTCTTTGGAGAAGTGTCTGTTCAAGTGTTTTGCCCATTTTTGAGTTCGTTTGCTTTCTCCAGAGTTTTAAGGCTTCTTTGTACATCCTGGACACACGCCTCGATCAGATCGTCAAGTCTTTTCTCCAAGTCTCCCTGCTGTCTTTTTGCTCTTGAGTATCTTTTGAAGAGAAGTTCTTAATTTCGATGTAGTCTAATTTATTGACCTCTTTTTATAATAGGTGTGTTTGGTGTTGGACCTGAGAAAACTTGGCCTAATTCAAAGTCAAATGTTTTCTCCCATGTTTCCCCCTAGGACTTTGTGGCTCTACATCTTGCATGTACATCCATGGTCCGTTTTGAGTTTATTGTTGCCCATGGTGCACAGTTTCAGTGAAGCACATTTTTTGCATGTGATTGTCCTCACTATAAAGGACTTTACCTCTTTTTTATTAAAATCCCTTCTGCTTGGCTGGACCACGGCCCTGCTTTGTGGTCAGCCTCGTCCTACCTGGAGTGTCTGCGCGGACCCTGCGTCACAGAACACTGGGAAGCAGGGGGCAGCGCTGCAGCTAGCGGGCATCCTGGGAGCACCAGCATGCTTGGTCCCCATGGGATCCTGGGGATGGGGCTGGGCTGCCAGGGGCCCTACCTGCCCAGCTCGGGGACTGGAAGCTGAGGATGTGGGAGACAGTGTCATTAGAGTCAGATTACAGCTCCTGGTGGAGCAGATCCTGAGGCCAGCAAGCAGCCCCGCTCCTTCTAAGCCTGGTCACAGGCTGCCCAGACGGGCCACGCCATAGTCAGTTTTGAAATCCTGGGTGGGGGGTAAGCCTCTCTCCTTCAGAACACGCCCACCACGACTGAGCACTGCGCCCAGGTGGGCTAGGGACCTTCACTTCAAAATGTCTGTAACGTTCTCCATCATGACCCAATGAAATTCTCCTCGGTCTCGTATATTGTTTTTAAAAGAGGAGCAAAAGGTGAGATGCTTGTGTCTCCTCGTAAAGGTTCACCTAGGTGTGACCAGCTCGCTCTTCGTGGCCGTCAGTCCTGGTGGGGCTGAGCCCAGAAGAGAGCTCTCCTCGGGCTGCCTGTCCGTCCTGGGCAACGAGTGCCTGTCGTGGAGGGCTCCCCCAGCAGCCGGCCCTGTCAGGCGGTGTCCTCAGCCTGGGCTCCCGCCCCAAGAGGAAAGAGGGACTCAGAGCCCAGGCCAGAGCGTAGCTGTCTGATGGCAGCGGCCAGCCACGCAGCGTCGCGCTTGGCGCTGCAGCGTCACTGCGCTTGCGGTTCAGAATCAGCCGCTCTCAGAGGCACTGCTGGCGGCCTGTGCGGTTGTGTCAGTGCGTGCCGCTTCGTGCTGGCATGCCCCGTGCGTCTCTGCGTGTCACGCGTGCCGGTGCGTGTCGGTGCGTGCCGCTGCGTCAGTGCGTGTCACTGCGTGCCGGTGCGTCAGTACGTGTCAGTGCGTGTCGAGTGCGTGCCGGTGCGTCTGTGCGTGTCAGTGCGTGTCGGTGCGTGCCGCTGCGTCAGTGCGTGTCAGTGCGTGTCGGTGCGTGCCGGTGCGTCAGTGCGTGTCGGTGCGTGCCGGTGCGTCTGCGCGTGTCAGTGCCCGGCGGTGCCCGGGTGGGGACGGGTGCGTGTCACTGCGTGCCGGTGCGTCAGTACGTGTCAGTGCGTGTCGGTGCGTGCCGGTGCGTCTGTGCGTGTCAGTGCGTGTCAGTGCGTGCCGGCGCGTCAGTGCGTGTCACTGCGAGTCGGTGCGTGCCGCTGCGTCACTGCGTGTCACTGCGTGTCGGTGCGTGCCGGTGCGTCTGTGCCTGTCAGTGAGCGTCGGTGCGTGCCGGTGCGTCACTGCGTGTCACTGCGTGCCGGTGCGTGCCGGTGCGTCTGTGCGTGTCAGTGCGCGTCGGTGCGTGCCGGTGCGTCAGTGCGTGCCACTGCGTGCCGGTGCGTGCCGCTGCGTCGGTGCGTGTCAGTGCGTCTGCGTGGGGCGGAAGCCCTCGGCGCTGCGAACACGGCCGCTCAGCCTCGCACCGTCGTCCTCCTCCAGCTCGGGTCCGAGCGGCTTGTTTTGCTCTTCGTTCGGATGCCTTCTGTTTTCACCTTATGGCAAAGGCTTCCCTCAGGCGTTACTAGAGATTCGCACACGATCCCAGGCAGAGGTTGAGTGACCGGCTCCGAGCCAGGTTTCCCCTCCCCTGTTACTGCGCTGTTGGCTGAGCAGTCTCTCCCGCCGGCCACACATCGCCTGCGGCCAGCTGTCTCGTGATCAGAAACGCAGCCACCTTGGTTCAAACAGTGATGGATCCTTTCACTAGCGTCACCTTAAGATCACTGATAGAGGAGTCGGTGTCACAAAAGATAGCTGGACACCCCCCAGGGCTTGAGAGCCGCTGCCTCTGCCCTCGGAAACGCGGGCGAGGGCGTGCGCGGCACGCAGGTGCAGACACGCCGGGGCGGTGCGTGTGCACCGTGCCCTTGGCCCTGCGTCTGCGCGTTGCGTGGTCAGGCAGGGGCCTGGCGCCTGGGTGGTGGGCTCCGGACCCACACGGGCCAGCGGGGCCGTCCACGTGCAGTGCGTGCCGTGCAGGTAGGAGCACGCTGCCCTCCCCCGGCGGGACGTGGCTAAGCGGGCCCCCAAACACCCTCTGGCCGTTACCAGAGCGCAGGCCCTGGTAACTTCTAGGTGTTGCGGGCCTGGCGGGCCCTGCGCTCAGGTGGCTGGAGGGCGGGGAAGGCGCTCAGTCACCGCCAGCCCTGCTGGTCCCTGCATCTCGAAAGCCCGCCCTGTTTCTGAAGTTGTTCTCCCTGCCCCACCCCCCGCCAGGTGCGGCCCCTCCCTGGGAAGGTCGTCCTGGGAACCAGGGCCATGGGAACCGAGGACGGGCACAGTGGGTGTGCTGGGGGGTGAGGGCCAACAGACGTACTAGCGAGTGTGCGAGACCTCAGTGAGAGGGTGGATGGGGTGCCCTGTGCTCCTGGGTCGACTGTCACAGCTGAGGCCCGACCTTAGGTCTCTAACTCCCAGATTACTGGGAGAAGCAGCAATAAACGGGTTCTTAGGCTCTGGTCACTTTCTATAACGGGACCACTAACGGAAGAAGGCTTGGAGACCCAGGGACACAATTTCGTGGAAATGACTCCCACACAGGCATGAACCTGAGTCCCCTGGCGGGCATGTGAACCTGAGACCCGGCCCAGCCCCGGCCATCTGGTCCTGCGGGTCTGGGCGGCTCAGAGGCTGCACTCTTGACAGGCCCTGGACACTGAGACCGGCTCTGGCACCCAGCTCTGCAGTGGGGAGGTGTCCCCAGCCGGCGCCTTCGGCCTCTCGGGGCTGGGCTTGTCCAGAGACTGCTTGGCGTGAGTGTGGGTGCCCTGGAATGGAGGAGCTGACCCAGGGGGTGTGTGAGCCCCCGGCTCTCCCCCATGGGAGCTGGGGGAAGGGGCGTCACGCAGGAGTGGGACTGATCGTGGCCCAGGCACTGTCTATAGGTTGGTGGACAGACCCCCAGGAGACCCCCAAGAGACCCTCAGGTGGAAACTGAGCTGAGTCTGGGCCAGGGTATCTATTTCTTAGTATTTTCTCCGAATCAGGGCTTGGGGGAAGAAAAACCCTGGCACTCAAAAAATTTTATTGTTGCCTCTTGTTTCTCTTTGGTTTGAAGGTGTTTGGCTACTGTTTTGCAGCCATCATGGGAAGGTTCTGTTTTAGCCCATTTTTCGTTGTCCTATAAGCTGATGGATGATACGTATTTGTGTGGGTTATTTGGGGGGGTCTGGGACACAGGAAGTAGGGGATGGTGTTTAGGGGCAGGGAGCAAATATCTGGGCTGCAGGGCCTCACCAGGCCGTCTCTGTGGAATTGGGCTCTTGGCCATGTGGACGTCAGCCGGCCCACCCTGTGTGGCAACCCAGGCGTGCCTGTCTCATGTATATTTCTGGAACCCCCAGTGAGCCACGGGTCCAGGCCTTCCTGTGGCAGTTGGTACCAGTGCTTGATTCTGATCCAGGCGGGAAGGTGCTGGTCTCCTGTGCCCACGGCTTCATATTCCCCAGCAGTGGCCCCGCTGTGGGAATTCCCGACACAGGTGGCGAGGCCGGCTCCCGCGGTCTGTTCTGACAGACGTCAGTGTCGTTTCCTGGTCTGTATGTAGGACTCCGCTGGCATGCGTCCCCTGGGAGCTGTGCTGTTCGCTGCAGCTTCTAACGCGGCTCTGACGTCCTCACGCCCGCCCAGCCGGGCGCTGACGTAAAAACACCCGCGTCCGGCCCGACGCCCTCTCGTCCTCTCGTCCCCTTGGCCCCCGTTCATTTTGGGGCTATGAATAAAGCTGTTTCGTGGCTTTGGTGTCACCATCACCTTCCGTGCAGGTCAGTGTAGAGACCATGTCGCAGTCTCACAGTCCATTGTGCCTGGAGCTTGACTCGGGGGTGTCCTCTTAGAAGTTAGCTTAAAACACCAAGAACCGAACCCAAACCCCGCGAAACCCTCGCCAGCCTCTCCTAGATGAGAAGCCTAGGGAGTCCTCAGGCCCGTGACCCCAGGGTCCCCCTTCTGAGTCCTTGCTGCTGCGCCCCTCCAGGGGCTGACCCCAGCCCACCCGCCTCGTTAGAAAGCTCTTGAGCGCCCCCGCCTTCCTGCAAGAAGCGTTAAAGAGACTCAGACCTGACGAGGCTCCTCGTTCAGTGAGGAGAGGACATGGCCATGGGGCCGAAGGGCAGGCAGCTGCCAGGCATTGCAGGGGCGTCGAGGTCGCTTCCGCACACCGCCCTGCGTGCGGGCTCAGGGCTCCTGCCTGTGGCCTCGTGACCTCCCAGGTGGAGATGCTGGAGCCACCACAGCCTGTCCTCGTGCACAGCCGGTGGTCGCTGCCCTGCCGTG
>NW_006436291.1:716195-719986 GCF_000325575.1 Pteropus alecto | reverse complement strand
CCGCCCCCCCCCCGCCATGGTGCTTCTCCAGACTTTCCGCACCGGGCCTGTCGCCGCGCGAGGGCCTCGAAGTCTCACTGCAATGCGGCGTCTGTCTGCGCTCTCTTTCAGAGGAGACGGCACGGTGGCGGAGCCAGCCTCAGTGTGATTTTCGTTCCTGCCAAGCATCCGGGGCCACAGCCCGGGGACCCTCCCAGCCGACACCCAGCTCGCCTTCTGTGGGCCCCACGCCTTGCTGGTCTGAGGTTGTTGCTGTCAGTGCTGACGTTGCAAAGGGTGTATGTGTGTGTGTGCACCTGTGTGTGCGTGCATGAGACTGTGCGTGTGTGTGACTCAGAACTGCGCATGTGCATGTGTGTGACTGCATGTGTATGTGTGTGCGACTCGGTGTGACTATGCACATGTGTGCAGCTGTGCGTGCGTGTGTGTGACTCCGTGTTTGTGCACACACTCATGCTCAACCAGAAGACCACGCACAGCATTTTGGCTCTTTGGGGCACTTGCAAGTCAACACGCTGGCAGTGAGTGAGCCGTAACGCACAATGTCGTGTAACAGAAAATACACGCATCACCGAGAGGCTCGAGGGAGGGGTGACTGCATTGTCTGCAACTGTCAGGTTCATTTTACGTTTGTGTTGGAAGAAAGAGTCAACTCTGCCGCCAGTGACAGTGGCAGCCGGGCCAGCTTGGCGCCCTCGGTCGAAGTCGGGAGACGCTGACGGGGTCAGACAGACGTGCTTCTCCTCGGTGGCCGCAGGGTTTCTGCTGACTTGCCTGGGCTTTGTGTTGGCACCAAGCCTGTCCCCCCGATGCACTCGGACAGACGGGGGCCGGTTCACCGCTTCTCCCCTGAGCCTCAGGCCGGGTTTGCACCTCAGGCCCAGAGTCTCGGTCACATGCGTTGTCTTATTTCCTTCCAGTGGGTGCGCCCCCTTGGCACATTCACTGTTCTCAAAAGCAAGTGGCACCCACGAGTCCTGCGTTAGCGAAAGCCGCCGCGGAGCCATGGGCGAGCTCCGGGTCAGAGCGCAGGGGACCGTGTGGTGTGGCCCCCACAAGTGGTCCGCCAGCCATATCCACCTCTGGTGGGGCCCCCGCCATGTGCACCTGCACAGAAGCAGCAGCCGCACAGGCGGCCATTCGGGGTCTAAAGACACGTGTTGGAAACAGACCCACATCCCCGCTTCCCTGGCTCCTCGTGGGTGTGCACGTTGTACACGTGTCTGGAGAACTTCAGCCGGCCTCCCACCCACCCCGGACACTCTTAATCACAGCTTGTAATTTTAAAAAGGACACACTTCGCAGGGCAGAGAGGCATGGGAATACTCACCGATGCCTATGGAGTCGTTTCTATGTGAAAAGTGCGTACATAGGAGAGGGAAAGTGGCTCAACGAATGTTTTAAATAATATCGCAAGCAGCGCACTGCATTTGCCTCCCTGTCGTGTTCCTGAAAACATGTGCTTAATTGCCACACCCATTGTTTCTTTAGACGTTATTGTGTCATAGGCACCTTTTCTTCATCTGATTACAAAATTCAACAGTGCTGGAGTGGGATTTTTGACAAAAAACAAACAAAAAAAGAAACAGGCAAATATGAGCATTTGTCAGTGATTCTTGCTGGACCAGTGAGCATCTGAAGAATTCAAGTATTTTAAATAAGGTGCATTTTCTAAATCTTAGAGTATACCTTTTATTCAGAACTGGTGGGCTGTCCAAACGGGTTTCTGTGTGTAAGTGCCTCTCTCCTCATGGAGCGAGAGGAGGGACCCGGAAATGTTGCCAGGAGCCTTGCTGTGCACCCGAGACCCGGATGTGTGGACAGTGTAACAATTATCAACACGCCACGCCTGTCAACGCGCCACCCCGTGTCATGACCCCACAGAAGCGCAGTGTCTCCTCTGTCTAAGTGTCCACGTGCCTCGCAGCCTACTTGATGACACGGGTGTGTGTGCACCTTGTCACCGTGACCTGGAGTGCCAGCCGCCGAGGGACTGCTGCTCTTGTTTCAAGTGCTCTGCCCGCGTGAACCCCAGCCTTCAGGACATCCCGCGTGCCTTACCCGGCTTGTGAACAGCAGCCCTGGGAGTCAGGAAGGAGGGTGTGCCGGGGGTGGGTGTCAGGTGTCATCACGTTGACCTGCATTACCGTCCCCCCGTCATTGAAACCTTAAGGTGGGCTGTGTGTTTTAACACAGCGACAGACTTACATTAAGGCTCAGGAAATCAGGTTGTACATATATGTATCAAATCATATATTTGTTTACTGTATATTTTCTAAAAGCTTTATTGTAAATTTATGCAAAAGCGAGTTGGGACTTGTTTCCTCACAGTGATGTGCCAGCTGGTATTCGCATTCCCTGAAAACACTCAATAACCACACTCTAAACATGGGGTATTCTGTCCAGTGCTGAACAGTCTTCACAGGCCTGAAATAGGTTTGAATGGTGGTCAACGACAAAATTTTACACATATTTTTGTATTGTGATTCCTATGATATATATCAGAATTTTTACTCATTTGTAACTTATTGTGCAGTTTTAATAAAAAATTGTTATAAATCTTAGAAAATCAATGTTTTCCTCCTCATGAGGCATTAAAGTCTGGCTATGTTAGCCACTTCTGTCACACTCTGAATGGCAGCGCCCCTTCCACACCAGGAAGGGGACCTGGGCCTTGTGCCCATGGGGGAGGGCAACGGGCATCTCACCTGCAGCCTCATCGTAAATTGTGGAGAATCGCCTGGACCACAGGCTCTGCAGTCAGGGGCACCCAGGAGAACCTGCGTAGGTCAGCCATCAGGGAGGCCTCCTCCCGCAGCCATTCATCAGATGAGAACCAGAAGACAGAACTCAAATAGTTTAGACAAGAGGAAGAATTTCTGCGAATGAATGAGAACACTTGGCGCAGACTAGCGTTGGGGACCATCCCACACAGGTGAGTAAAGGGCGGTTCACCGATCGCTTTGGGGAGTGGAAACCGGAGGGAGGAGGGGCGGGAGGGTGCCTGGTTTAACTGCGGACATGCTCACGCCAGGCAGGGCACTCGGGGACTCCCGCATTCTGCAGTGCCTCTCACTGCCCAAACTTAGGCTTCGGAATGTGGGCTGTGGTAACAGTGAAAAGGCTGGGCCATCTTTTCCTTAAAAATCAATCTGCAGGGCTCCACAAGTGACAGCATCACCCTGTGACCCTGGGCGAGCTGAGTCCCCCTGCCTCGTCTCACCCAATACCTTGAACTCGGCTTTACGGGTGGCCAGGAGCAGCTCACGTGAGCGTGTCCCTGCACCCCTGACTCATTTCCAGTCAGAGCCTCTGGATAGACTGGTTTCTCCTGTGCGTGCGCCTCGCTCGCCCTTCCAGTGGATTGAGCGAGAGGTCAGGACGCGCGCGCCCCGGGCGAGCAGCTGTGCTTTGCCAGGACGGACCGGTGCATTCAGCACTCGCTGCGTGGACAGCGCCAGCTCCGCGCTTTGCCCGCGAGGCTGACCGGTGTGCTGCGAGGCAGGGGCGGAGAGAGCGCAAGGCCCCAGGCAAACCGGTCCAGCGCCCAGATCCCGCCGCAGGAGACTTAGGGACCCACCGCCTCTCGCCTGTTCCCACCATGGCCGCACACCTGCCACAGGAGTCCGAGGAGCCTCTGCCCGTGTGCCTGGGGACGCTGGGCGCAGGCAGCCCCCGGTCCCGGCCCGAGCTCGGTGGGGTCTTCAGCTGTGTGGAGGACGCCTTTGAGAACAAGATGCTACAGCAAGATGCTCTGGGCGGTGGCCGCAGGGGCCCTCGGGCTGCAGCTG
>NW_006436291.1:714681-714900 GCF_000325575.1 Pteropus alecto | reverse complement strand
CCACCGCCCGGCGGGGCCTGCCCCCCTGTCCCGCGCCGGCCCCCTGCCCTCCGGATCCAGCCCCCGAGCATGCCCCTGTCCGGGCACAGGCCCTTCCCGCGCCGCCGGAGACTGGGTGTCCCCGCGAGCGCCGCGCCGACCCCCCACACGGAGCCAGGCGCACAGGCCCCGGGCCCTACCGGCTTCCCGGGACCCCCTCTGCGCCCGGGCGGGGGGGGC
>NW_006436291.1:714305-714644 GCF_000325575.1 Pteropus alecto | reverse complement strand
CTGTGAGGCAGCGGAGCCGGTCTCGGACTCTGCCTGGGGGGCAGCGGGCCGCGCACTGACGGGGCCCTTTGTTGGCACCGCCCGCCTGGCCTCGGCGGCGCCCGGAGCTCTTGTTCTGAGACAAAGCGACTCAGCCCTGGCCGCTCAGCCCAGGACCGCTCCATGGATCCGGGGTTCGCAGACCCCGGGGAGGCGAGCTAGCTGTTTGCGGAGCGGGCTCCCCAGCAGCCCCAGCCCTCGGGAGAGGACCCCCCAACAGCCACACGCACCGGTGTGAGATGTCAGACCGTCCACCCCGCGCTGCCAGGAGACAAAGCCGCCCTTCCTGGCGCCGGGAGC
>NW_006436291.1:692585-714293 GCF_000325575.1 Pteropus alecto | reverse complement strand
GGGGAGGGACGGAGGGCGGCGGGCGCGCGGGCCTGGGCACCAGCTGGAAGGTGGTGGAGGCGCAGGGCCTCAGACCCAACTCTGAATTTGGCCTGGGTGGGAGGGCGGTGGGGTCCGTGAGGAGGATGGGGGGTCCGTGGGGTTGCCGGCCACTTCCTGAGACACTCGAGAAGGAAGGAGACCCTCCCCTCCAGTACAGGCAGGGGTCTGATCTGGCCTGTCGCAGGAAACCCCTCACCCGCGGGCAGGGGGCGGACGGGAGTGGCAGGAAGATCCCATCCCCGGACTATGTCACACTAAGGCAGCTGGTTTAGGGGAGCTGCCCTCCTGGTGGGGATCATGGCACTCCATCCCAGCCACATGTCCCTCTCCGTTCCAAAGCCTGGAAAGTTCCCGGAGTCTGAGTTTAGATGCCTGAAAACTGTGGGGGGGGGGAACGCAGGGGACAAGTCTTCCTGCCTGGAGTCTTCCTCTCTGGGGGGCTTTCCTCAGACGGATTTGAAGAAGGGGTGCGTCAGGGGCTGCAGAGGCTGGGCGGAGTAGACGACTGTGACGTGCCCCTCAGGGCTGGGGCCAGAGCCACTTCTGTCGATGGGCCAGAAAGTAGTATCTCCAGCTTTGGGGGCCCTAGGGTCCTGTGGCATGACTCCGGCCTGCCAGGAGAGTGGTCACAGGCAGTAAAACTTTAGCTGTGGACACTGAAACTTGGATTTCATATTATTTTTATGGGGCATGAAATATTCTCTTTTCTTGATGTTTTTCAACTGGTATGACATGGAAACCATTCTCAGCTCCCGGCTGTATGAGGACAGGTCAGGGGCTGCCTTGGGCCGGGCCGGTTTGTCAGCCCTTTTGTAGACCAGGGTGGCGGTTTCACCTTTAGTCGACCGGGTCCCGAGAATTCAGCCCCAGCAGGTGTGCGTCCGTAAGAGCAGAGGATAACGCAGTGAGGCTCATAAGTGACCATCTCGTGGCCTCTCATAGTTCTTGCCAACCGCCCAGCGTGGCCTGGCTCTTTGGCATCAGGCTGCTGGTGCCGGGGGGGCCACTGTCATTCTCGGCTGGCCGAGTCGTGCGGAGCCTTGAGGCACAAACGAGAGGAGGGAGGAAACGTACCCCCTGCACCCCGTCTGCACCCTTCTGCGCTCTGCCTTTCTTTCCTGTGTTTCTCTCCATTATTCTCCCCGAGGTCAGACCATCACCCCTGACGCCACCACACGACACCCCACTTTCTGCCCACCCCCTCTACTTCCCGACATTTGACGGGGTGCTTAGAAGGGTTTATAGCTGCTGAGCATTGGGTCAGGCCTGGGCCCTGTGCCCCAGCTCTGTGCTGTGGGGGTGACCCACGGAGAGCTAGCCTCAACCTCTGATGCTTTGTTCACCCACTTGGGGTGCCTCCAGGCAGCACCAGGACGTGTGGCCGCCCCAATGCCGTCCCGGCCCCTCGCCCCTGCCGCCAGGCTCCCAGGCCCCCTAGGGTCCCTCCCCACCAGCCCGCTGGTCCTGGCCAAGGCCCTTCATCTCGCCTGTACAACCTGGGAAGCCGCCCAGGTGGTGAGGACTTGGTTTCCATCAGCGGACAGCACGGTCAGTGTTCTGTCCAGACCCCACGTGGCCGCTCAAACGTCCGTCAAACGGTGCTGAAGGCCCCTCGTGGCGGCCCACTGTCTGCCCCCCAAGCAAGCCCAGCATGTCCCACCCCTGCCCCTGCCTGGCCTCTCACCCCTGCCCTCGGAAGGTTCCAGGCCCCTGATGCTCTCGCCTGTGTTACCTCAAGCTCTTTCCTGACTCGGGCTTCGCTGTCCAGGCCTTTGTCAGCTCCAGCACCAGCCCCTCAGACAGGCCCTTCTCTGGCCCTGAAGCAGCCACACCTCCTCCCCTGCCTCCATGAGTCCTTGCATTTGTCACAGTTTCCTCCCCTGTCTCCATGAGTCTTTGCATTTGTCACAGTTTCTGATGGCCTCTTGTGTGATGTCTGGGGGGGGGGGCAGCTCCCTCTGAGCCATAGGGAGCCCCCTCGTGGGCTGGAAGAGAAGGGCAGACTTCCAGTCCTAGACGCCGAGGTGGACTTGGCTCACCTCCCTCCTCGGCCTGGGCCTGAGGTTCAGTGATAAACTCGAAAGTGTAAATATGACACATTTCACGGCGACACTCACCAACATTGGGTTTTCCTTGACAAAGTGAGAAGCCAGTTCCCCTGTTCATCCCTGTGCCTTTGGCAGAGCAGTCTGCTAGCCAGTGGGGGGCTGGGGGCTGCGCTTTGGATGGCTGGGGAGCTGGGAGACTGCTTTGGGAGGACTGGAGGGCTGTGCTTTGGAGATCTGGGGACTGCACTTTGGGGGGCTGTGCTTTGGGGGCTGGGGGCGGTATTTTAGAGGGCTGTGGGGATGCACTTTGGGGGTTGTGCTTTGCGGGGCTGGAGGCTGTGCTTTGGGGGCTGTGCTTTGGGGAGCTTGGGGAATGTACTTTGGGAGGTATTTTAGAGGGCTGTGGGGATGCACTTGTGCTTTGCGGGGCTGGAGGCTGTGCTTTGGGGGCTGTGCTTTGGGGGGGGCTGTGCTTTGGGGGTCTGGGGGCTGTACTTTGGGGGCTTAGGGGCTGTGCTCTGTGGGGCTGGGGGCTGGGCCTTGCGGGGAGGGCCCTTAGGAGTGGGGTAGGGCTGCGTCCATCCACAGCTGCCTTTGCCCGGTCCCCAGGGACAGCGAGTGCTGCTGGCTTTTGTGTTGAGTTTGTCGTGTGCAGACTGTGCCCGGATGTCCCAGCCGTAAACCCAGAGTGAGCAGGAGGCATGGATGAAGATGCTGGGTAACTCGGCTTGGAGAAGACTGGCCATTTTTCTGTTCCCAACAGAGTGACCGCCTTGTGATCAGGGGCGGGAAGGTGGTGAATGACGACCAGTCCTTTTACGCCGACGTGTACGTGGAAGACGGCCTCATAAAGTAAGTTCCCGCCAGAGTCGCCACGCGGCCCCGAGCGAGCACGCTGAGCACACGTCACCGGGCAGTGCGCTGGACACGGCGCTCGCCAGGCCTCCAGCGGTGGCGGAACCTTGCCATGTGCCTTGTGTCACCACGGCTTCAGAACGACTCGGGGCTCACGGCAGGGGCTTAAGAAATACTTACTGGCCGCACCTACGAGCGTGTCTGCTGGGCTGTGCCAAGCAGCTGCAGCCGGTCAGTGAGGGGCAGTGCACCCCTCCATGGACACTAGAGGTGCAGTCATGAGGCATGGGGCCCGCACGCTGACCACCTCGAGCCACTTCGCAGGGTGGTCCCCAGGGGCCCAGTGACACCTCGGCCACGCGGCCCTCGGGCTCAGGCACGGGGACCCGCACGCGCGCTTCCCCGGTCGGCCACATCGTGGGGGCTGCTCGGGCTCCCATCCGGGCTCCCATCGGGCTTCCTGACCGGCCGCATCTCCGTGCTGCTTTCAGGCAAATCGGAGAGAACCTCGTCGTCCCTGGGGACATCAGGACGATCGACGCCCACGGCCTGATGGTTCTGCCCGGTGGAGTGGACGTCCACACTAGGCTGCAGATGCCTGTCCTGGGCATGACCCCGGCTGATGACTTCTGTCAAGGCACCAAGGCAGCCCTCGCGGGAGGTACCACCATGATACGTGAGTGTCCCCACCTGGGTCCTCCAGCCAGGTGTGTGGCAAAGTGGAGTTTACTGGCCCTGTTTCCCCTGAATTCTACCTCAATCTGAGAAATCCTGGAGCCTCTCCCTTTGTCACCCCGTTTCTCATTCTGAGTCATTCTGCCTTGGCCAGCTCTGGATGCCCCTGGGATTCCCGGGGGAGCCAGTGGATGTGTGCCCAGTTCTTTATTATTTCCTGGGAAGCCAGCAGCTGGCAAAGGACTGTTTTGGCCAGCAGAGGAGTCATGTCACCTGAAAGGTCAGGCGCATTTGCCCCTGAACCTCCCACCTCTGAAGCTTGGTTTGCAGACGGTCCCTGCCTGTGTCGAGAGGAGTTAAAGGTGGAAGCTGTGTTTTTAGAAGAAGAGGTGACGAAACACCATTACCCTGTCAGCAGCCACCAGTGTTAGCATTTGGGTCGCGCTGGCTCCGTGCCAGGCCCGACAGCAGCCCAGCAGGCTTCAGCCCACGAGCTCCCCTCAAAGCCCCGAGGAGACGCCCCACTCGGCAGATGGTGGGGAGCACTCGCTGGCGGTAAGCGCAGGAACCTGGATGAGACACAGGGGCCGGCCCGCCAGCCCCTCCTCTCGGCCTTGGCCTTGCCTCCGTCAGCCCGGAGCGTCCGGTGCGGACCTGATCTCACAGCCTGGTTGAGCCCTGGCTGTACCCGGTCCTAGCCGTGTGGCCTCAGGTGACGGAGTCGACTTCTAGAAGGCGAGGTTCCTGACTGGGGTAGCGGAAAGTGCCCTCCCAGGGGGCCGGAGGGTTCGGCTAGCTCGTGCACATAAGCTGTGTGCCTGGCGCACAGTCTTTGCTCAGGAAATGCTGTCACTGCTGCCACCTGGATGCAGAGCCTCATAGGTGACATTTAGCCAGTGCCCCAATCATGGCGCGGTTTGGTTTACTTAACCGCAAAGTGCAAAACCCACAACGGGCCATCTTTCGGTTTGTCTCAGGAGACTGGTCATCTCAGGACATTGCTTATGCTGGTCACTGGTGGCTCTGGCCAACCAGGACACCTTTGTGGTTAATGTCATCTGCTCATGCCGGTGCTGAGACGTCACAGAGCCGTGAGGGGAGAGAGGCCTCTGTTGAGCCATCTGTTTCCTCCACCTGCCGGCCCCAGGCTGGAGCTGTGAACGGCCCGCAGGGTGGGACAGGCACCTGCTCCCATGGGGCCCTGCCAGGCTTCCCAATCTGGACTGAGGAAGCCTGGGCACCCCGCGTGAGGGGTGCTGGAGGGAGGCACAGCGTGGTCCAGGGACCCCGGGGAGCAGCGTGCCTTCCTGTGGGCCGCCCCTCCGAGTTCTTCCTCTCAGCCGGGAGAGGGCGTGAGCAATGTTTGGACCTCGGACGTGAGGTCGGCGTGGGTGGGCGGGGGTGACAGCTCAGTGGCACATGCAGGCCCGGTTTCCCCAGGGTGGCGGTGTTCCAGGTGTGCGCTTGGCGAGGCGCGAGGGGGCCACCCCACACACTGTCCAACAGCAGGACAGTGGCGCCCTCTGCCAAGGTGCGCCTCCCTCAGCTGGAGACCTGTGTTGGAGGTCAAGGCCTTTAGCTGCCGCTCATGCCCCTTGGGGTGTGACGTGTCCGTCAGGGAGCGGGGTGGCTTGAGCCAGACCTTTCTCTCTGCCCAGAGGGAGGCCGGGCAGCCGGGGCTGGAGAGGCCTCTGGACAGGAGTGCCTAGCTAAGGTGCCACGGCCTGTGCTCTGCTTATCTCAAATGTGCTTTCTGACCTCTTGGGGACACGAAACCAGTCCCCGTGGGAGGCCGAGGTGATTCCCAGCGCCTGGGCTGGGCAGCCCGGCTGACCGCCCTACCCCTGCAGTGGACCACGTGTGCCCTGACGCGGGTGTGAGCCTGCTGGCGGCCTTCGAGCAGTGGCGGGAGCGAGCGGACAGCGGGGCCTGCTGCGACTACTCCCTGCACGTGGACGTCCCCCGCTGGCACGAGAGCATCAGGGAGGAGCTGGAGGCCCTGGTCAGGGACAAGGGTGAGCAGCGGCAGGCCGAGGGGCAGCAGGAGCCAAGTTCCCTGGTCTCGGGGGACAGGGGCGGCACCCGGCCCCGTGTTCATCTGCGTTCAGGGCAGGTGGCCGGGGGCAGAGGAAGTGGGACTAGAGCCCTTTGGGGTCTGACCTCCCTCTGAAGGGGCCGTCTGCCCCTGCATCTGGGGACGTGGCCTGTAACCGTCCTCCCTACAGAGGACACGGCGGTTACAGCTGTCGCCGCGGTGCCCTTCTCTTGGCCGTGGGTGAAAGGGAAGCGCCACACGTTCTGGCATCTTCAGGTCCTTCCGGAAGGAGAAGGTTAAAACCTTCGGCTCCTGCTGTGCTGAACGGTCCAGGCCGGCAGCAGGGGTCACGCTTCCTTCGAAGGATTCCTGAAGCGGGCGCTCAGCAGAGCTTCACGGATTTGACGGAAGTGGCGTCAGTGGGGGCGGGGCTCTCCCCTGTGTCTGCTCCCGGGTCCCAGAGCAGGCGGGGCGGGTGAGGGGGACTGGACTGGGCCTGGGCTGACCCCGGCCTCCTTGCGGCTTCTTGGTGAGCATTTAGGGGTCAGGGCCGAGGGCTGCTGGGCCACGGGGAAGCAGCCATGGGAGATGCGGCCCGGCCTGGCCCCTCTGGAGATGGGGGAGCAGCGGAGGCTCCACGAAGCTGAGCGTCTGACCCCCGCCCGCCCCCCCTGCAGGCGTGAACTCCTTCCTGGTCTTCATGGCGTACAAAGACAGGTGCCAGTGCACCGACGGCCAGGTAAGGTGCGGGCAGGGAGCACGCGGGACTGCTCGGGCTGCTGTGGGAGAGACCACCCACACGGCATGCGCCCCTCCGCCCAGATGTATGAGGTCTTCAGCATCATCCGGGACCTGGGAGCCGTGGCCCAAGTGCACGCAGAGAACGGGGACATCGTGGAGGAGGTGCGGGCCGAGGGGGCGGGCCGAGGGGCCCCGGGACGAGCACTTCATCCGCAAACCCGGGGTCGGGGGGAGAGCAAGCGCGTCTGCGGGCGGCGGTGTAGCCAGTGGGGCGTCGGGGGAGCCTGGGCCCTCCTCTCGTCACAAACCACCCATGACCATCACTTCTCAAAAGTTCCCCAACCAGAATGTCACTGTGGCGGGTCCCCAGCACCCCCTGCCCCCGCAGATTGCGGCCCCGTGGGAACTGGACCCTTGTCTGCCTTCTGGCCACAGCACACAGCGGGGTCAGTGGCCTGTCCTTCAGCCACGGCCTGCACGGCCCTGGGGAGCGCCGAGCCCATGGCCTTCCCCTCGGCCCTGAGGCTGCGAGGTGGGGTGCCTGTGCCCCCACCTTTCCTCCTCTTGCCTTCGGGGTCCCCTCTGCCTGACGCCCACAGCCCCGGGCCTGCGGGCCACTGGGGGCTCAGGTCCTGTGGCCTGCGGGGAGGTCACACACAGAGGGCGCCTCCCTGACCCTGCAGTCCAGCCCGCAGACCACGTCCCTGGGCGGGCTGGCCCTGCCCCACCCGAGGTCCAGGAGGACGGTGGTGAGACTTGGGGGGCCAGGTGGGGAGTCGGCGCCTCGTCCCTTTGTTCAGCCTTAGGCCAGCAGCGCTGCATGTGCCTCCGATTCAGACCCCAGCCTGGGCACGCGGCCAGGAGGGTGCGGTCAAGCGCAGCACACGGGGCTGGGCAGGCGTGCGGGGGCGCCACGCCTGTGCTGGGGTCTCGTTATGAGGTCGCGGGCCTCGCTTCCCCCCATTCTACACCCCAGAGCCTGGCGTCTGTGCGTCCTGACGTGAGTGGGACGCCATGGCAGACGCGCGTGGACACGCACGCTGCACGGGATGCCACTGCCCACGGCCGTGCGGCGCCCAGTGCACTCAGCGTGGCGGGCAAGGCCGGGGACTCATCCTGGCCACGTCGGCTAGGACCTGTGACCTCGGCAAGCCCCTCCGCCCCCCAAGCCTGGCCCTTCATCTGTGGTCCAGGGCGCTGCAGCCTCTCTTCCATCTGAGCTCTGTGGTTGGGGATTGGGGGGACCTCGGGGGGCCCAGGGCTCAGCTCAGGGCGCAGCGGCTCCTGGGCAGTGCGCGCCGTGCCCGGCTCAGGCCCGGCTGGAACATGGTGCCCTGTCGGTTCCCTCAGGAGCAGAAGCGGCTGCTGGAGCTTGGCATCGCCGGCCCTGAGGGCCATGTGCTCAGCCGCCCCGAGGAGGTAGGCACTGTGCCCGCTGGGTGCCCAGGCCCGCCCTCCTATGGGGTGTCCGGCCCCAAGGCCCCGGCAGGGCTGCGGTCACGCTGTCCTCACCCGGGGGACGTGGACAGGTGGCCCTGCTCCCTCCGTTCATACCCCATGATCAGCAGTCACCCCAAGCCCAGGACTCGGGGCAGAGGCGGCGGGTTGGGCCCTGGGGACAGCTGCGTCAGCCCGACCCTGGGCCCCTCCCAGCCCTCTGCGCCCCGAGCCTGGACCTGGGGTGATCGTGGGCACCTCGCGCCCACACCCGTCGGGAGGCCCCGGGGCCCTCTCGCAGCCGGAGCGTCCCCGTCCGCAGGTGGAAGCTGAGGCCGTGTACCGTGCCGTCACTGTCGCCAAGCAGGCCAACTGTCCCCTGTATGTCACCAAAGTGATGAGCAAGAGTGCGGCCGACGTGATTGCCCAAGCCAGGCGCCGGGGTGAGCGCCGCCGGGCACTGGGGAGGGCCTCGTGGGCCTGGGGGTCACGTCCTCGGCCCCCTGGGAGCTCGGCTGGCTAAGCAAGGCGCGGAGCAGGACAGGCCCGCCTGGGAAGCAGCCGCCAGCCTGCCACGGGCCCGGCCTCCCCTGGGAGCTCGGCCAGCACCCAGCAGTCCCTGCACTGCTGGTGGGCGGGTCTCCCCTGTGGTCGAAAGGGCAGCTGGCCACCAGGGGGCCCTGTTTCCGCAGAAATGGATGGCAGTCACCACACCTGTGTGTGAGCGTGTGTGCGTGCGTGCGTGTGTTGGCAGGGGGAGCCTGAGTCTACTTGCGGCCTTACCCGGCTGACGTCCCGTCTGGAGCCCCATGTGACTGTTCGCTGGGCCCCTCTGTGCGTCCAGGCACCGGGGTGCACATCCTGGGGGCTGGGTGCTCTGCGCCCAGAGCCCGCGTAGCTGGAGGGCGGTGGGCGAGTGAGAAGGAGCCAGGCCCGTGCTGACCCCCAGCGGGGGCGTGAGGGGGTGGGTGCAGGGAGGACCCGCCTGCCTGTGCCAGCTGCCCCGGAAGCAGGACGGGCCGTCCGTCGGGAAATCGGGCAGCAGGGGTGTGAGCGGGGCAGTGTCAAGGCTGCGCCCTCTGGGGTCAGGGGGCGTGCCGGCGTGGGCGCCTCTCATGGGCCTCGCCACAGGGGTGGTCGTGTTTGGGGAACCCATCACCGCCAGCCTGGGCACCGACGGCTCGCACTACTGGAGCCAGAACTGGGCAAAGGCCGCGGCCTTCGTCACGTCGCCCCCCATCAACCCGGACCCCACCACTGCGGACCACCTCAGCTCCCTGCTGTCCAGGTAAGCACTGAGCGGGGTGGCTCCAGGCAGCGAGTGCCCCACGCCCTACCGTGCCCTCGGCCGCCAGCAGCTCCAGCCCCTCCCGCGTGAGCCAGAGCCAGCACCCCACCTCAGAGCGTCCACCCTGATGCCCCGACCCCCCGAGTCAGCGCCTCCGCCCAGCGCTGCCCCTCCGACAACCCCGGGCCCCTGCGGCTGCGCTGGCCCCAGGGGTGGGGTGCTGGAGGGTGAAGCCGCCAGGCCTCGGCCAGCTGAGAAAGGCCAGGCCCCTCTGGGCTCTCCTGACCCCCGCTTGTCCTCAGCGGGGACCTCCAGGTGACTGGCAGCGCCCACTGCACCTTCACCACTGCCCAGAAGGCTGTTGGCAAAGACGACTTCACGCTCATCCCCGAGGGCACCAACGGCGTGGAGGAGCGCATGTCGGTGGTCTGGGAGAAGTGTGTGGTGAGCGCCCCCCACACCGCTGCCCCGGAGCGGGCGGCGCCTGACCAGGAAGCGTGTGTGGGGGCCGGAGTCGAGTGTGGGGGCCGGCTGTCCACCTCACCTGCCTTCGGGGGCTCTCCGAGGAACCCCTCGGCTACCGGGCAGCCAGGCCCCCCAGTGTGATGTCACACGGCTGGGGCTGAGCACGGCCCCTTCCCGATAGGGTTCCGCCCAGTGACACCAACGGTCCCCCCGAAAGCCCGAGGCCTCTGACTCCCCCTCACACAGACGGCCCGCCCGGCGCCCCACGTGGCCGGGCCCAACCCCGGCTCCCCTCGCCACCACCCTGCTTGTGTAGGCCTGGCCGCCCAGGGAGATTGTCACATCCCTCAGGGGACGCAGACATGGCTATTTATATACCCACAAAGTGAGCACAGAGACCAGGCCTCGTGCACAGGAAGGTCCCACTGGCAGGCTGGCTGAGGGGGACCTGTCCACACCCCCCGGGAGGGTGGGTCTGATGCTGCTCTCTGCGGGGGGCCAGGGCCGCGGTCCATAAAGACACCATGGACACCAGCACACCCACCCCTCAGCTAGCCTTCTTGCTTCTCAGGCCTCGGGGAAAATGGACGAGAACGACTTTGTTGCTGTGACGAGTACAAATGCAGCCAAAATCTTCAATTTTTACCCGAGGAAGGGGCGGGTGGCTGTGGGCTCTGACGCCGACCTTGTCATCTGGAACCCCAAGGCCACGAAAATCATCTCTGCCAAGAGCCACAACCTGGTGAGAGACGTTTGCCTCGAGCCCGGCAGAGCAGGGCTGGGGCCCCCGGCAGCCTTCTGGGGGAGTCCAGGGGTGTGCTCGGGGCGTGGCAGCCACTTGGCCACCTCAGCCAGGACGTCGGCCACGCAGGAGAGCTAGCCCCATGCAGGCCTGTCCAGCGCTCTCTGTCCTAAAGATGTGGGACGGGCACAGGTGGTCGTGGCCACTTCTTGCCCACAGAGAATGTCTGCGGCCACAGGGATGCCGGCCGGCTCGGGCTGTGTTGGGGGCAGTGCTGGACCCCTGGCCCTGTCTCCCCAGAATGTGGAGTACAACGTGTTTGAAGGCGTCGAGTGCCGGGGAGCCCCCGTGGTGGTCATCAGTCAGGGCAGGGTTGTGCTGGAGGACGGGAACTTGTCGGTCACCCCAGGGGCTGGCCGCTTCGTCCCTCGGAAGACGTTCCCGGACTTTGTCTACAAGAGGATCAAGGCGCGCAACAGGGTGAGGCCCCAGCCGGGCGGCAAGGTGGGGGTCCTCGCACCGCCCCGTGTCCGGGAGGTTCTTCCTCCCGGTCAGCCCCCCGGCCGCCCAGGGCCTGCTCCCCGGGGGGTTCTTAGCGGCGGCTCTGCAAGTTACCCACAGGGCCTGTGGGCTGTGGATCGAGGGAAAAAGGTGCGTCACTCGTGGCCACCCCTGGGTGATGAAAGCAGAGGCTCCGGGTGGGCACAGGTGTGCGTTAAGCGAGGGCCGAGCGCTTTTCACAGCGTCCTGTGACGCCAGCCTCGTGGGCCGGGGTGTCGTGAGCGCGTTCCGCATCTTCCTTGTCTCCTCGTGGCCTCGCATCTGACGGATGCGCCGGGCGTTGGCCAGGCCCGCCCGCTCGGCACTCCAGCGTCCGGGAAGGATGTCTGCACTGAGTGTCAGGCCCCAGGGCCCGCGCTGGGCCCCTCCGTGGGGAGAGGGCCTGGGGTCCGTCTCTCAGGCTGTCGGCCCTCAGTCACTCCCCTGATCTGACATAGGAACCGAGCGAGGCAGGGTCCCGGCCACACACCCCGAGTCTCCCGTGTCCCTTCCCATCCCTCTCGTGCCCCGAGGGGTGGGCTCCAGGGCGCGTTCTGTGAGATCGCAGCCTCATGTATAACCAGGCAGAGAGAGGGGACACCTGAGGTGCGGACAGGTGATGGGCTCCCAGTCGCGTACCCGGGGCTATGGGATAGGGGCTGGACTCAGACCGGAGTCTTTGGGACTCGACGCCCAACAGCCGAGCCTGCACCTCTGCCTGGAGGAGACCCCCCTGGGGCAGGGTTCAGACGATGCCCCTGGCTGGGCTCGGGCGCTGCTGTCATGGATCAAACCGCAGATCCTGAGGTTGACACCAGCTGGAATCAAGCGCACCTGAAGGTTTTGCTTCAATCCGTGGACTGTTCGTCCACCATGCTGGCTACTGAGAAATGCCGGGGACTTTGGGGCCTGGATCTCCAGGCTCCCTCAGGGCCAGCGGAAGGGGCTGTGCTGGGGACACGGGGCGACGGGTCCTGAGGAGGCAGAGACTGCGGAGGCTGGTTTCTGATTCCAGGCAGTGCCCCCTCTGCGGGGACCCTCTTGTCCCCAGCAGGGCTCATGGCTCGGCCGCGGGCCTCAGAGACGGGGCGGGTGTGCTCGTGTGCCAGCATGTGTGTCAAGGTGGGAGGAGGCGGACACCCCCTTGGCAGGGATCCCCGGAGCTCCTGCGCCCCATGAGGGCCCTGCAGAGCAGAGTGGGCCGGGATCTCGGCGGAGCGCCTGGCCCCCCAGCTGCGGGGTGCCCAGCCCCCTCACACCCGGCCCCCTGGTCCTGCAGCTGGCCGAGATCCACGGCGTGCCCCGAGGCCTCTATGACGGGCCGGTCCACGAGGTGATGGTGCCCGCCAAGACCGGGGGCGGTGCCCAGGCGCGCGCGTCCTGCGCGGGGAAGATCCCAGTGCCCCCCGTGCGCAACCTGCACCAGTCGGGGTTCAGCCTGTCGGGTGAGTAGAGCCGGGGGCGGGCCTTTGAGCCGGGGCCGCGTGTGAGACCCGCCCCTCGCCCACGCCCCGCCTCCCTGCAGGTTCTCAGGCCGACGACCACATCGCCAGACGCACGGCGCAGAAGATCATGGCGCCCCCTGGCGGGCGCTCCAACATCACCTCGCTGTCCTAGACCCCCGGGCGCGCGCTGCTCTCCCCTGCCAAACCGACTTTGAAAGGTGCTTGGCCTTCCTTCCCCTCTCCAGAAACCGCCTTTCGGGCCCGGGGCCTGTTTCGAGAGCCCCGCCAGGAGACGGCTGCGTCTTCACAGCCAGGCGGCACTGGTGGCCCCGCCCCAGGGGGTGCTGGGTGCCCCGGGAAGGCAAGCCCGCCGCCCAGCAGCGGCTGTGGGAACCAGGGCCTCACGACACACGGGGCAGGCTGAGAGGCTGGGCTTCTGCTCCCTTCCCGTGTGAAGCCCGGCCCCTTGAAGCCCGCCTCGGCCACCTGTAGAGCTGCAGCCTGTCCCCGTCCCCCACCCGGGGCTGCTGTGACTTCAGGGACCCATCGGGAATCAGCGCAGGGTGGCTTCGGGTGGGGGTCCTGCAGCCGCGTGGGCACACTTCTCCAGGGACCAGACCCCGCCTCCGGGGGAGCTGGGGGCCCTTTAGCTAGGACGTGCTCCTTCTGCTACTCAGCGTGCATTCCAGTAGTTTATTAGAGCAGCGGTTTTGTGCAGTGACGACAGCTGTGGCCAGGACTCTGCATGCCCCAGGGGCCCGACCGCGACACTGTCACCTGGTCTGATGGAGACTGCGTCAATTAAAGGCGTCTGCATCGGAAGCTCTGTCGACTTCTCTGTCCCCCACCACCCCCATGAGCGGGTGTGCGCCGGGCCCTTGGGACCATCCTGCCGCCCCCCATGCCGGCTGCAGAGATGGACTCTGGACCACCCACAGGGACCACGCTGCTCCGCCTGGGCGGGGCAGGGGCAAGGCCGGCAGTGAGCTGCGGAGACCGGTCCCCCTCTGGGGGTACCTGGAAACTGTGCCCCTGAGCCCAGGTCTGCAGGTCAGGGACAGCCGGGTGGTCAGAGGAACTGGATGACCCACGGCCAGGTGCTCAGGGGACAGGGTTGGACTGCGAGGGCTTCTGTCCAAGCTGTCTGGCAAAAGGCCAGCGGTGACACGGCCACGAGCCTGCACTTGCTGCAACGGCCCTGGCCTGCGGCTGACCACCACCCCCCACCAGACGCGTGCAGCCTGGGCCCTGCCTGCTCCAGGCAGAGCAGCTCAGGGTTCTGACCCAAACCCTCAGGCTGGGCTGCCCAGAACCTTCCGGAAGAAGGAGCTGTGAGGCCGCCCCCCTCGCCTCAGCATCTTTCTCATAAAAGTGGTTCCATTTCTGTCCCCCCCACTGTGGGATGCTCCCCGAAGGATGTCTTCAGCCCAGGAGCACGATGGCCGTGGCCTCTGGGAGGACAAGCTGGGAAGGTCAGGGGCAGGGCCCCCCCCACGCCTCGCACCACCAGGGCCTCTGACTGGTGGCCAGGAGCATGTCTGAGGGAACACGGCCCCCTCCTGTCACAAAGCCCCGTTGGCCCAGGGCAGCCCCTGGAGGGGGTCGGTCCTTCTGGTCCCACCAAGTCCCCAGGGCTCCAAGGCCAAGGTCCACTGCATCGTGTCCCCCTCCCCTGGCGAGAGACGGTGATCACAAAGCCAGACCACACCCACATCCCTGCCACCAACCCGGGAGACACGTGCTGTCCTCGGGGGTCTCAGAAGCGCCCAGATTTACATGTTTACAAACTCCCACCCCCGCTCTTGCCTCTGACTGCACCAGACTCCCACCAGCACTTTCTCGGGCCTGCCCGCCCCAGGTCCTCCAGCACTGCCCACCTCTGGACCCTGGCTTCTCTGGGAGTAACTAGGCCCGTGTCCCCCACGTGGGCACACCCAGCTGCTCTTCCAACATCCAACCCCCAGGGGCCAGAGGCCCCTCTAACCTGCCTTCCCCACCCGCCCGGCTCAGCCGACTCTTGCTCAGGACCGTCAGTGTCGTGGCCTCGCCCTCGCACAGTTGCCTCGCTGCCCAGCGCTGTGGGGGCCCCTCCGCCCTCCAGCAGGCATCCCCCACACCACCGCAGCCTCAGGGCTCCCAGGTTAGGAGTGGGGCACCCAGCCCAGCAGCAGGATTGGGGTGCCGAGGGCGCTGGCGGTGGGAGCCGGCCGGCCGGAGCTGTGAACAGCAGCAGCGCTCAGCAGGGGCAGCGCGCACGAGGCTCCGCACTCGAGTAGGTTTGTTGTAATTCACGGAGGTGCAAACTTCAGAAACACCACAGGAAGTGCCGGAACAGTTTGCAGGTCTATAAAACACCCTCGCCTCCCCCCCGGCCCTCCCCCCGATGCACAAGAACTGCGGACCCTGTGCCACCCCACGGCTCTGGGCGGCAAGCTCACGGACATTGGGCAGCCGACGGCAGGGCCGGGCGACCAGGCCTGCGTGCAGCTGGAAGTGGTGAGGGACAGGCTCAAGTCAGCTTCGCGCCCTGCCAGTGAGGCAGGCAGCGGCCACCGGGAGGCCAGGCAGTCCGTGGGCCTCCCGCCACCATCACCCGTAGTCGGAGGGGCCCAGGTGGCACCTGCCCTCCTTGTCCGGCACGGTGGGTCACACCAGCCTCTTGTCACCATGTACCTCCAAGAGCACAGTGGCAGCTAGGTGGTCAGACTGTAACAGTGGAAGTGGCGTGGCCACCAGCTCGGGTCTGTGCCTGGGCGTGCGGGGCTGCTCCGTGGGAAGGTCGGTGCTGGGCTGTCATTGTGTCCCTCTGGTGGACCTGAGTCTCCAGCGCAATGAGTCACCTCCTCAGGGCTGCAGGCTCCTAGCCGCTCCCGGCCGAGGGGCAGATGGGGCCGCACATGGGCAGGGAGGGGCGCACCTCCTCACCGTCCGCCGAGGCCTCGCCATCCACACGCCCGGCCTCGGGCGCCGGCAGGGGCTGGCTCGTGGGGTCCTGGCCCCTCTTCAGCCTGGAGGGAAGCACAGGCAGGGGCTGTGTGCAGCCTCACCAGCAGGCCCGGCCCACTTCTCAGCGTCCACAGCCTGCCTGGGGACTCGAGTGTCCCTCAGGGCCACGGTTGGAGCAGGTGCTAGGCCTCTCTGCCCAGGCAGAAGCCCCCTCCCGATGGCAGATGTGGGGCCGGCACAGGGCAGGCGGGCTGCAGGCACCCGGCCCAGCAAAGCTCAGCTCATTTCCAGCCAGGAGCTACAAGGAGGCTAAGTTTAAGTCAAGTTCTGGGGGCAGTAATTTTGGAACAAGGCTTTGCAGAGAGCTTGGCCAAGCCCCATTTTTACCCGGGCCCTGACTTCCAGAATGGTGGCCAGGGTCCTCGACCAGTGCCACATGTCATCCTGGTCATCGAAGCAGGACAGAGCACCAGCCAATCCTGCTCATCTTTCCAGCCAGAGCCCAGAGCCACCTCCTCCAGGAAGCCCTCCGGCCTCACCCTGCCACTGCTCCCCCACAGAGCTCTCTCTCCGCCCGGAGCCGTCTTGGCTATTTGTGGCCTGTTGTCTCTCCCTGCCAGCTGGCTGTGCCCCTTCCGTCCCACAGTCCGTGGCACGCAGTAAATGTTTGCCAAGTGAGTGACTCAGGGCAGGGTGGGGGTTGAGGTGACTCTGCAGGGGCCGCCAAAGAAGCTGTCCGCCCTCGTCTGGGAAGGCCACCAAGCATCTCCCCAGGACATTCTGGCCACTGGCCCTAGTTCAGGACTAAGGTTCCCGAGGACTCCCCGCCACAAGCTTGAGCGGGGTCCCTGTCCAGGGTGCTGCTCGGACCCCCAGGAGGGTGGGATCAGGGCCCCCAGGCCCTTCAATGCCACATGGCTACTGGGGTCAGGACCTGCGTGGCCAAAATCACCTTGGTCCATTGTCCCAAACTCCTCTCTGCCCCATCACCCCCCCACACACGCAAGTGCACACAAATGCACACGCACGCACCCCCCCACAGACACACGTGCACATGCACACGTACCCACACACACATCTTGGTCCATTGTCCCAAACTCCTCTCTGCCCCATCACCCCCCACGCACACGCAAGTGCACACAAATGCATACGCACGCACCCCCCCACAGACACACGTGCGCATGCACACGTACCCACACACACGTGCACATGCACACTCACTTTTCTCTGTTAAAAATGACAAAGTCTTGTTGGATCGCGTCAAGGCAGTCCTGGAGGTAGTCATTCTCCTGTTAGTCAGAACGAGTAGTGGGCGTCAGCTTCTTTCTGTCCCCTCAGGTGGGATCCCTCCTGTCCCTCCTGTCCCCATCTGCTTCTCCTCCCGTGGCCTGTGCCTGTGGCTTTCTGCTGAGGCCTGAACTCTGCCCTCAGGAAGCCATAGTTCCCTCCTGAGGGGAGTTTGCAGCTCCCAGGTGACCCTTAGCCAGTGACCAAGGATTTCCTGTACAGAGGCCCAGCCCCTGCCCCAGGCTGGATGCCGGCATGGCTGGCAGTGACTCTGCGGCCAGATGTGGTGGGAAACCACACCTGGCTTGGCCCTTCCCCGTTCCCCGGCCCAGGCTGGGTCCTCTGGGTGCCTTGACCCTGGTACACAGATTCCCTTCTCGGAGTCTAAGCCCAGAGAGCCTGCCTGGGAAGGCTGGCCGCAGGGGCCACGCTGGGAGGCCGACTCTCAGACAGGACTGAGCCGGGTCTCGCACTGGCCAGATAAACGCGGAGCCTTCGCTGGTGGCATGTGAGTGGTGGGGGGGAGGGTGCAGGAGGAGGGGTGCACTGTGGCGTGGGACAGGTGGGGCAGGAGTCGCGCGGCCCATGGGTCGCTGGCCATCACTGGGCACTAGGGACGCATGAGCGCGTGACAGGCTCAGCCCGCCCATTCGCAGCCTGGGGCACGGTAGGCGCAGATGCCGCGGCCCGAGGCCTGAGCTGCACCCTTGACCAGGTCACACTGTGAGAGCCTCAGGGCTTCGGAGCGGCTGGCCTGGGCCTCGGGACTTTGGGATGGCCGTGCGCAGGGCTCCCCGGGCGCCCGTGTGCCGGGGCCTGGCGGGACACTGGGGCGGAGAGGGCCCCGCACGCGGCACTCACGGACTGGGCACTGTCCCTGCTGCTGTCCCGCGACCGGCTCTTGGCCAGACGCTTCTTCTTCTTGTGCAGGGGCCTCGACTCCAGGATCATTTCCTCCAGCTCGAAGGTGGGGTCGCAGTGCAGGCGGCCTTTCTGTGGGGGCAGGGCGCCGAGCTCACCCCCGATCCCAGATCCGCTGAGCTCACCCCCCGATCCCAGATTCCGCCAGCACCGCCACCGCTGCCGCCCAGCCGCCCGCAAGCTTACGTTGGGCACGAAGCCGGGCTCCACCTTCTTCTCGCCCAGGTGGTCCCACAGCACGCCGGCCAGCGACGGGGCCGCCCGCATGTCCTGCAGGCTGGAGACCCGGTGCTCGGGGCTCACAGCGAGGAGCTGGAACGAGGCCCGCGTCAGAGCCCGCCGGGCTGGGGGGCCGGGGCCGGGGATTTTTCGGCATTCGGGACCTCAGGGCTCCGGCGAGGAAGGGTGGCGGGGCTTTCAGGCCAGCGGCCGCGTCAGCGCAGTGACACACCAAGGGGACACTGTGGTCTGAGCGGACGGGCCAAGCCCCTGGAGCCCAAGCAAGGCACAGGGCCCTGCCTGCCGTCTGTGGGGAGGTGCTGCCAAGATGCGCCAGCAGGTGGCAGCCTCGGCCTGGCTAACTGCAGGACGGTGACAGGCCAGTGACTGTCACAGCCGCCATGAGGCCCCGGGGTTCTGAGTGTGGCCCAGCGGGACAGCGGCTGGGCCTCTCACACACCGCGGGCCCAGTCTGCGGCTTCCCCAGGCGTGGGCTTGGCACGCATCACCCTCACTCGCCACGAGGGCCTCTGGGTGCCAAGGTGGCACCAGGTGACCCTCCTGTACAGGGAAACCGGGTGCAGAGGCTCCCTGGGGGCAGGGAGGGGCCTCCGGCTGCCTGGACACAGCTCAGGGTTGAGGGTCTCTGGGCAGGCGCAGGGGCATGGACTACCCTGCGGGCCCGGCATCAGCGGCTGCGGGCCTTGCATGTCCAGGGCGTCCTCCCACACCCGCTCAGGACGTGGCCGATGGGTTCAAAGTGCGGCTCGGGGCAGCTGCGTGGCCACTGGAGGAGCGGCTCCACGGGAGGCACGCCAGAGGCAGCGGCACAGCCCCGCGGCCCCGAGCGGGGTGACCCTGGGCTGCTACAGATGCCTGCGGGCCATGGGAGGTGCAGGGGCGTCCGGGGTCTCCCCCGCTTGCTCCTGGGGGGTGGCCCAGCTGTTGGCAGCAGGCCCTGGCTGCTCGCCTCCCACAGAGGAGCAAGGGGCACGGGGTCAAGGCACAGCACAGCCGCCACCGGCCACCTGCACCCTCCCCCCAGCACACGGGGCAAACTTCACGCCTCAGTGCGGGCACCTGTGAGACGGTGACGGACAGTGTCCCAGAACCAGGCCGTGGGGCTTAAATGAGGGGACGGCTCCCACGGTCCAGCCCACCGCCAGTGCTCAGACAGGCCGGGCTGCTACAGGACAGCCGGCCACCCCGCAGGCTGCTGGCCGCTGCAGAGGGACACCACCCGCCAGCCGCCCTCAGGACAGGAGGCCCGTCCCAGCCCACACTCCCAGGGGCCTCACCTTCCGAAGCAGGGCCACCATGTCCTTGGACCAGGAGGGGACATACTGGACGCTTGCGGTGCTGAACAGCTGCACCAGGGACTCCACGGCATTGCCCGAGTGGATATCGTAGGGCCTCTGGGCGGGGGGCACAGTGTTGTCCCTGTGCCCGCTGCATGTCCAGCGCACCCTCCCATCCTGCTTGGGACTTGATGGGCAGGTTTGGAGGGCTTCTCGCCCCCAGGGGCTGGCCGGGTGGGCTCTGGAGAGCCGAAGGGCCACCTCTTTGGGGACGGGGACCTGGGGGCAGCTAAGGACACGGTGCCCCGGGAGGCCCCCACGAGGGGCGGGAGGGCAGCTCGAGGCCCAGGCCAGAAGGAGCACCAGGACGCACGTGGGAACTGCGGGCAGCTCCCACCCTGCCTGCCCCCAAGGCTGGCACACAGCCCCACCACCGGCAAGAAACCCCAGTGACCCCTTCCACCGCCCTCAGGCCTCACATGGCCACCCAGACTCGCAACGGAAAGCACTGTCCTTGCCAACGAGAATAAAGCCACCCCTGAGACCCTGGGGGTGCAGCTGCACCCCTCCCCAGGCTCCCGGGCCACCCCGGTGTGCATGCAGCTTGGGGTCTGGAGGCCAAGCAGCTACATACCCATCCACGCAGCAGCTCGTAGGCCATCACCCCCACCGACCACCAGTCCACCTCGAAGGAGTAGCCGGTCCCCCCGTTGACGAAAGACTGGAAGATTTCCGGAGCTTTCCAGAAAGGGGAGGGGCGCTAAGCGTCCCCATGCGCAGGCCACAGAGCTGGGCCGGCAAGCCACCCTCCCCGCGCACCCTCCCCACCAACCGCCCAGATCAAGTCGGGGTCCCAGAGCCCGCGTGGGCTGGCCATCTCAGCACGGCCGTCACCCACACGGGTCACGCGGTCTTCCGCGTGGATCAAACACAGCTGTTCCTATCACCTACGGCTGTGCCCTTAGGGGAGGGACCTGGCCCCGGCAGCCACGGGGAGCAGGAGCCGGCGGGCTGGCAGGGCCTGCGCTGGGCGGGGGCCGCGCTCACCCATGTACGGCTTGGTTCCGGCCAGCGCGGTGGCCCTCTCCCCGTCCTTGATGATGGTGGCGATGTTGAAGTCGGTCAGGTGTGCGTGCCCTGGGAGGAGAGGGGACATGCTGTCCTGGGGACAGACGCGCCCTGCGGGCTGGGGCCTCACCCGCGTCGGCCTCCCGCCACTGCTCACCTTGCTCATCCAGCAGGATGTTGTCGGGCTTGACGTCTCTGGAGAAGGGGCAGGAAGGGGGGAGACGCGTCACAAACCCTTCCTGTCCCTGCCCTGGTGGGGCTGGGGCTCCTCTAAGGGCCTCCACCTGGCCACAGGTGCGACGTGGGCCCCGGGGAGATGCGAGAGCACGAGGCCCCCCTCCCCACCTGGAGCTGTGCGGACAGAGCTGAGTGAAGTTCTGGTCCCTGCGGGGTCGCCCCAGCTCCCGAGACCAGAGCGGCAGCAGGGAGATGCCGGCCCTGGACACGCGGGCAGAGCCGCAGGCCGGACGCCCGGGCAGACGCTCCTCCCGCGCCCGGGCTGCACGCAGTGGGGGCTGGGGCGATGCCAGGCCTCACACTGTCCGACTTGCAGGCACCCAGTAAGGGCTTGGTGCCTGAGCCGCGACCGGGGAACGCAACCGGCATCCCGCGGGGCGAAAACGCACGCGCCTCGCCGGCCGCCCTCTGCGCACACGGCGCTGTTTCGCTCGGACGCAGCGTTGTTTCCCTAATTCACCTGCTTTCGGCGAATGTTAACGTCCGTCCGAATTCCCCAGGGACATGACGGACCTCTGCCAGGTGGCAGCAAGGATCCTGCAGTTACACAGACCAGGCGAAGGCCACCCCAATGTGGCCAGGTCCTGGGGTCCCCAAGAGCCGATGGCTCTCTGCGCTCAGCCCAGCTGAGACGGGATCCACCCCAGGTGGCCATCAGACATATAGCTGCTGGGCTGGCCTTGGAGCCAGGGGCCCATCAGCCCGGGCGCCACACCTGGAGGCAGGTCTGCGGGCGAGGCTGGGCAGAGGGCCCAGGAGCCAGCCCGGCAGGGCTCTGGCGGAGGGCTGTCGCCCTGCAGGTGGTCCGCCCCGGGCCAGTCCCAGCCCGCTGAGGCGGGCGCCCCGCCCCGTCGGCGTGCACACCTGTGGATGATATGCTGGCTGCGCAGGTAGTCGAGGGCCAGCGCCAGCTCGCAGATGTACAGCCGCACCGTGTCCTCGGAGAACTGGACGTTCTGCTGCAGGTGGTAGCGCAGGTCCCCGCCCAGCTGCAGGTCCACGACCATGAACATGTCCTCCTCGTCCTGGAAGGAGTACCTGGGGGCGCCGAGTGGGGAGAGCCCGAGTCACGGCTCCTGCCACACCCGACAACCCCCAGGCCAGGGCCCCAACTCACACCCGCCCTGCACTGCGCACCCCGGGAGCAGGGCCCTGCCTGAGGCGCTAGGGAAGGTGGCGGAAGGTGGCCCAGCGGGGACAGAGGGGCCTGTGGGTGGCCAGGGAGAGAAGAACACAGCGCCATCTCGGGGCCATGTCCTCGCTGCCTGCTTCCCGCTTCTGCCCTGGAGAGTTATTAGTGAAGAAACTGGGAGAGCGAAGTGCCAGACAAGGGGCCGCAGCCACGACGGTGGCGGAGACAGTGACAGTGGTGACGGTGGGGCGGGGTGACGATGGTGGGGCGGGGTGACGATGGGGCGA
>NW_006436291.1:674268-692413 GCF_000325575.1 Pteropus alecto | reverse complement strand
GTGACGATGATGGGGCGGGGTGACGATGGTGGCAGTAATGAAGATGAAGAACAGGTGTGCCAGGCAGTGAGCAGAAGGGGTAGGAACAAAGCGGGGGTTTAGGACCTTCCACTCTAACTTTCTCCGTGAGCCGTCGGAGGCAGCCCTTATTGTTTGCTTCTTGGTTTTTTTTTTTTCATTTTTTTTTGGCAGGGGGGAGATTGTTCTTTTTTCCTTTTTATTTATGTATTTTTGTGTCTCAGAGATAACTCTTATTGTTAATCAACTTGCTCTTTCTAGAATGGTTACAAAGCAGTCACGGATGTGATGCTCCTCTCTCGGTCCTCTGCAAGCCACCCTGTCCTCGCTCTCAGGGGAGGCAGCCTAGAGGGTGGTGCAGGTTGGGGCCTGGGGAAGAGGCACAGGAATGGGACCACGGAGCAAGAGGACTCAGGATGCCAGGCTCCCAAACAAGCCAGGTCTCCTGGAGAGCCATGGACAAGGGCCTGTGGCCTCCCACACACACGGGCCAGGCTGCAATGGCCCCACCCCCGCCTGGCCCTGGAAGGGTGGCAGCATCCCCTGGCAGGCCCGCCCGTGGCGAAGGTGGGGAAACTAGTCACCAACCACAAGGGCTCACGGCCCCACGTCACCCCACGCAGGTGTGTCACCTGAGCGCACGTCCAAACCTTCACACAAGGTGGCCCAGGACCTGCTCTACCCCTCCAACCCCCAAAGAGGAGGGGACCGAACAAGGGCAGAGGGTGTCACCCCAGGAGCCAACGCTCCTCAGCACTAGGCACCACTGCCTCCCAGAGAGGCCGGGGCGCCCAGAGGAGATGCTCCCAGGCCCCCCTGTTGCAGAAGGCGCAGTGCCAACATCGTGGCCGCAGATGCCAGCCGTTCCCGCAGGCTGTGAGCTGGCTCCTGCGGTGAGGCCCTTCTGCCCCATGACCTGCCCCAGGGCACGATCCTGCCTTTGAGGCTGAGGCATCTGACTTGGCCTTGGGCCACGCTGGAGGGTTTAGGGGCACTTGGACAGCCTGGCCTAGAGCCATTGTCCCAAGATGCTGAAAACAGGGCCAAAGCCGTAACAGCTCGGGTGCCCGACAGCCCCTCTGCCTGTCTGGAGACCAGATGGCCTACAGGGCCGCGGGCCGCAGTGAGCGAGGTCGGCAGGCACATGCGGCCGGGGGAGGAGCCTGAGGACGAAGGCCTTTCCCTCATGCTCCTTGGCCTGGGCGGCTTCGGGCTCCGCCACTCCCTGGGGACATTGGAGTCTGGTCCGTCTCCCTGTTGTCACGCAATCACCCGGCTGGGGAGAGCCACTGAGCAGGGCCGAGCGACTCCACTCGGGGTGGTGTGGCCGCCATCCGCTTTGACATCCCTCCTGCACCTGACCCCCAGGAAAGTAATGGGGGGTGTGTGGGGGCTCTGAGGGAGTCCCCTGAAAGACCTGCCCGAGCACGCCGAACACGCGGCTGTCCCCAGACTCCCGCTGGCTGCCTCTTCCTCTGCCTTCTGCTCATGGACTCTCGGGCTACATTGGGGGGATGTTCCAGTCTTTCTGGGGCACACTGCCAGAGCCCGAGTGCATTTAGCAGGGGCCTCTCCAGCTGCCGTGGGCGCCCATGCCCGCCAAGGGCCCTCGGGAGGCCCTGCCGTCCGCGAGCACACAGGCCTCAATGGGAGGGCGCTGCGGGACACGCTGCCGGGGAGGGCAGGGACGGCCCGGGCAGCCTACAGGTCCCACGCCCCCTGGGGCTGGTCTTGGTGCCCCTGCTGTGGCGGACACTCAGTCAGGCCCCCAAAGTCTCCCCGCTGACTCCCAGAAACTGCGGGCGGCGGGCCTCCTCTGTGCGCGAGCCCAGACCTCCTCATCAACGGGGGCGCAGAGGACACCCGCACGGCCGCTGGCCCAGGCCCTGGGGTGAGGGGACGGGGAGGCAGGGCGCAGGGGCGGGCAGCCGGCTCACCAGAGGTTGACCAGGAAGACGTGCTCGATCTCCTGCAGGATCTCCAGCTCCCGGAACACGTGGCGGACGGCGTCGCGCTCGATGCACTGCTGCTTGTTCATGTACTTCATGGCGTACATCTTCTCCGTGTCCCGCTTCTGCACGATGCACACCTGCGGGGGGCACGGCGCGCTTTGGCACGGCTGCTGCAGGCTCGGCTTTGAAACCGCTGATGTCAGTCTTGGCGGGACGCGTGCCCTGTGCACAGGCGCCCTCCGAGGGCAGGCAGGACCCAGCCCGAGAGCACAGCAGGCAGGGCGGGGGGCCTGTGGGCCGGCGCTGGTGCCCGCACCCCTCACCAGCCGTGACCTGGGCAGGGGGCGTCACCGTCCTCAACCCCAGCACACCGTCCCTGGGGCTCCGAGCAGCAGCCGGCCTGGAGGGTGGTGGTGCTGAGTGACAGGACCCCGCAGCCACCGCCCTGCACCCGGGAAGCCCCAGGAATGACAGCGGCCATCTCGACATCCCCACCCCTCCCGGACGGCAGGGTCCCCTCCCCGCACAGCTGTCCCATCCCCCTTGTGCACCGAACTGCAATGTCAACCAGCCATGCTGACGGCGCTGGCGTGTCACTACCTGCCCGGCAGAGAGGACCAGGCGAGGAACACGAAGCAGCACAGGACCAGGAGACGCGTGGCCTGGGGCTTCTCATGGCCAAAGAAATTCGATCAGAATCGGGGGCAAAGATCTCCAGGGGGAACCAGGGTTCATGCACAAAACAGTAGGCTGCACAGCCACCACCGTGTTCCCATCCAAGTCATGGTGAGACCTCCCAAGGACATACCCCAGAGCCATCTCTGAGGTCCCCACAGCCCTCGGCCTCCAGGTCTTCAAGGACCAGGAGCAGGGTGACCTGGACAGAGTTGGAAGAGTCTGGGACTCCAGATCCCAGGTGCCTCGCCCGAAGGTAGACCCGGAACTGGCCAGACATCCCAGCGGGCATCCTGTCCCCAGCCAGGCACGCGGGCTCCAACCCTTTGGCAAAACCCGTGTGCCCTCGGCTCAGGGCCCATCCTGGGACATGAAGGGCCTTGTCCCGGAGATGTTCACCATAGTATCATTTATGCCAAGACTTCAAACACCTGAGCACCCAGTGACCTCGGCGCACGTGCCTACGAGCTTGATGAACGAACTCACGGCCACGAACACTTAACGATGAGGGACGATTTCCACGGTGCCAAGCAGAGGTGCCACGGCTCGCTGTCTAACGTAAGCAACGTAGGGATGCACAGCCTGGAATGGAGCGTGGGGGCGAAGGGCAGCCGTGTCGGGGGGCGGGCGCAGCGGGCAGCCCCTCGCTTCGGTCAGAACGTCACATTTAAAAACGGTGCGAGTGGAGTCGTGGGACCAGGCAGATTACAGACAGCAGGCTGACTTTATGGAGCCCGTGGGCACAAAGCCCCTCGCAGCGCCACCCGGTCCCCGGCCCGCAGTGTTCCCGGCCTCAGAGCTGAAGACAGACGGTCGCCTCCTGTCAGGCCCGGGAATCTCAGGTTCTCTTGGGGACCTCGAGAAGAGAGGTACCACGGGCACGGTCTGGCCACAAGCTGCGGACTTGGCTTCTTGGCCTCCGGAGGCTTTCAACGTCGAGTCCGAAATTCCCGGCGACAGTTCCAGCCGGCAACCGAAGCTCCGTTCCTGCCGCACTCGAGGGGCGAGCGGCCACCTCCGCGAGACCGATCGGCTTTGCGAACGGACGTGACCGACTTCGATTACCTTTAACGAAACGGGGGCTTCGTCGTGCGGACGTCTGTGTTGCAGAGGAAGCCACCGCAGAGCCTCGCGGGGTGCCCGGCGCGCCCGCCTCCCCGGCCTCTTCATGCCGGCGTCAGTCACCCGCGTCCCCGGCTGTCTCCCACCCAGCGACCGGGAATCCCTGGGGACGAAGCCGCCCTTTTCCGCAAACTCCGCGGACGGGAGCTGGACGGTTAGCACGAACTTCAATGGCGTCCGGGCGCCCTTCGTGCCTCCCGCGGCGCGCGCCCCTCCGAGAGCTCGCCGGAGCCCCCGGCGCCGCCGCTGGCGACACCCGAACACAAGCCAGGAAGCGTCACAGCCGCCGCCCGTCCTTCCTGCGCCATCCGAAGATGCGCGGAGACCGACATCCAGTCTTCCTAAACCACTGCCCTCTGGCCACCGGCTTCTCAGCCGCCTGTGTTTCCATGGAAACGCCCCTCATTTAACACGTGCAGGCAGGAAACAGGCCCCCACGTGCAAGATGTCCCCATGCCAGGAGGCAGTGTCGCGGGGAGCCGGGGCCGCGGTGCGAGTGGCCCGCCCTCCTGTGGCGTCCTGCAGGCCCCTCTCGTCCACCTCCCGGTTCGGCGGGAGACTTTTCGGCTTCGCCCTGTCTCTGGGGCTTTATTTCCCCGCAAGGGCCGACACGTGAGGTGTATTCGAAAACTCTGTGCTCTTCTCCTGGTCCTCCGCCTCCGCCAACTTAGTTTTGAGGCCCCGCTGAACACCCTGGGGAGGAAAGGTGGGGGGCCGCCCATCCCGGGCCCGCGTTCCAGACGCCGGCTTCCGGGACCGAGAGGACGCGTTTCCGTTGTTTGAAGCCTCTGCGACGTGGACATCGGGGCAGAGGAACCAGCGTCCACCTTTGCGGGGCCTCGGATCACGGCGACCCCCGTCTGCAGATATCACGGGGCAGTGACCAAGAGGTTGGACCGGCTGAGCGAACACGAGGGTGAGTGGGACCCGAGGCCGCGCCCCGGAGCCGCTCGCAGAGTCCGGTGGCTGTGCCTCCTGCACTTCGCTCCCGCCGAGCTCCAGGCCCCCGAAGGCCTAGGCCGAGAGGCCCTAGCGCTTGTGAGCTCGGCCCACAGCCCCTCCGACGCCCGTGTCACGAGCCTGCGGGGCGGGAAGCACACCCGCGGCCCTAGCGCTTGTGAGCTCGGCCCACAGCCCCTCGACGCCCGTGTCACGAGCCTGCGGGGCGGGAAGTGCACCCACGCCCCGCCGACAGCCCCGGGGGCAGAGGGACGCGCCCCGCAGCCGTCTGCCACCTGGCTCGCCCAGCCTCACCTTGCCGAAGCTGCCCTTCCCGATGGCCCGCAGGATCTGGAAGTGGTCGAAGTTCACTGCAGAGAAAACAGAGGGTGCCAGGTGAGGCGGCGGGAAGGCAGCTGCCCCCAGGCCCCCCACGGTGGCAGGAGCCCCTGCAGCCACGTCACCCTGGCTGGACGCTGACCTCAGGCTTCTGAGCGAAGCAGGGAGCCTGAGCCAAGGCAGAGGCGGGTCCTGGGCCTGCAGCCCCCTCTGCTGGGCTCATCGTGGGGCGGGGCCACCTCTCCCACAGACAAGACGGGACACCCAGCGGCCCCAGTGAAAGCTGCCCCCCAACCAACGAAGACCCGGAAACAGGAGGTCCCCGGCTCTCGGGGTGGCCCCGGCTCTCGGGGAGGCAGGCCCCCTCCGGCTGTGTCTCCAGGAGGGTGCTCACCAAATGAGCTGGAGGAGAGCCGGCGGCCACCCCAGGGTCAGTAACGGAGCCACCGCCCCTCCAAGGGTGACCCGCAGGGCCTGTGACAGACGGGACAGAGTGGAGGAAGGGAGCTCGAGTCCCGCCTCTGACTGGCACGGGACGCCCCGCCCGCCCTGCCCTGTGCAGGCGTGGCCCGCGCGTGTTGCTCCCTGTGGTGTGGACGGGGTAGGGACATGGGGTAGGGAGCTTTCCAGGCTTGTCAAGCCCATGCCTCTCCTCACACAGCAGACGGCCCCCAGTGCACACACGCGTACGTCCCCTTCTGTCCCCAGCACCCAGCAGGGAGCCGCATGCCGCCCGGGCCCAGGTGGCCTGGCCGTGTCCCCCGGGCCTGTGTCCGTGGGTCTCTGGCTCCCAAGCCCCAGGCCCGAGCAGCCCCTAAGCTGCAAAGCCTCAGGCACCCAGGCTTTGTGTGGTTCGAGCCCCAGGCCTCGTACAAGCCTTTCGCTCCCGACCGCGGTGTCCTAGGGGCCTCTATGCTCCCGCCCTCTGACCCTCCACCCCGCTGTGCAGGCCAACACACTCCAGGGCCCTGCCGTCCTGAGCATGGCCCAGGAGCCACCTGAGCCGGGGAGCCCTCCAGTGCCCCCACCTTTGTGGGGGGTGTTGTTCTTCCTGCACCATTTGGGGCTGGACCTCAGCTGTCCGGCTGAGGACTCTGGGCGTGTATCAGTCCAGGAGTCCGGGCCCTGGTGAGCGAGCCGAGGTCGGAGGCTGCCACAGGCCAGGCCATCCCAGACCCCAGGAGGGGGCGGGGAGGTCACTCCCGGAGCAGACCCTCCGGGGCGGGGCACAGACCCTAAGCCAGCAGACAAGTCCGGGGCAGGGAGAAAGGGAGTTGGGGGTGCTGCCTTTTACAAGTCGCCGGGGGCTGCTCCCGAAGCTGACGTGCAGACGGGACGGAGAAGAGGGTGCCGGGGTATGACCCAGGGTCCCGAGCCGTGGCTGGCCAGTTTGCCGCGTGCCCCGGCGTGACCTCTGCTGCTGCGTGCACCTCCCCTGCGCTACAAACGTCCACAATCACAGGGTAGGCGAGAAGGAAGGGTCCGACCTGCACAGCCCTGACGTTCACGGGACCGGGCCTGTGGCTGTGGCCAGAGCTCGGCACCCGCGGCCGGCTGGCTGCTCACCACAAGGGCGATGCCACAGGCCCCTCCCGGTTCAGATAAATATTTTAAAACGGTGGTTTAAGAACATTTATACCTCAAGGAAGGCTTTAACTTTGCAGAGTTAGAAGCACAGAGTTGCTATGAAAATAGGTCATCTTGATGCAGCCGATCAATGAGCGGAGGGAGGTTTGAATTCTACATCCCCAGGGGTAACGCACAGAAGCCGCCCTGAATGGCCACAGCACCCCCCGGCCCAGGCCACGGCCTTCTGAGGGCCGCTGCTCCGGTCTGGGTCACTGAACTAAGCCCCAGGACCCTGGGGCCCCCTCCTCACAGCTTGTCGGGCATGAAGCCCAGATGGGGCTCCCCCAGGTGGCATCTAAGAGAGTTCTAGGGTTTCTTATCCAACCTCAGGATCCAGCCCCCAGGAAAGGCAGGTCTTTCCAGAAGCGCATGAAGGCTCCCCTGGCCGTGGTCCCTGTAAGACTAACACAGACCATTCCTGGTTTCTCGGTGGCTGAAACTATGCCTTGGACGGCCCCGTGGTGACACAGGAGCCCCGCACTGTCACATTCGGCTCTACGTGGGCTGTCATCAGTCCTGCGGTTCCCAGAAGGAGAGTTTGGGCTCAGGGCAAAGGTGGGGGGAGCAGCCGAAGCATGGGATCCGCATGGCCCCTGGGTGCAGGCCGGCAGGACACAGCACAGCTGAGTGCTGTCACCACCAATACACCAAGTGGCAGGAGCGCTCGAGCACGTTCCCCCTAAAAAGCAAGCAGCGACCGGTCCCTCGTGTGTGCCCGCCTCAAGCCCTCCGTCCCGCGGGAGCGTAGTGCCCAGCTGGCGGGCAGGGCGTCCCGAGGAAGCTCGGAGGCCCAGCGGGCTCAGGCAGCGCACACGGCCCTTTCTGGAGCCTGGTTTTCCCGGAAACAGACAGAAAACTGCCCCTTGAGGAAAGCAAGGCAGAGACAGGCCTCGCTGAGGAGTCCTCAGTCACCGCGGCTGTTACAGGTGACATGACGAAGGCTTCCCCCCCAAACCTGCTCCTGACACCTCCCCCAAGGTCCTAACGCCTTCGGGGGCAGGAAGTGGGTGCCCGAGACAGTCTGCAGGGTGGGCTGCCCGCCTCTCCCTCCCAGCCCACCTCACCCAGGGCACTCCCGGCCCCCACAGCGTCCTCGGGAAAATTCCACACCAGAGGCGGGAATTACTTGGAAAGTGGTAATAATACGTCAAATGTCCCAAGTTAGTGAAATTCATGCAGAAGTTGGTTGAATTTCGTCATACATCTCATAACCCAGAAAACTCTCGGAAAAAATCGTGCCGTCCAGCTCTGGCTTGACCCGGCGGAGCACATGGCCCCCCAGCCCCTCTGTACAAACGAGTCGCCTGCACACAGAGCGGAATGGTCACCAGACGGCCACCTCAAAGACACGCTGAGGCCCTGACCCGCTCACCGCGTGTCCTCCAGGGCCACGGCTCCGCCGGGAACCAAGACCCCCAGGTGAGAGCGGCAGGCGCCATGAGCTGTGCACACGGCGAAGCCCACGCAGTCCCGACTAACGGCTCTCAGTGCCCGAGCCGCCGGTGAGGACGGACACCCATGGTGGGGACGGACGCCCCCGCTGCACAGCTGGGGGGCTCAGGCCCGGAGCCCCCCAGACTCCTGGTAAGGGACTGGGGTCAGAGGCAGAGATGGGGCGGACGTCTCCCATCACAGGGGCCCGTGACCCAGGGTTCCCTTGACCTCTGAGGGTGTCCTGAGACCCCATTGGGGCCACTGGGCAAGTGCTCCCACCACCTCCGTGGCCTTGGGCAGCTCCTATGCACAGGGCGTGGCGACGACCCCAGACCCATCCTCACGCATGCTCCCATACCCCAGGCTGCGTCAAACCTCGACCCTCGGGAGACCCAGCCTCTCTAGGGCCAGGAAGTCACATGCTGGCTCAGGGTGAGCAGAGGGCCAGCACAATGCCAGCCAACTGCCTCTCAGGAAGCCGGCGTCCCCCAAGGTCTAGTCCCCAGGCCTTCCTCCCAGACCCTCACCGGGGGCACCATGCCACTCAAGGGGCAGGCCTGCTGCTTCCCACCCTCCTGCCCCCCGCCCCCGCCCCACAGCAGGAGGTGTCAGGAGCCAGTGAGACACAACAGCTGCTCCACACACAGGGCACCGAGCTCTGGCTGGTGGCTCACACTCAGTGACAAGGCCCCGCCCTGGTACACCTCACCCCGCCCACTGCAGCCACAGGGCACCATTCATCTGGGGCCGTTGTAACCAGCGGCGATTGCAGTTGAAACGTGGGAAGGGGTAGGGAGAGGGAGGAGACCCAGCTGAGGGTGGCCCCAACACTAGAGTGGCCTCAGGGGCTATGTGTCCCCTCCAGAAGCCAGCAAGCCCGCCTGGCGCCCAGGACGCCATGCTGCTGGCCGGTGTCCAGTCTGGTCCTGGAAGGTCTCCCCCGGAAGTGCCGAAGTGACCTGCGCCCTGAGCCTCACTTCTGCCCCCCACCACCCTGCAGCCAACACCTGCCCATGTGCCCAGGGTGGCTACAGTGAACCACCCAGCAGACAGGTACCTCCGGGCGGCCAGGTGCCCGTCCAGACGACGCAGGGGACGGGCGCGGGTCTGCTTCAGAGGAAATGACCGCATGCCAGCCCCCCGCCAGCCCCGAGCCTGGCCACGGGGTGGGGGAGGCGGAGGGGCAGCGGCGCGTGGATGGGGGGCAGCAGCGTGGTGACAGTGCCTGGGGTGGGGGGCAGCAGCGTGGTGACAGTGCCGGGGGCAGCGCCCGGGTGGGGGGGGCAGCCCCGCCCCTCGCGGGGCCCTGCGCAGGCGCAGAGAGCCCGGGCAGCCGGGTCACGGAGGCAGGTGCAGGGACGAGGGGAGCCCTCGCGAGGCGACGCGGAGACGTCCCTGCGCGAGACCTCAGAGAAGGCGACCCACGACAGCCAAGGGCAGAAAAACCCAAGCGCCCACAGCTCATGAGTGGACAGACACGCGGAGTGGACAGACACGCGGAGTGGACAGACACGCGCTGCGCCGTCGCAGCCGCGCAGAGGCCGGCGGGCGAGCCCCACGCACCTGCGTGAAGGACGTGCGACGCGGACGGAATGGTCGCCCCCGTGACACGGGGTGGCCCGGCCGGCAAACCCGCAGAGACAGGAAGGGGGTGTGGGGCCACCAGGGGCCGCGGGGACAGGGGACCGAGCGCCCAGTGGCCGCGGTTTCCCTCGGGGGCGACGAAGCGGCTGTGACTCCACAGAGGTGGCGGCTGTGAATACGCTAAACGCCGCCCGACTGTTCACTCTAAAATGGCAAATTTTAAGTTATGTGAATTCCACTCCAGCAAAAAGTAATTGTTTTTGAAAGTGACTCGTCAGGGGGCCCCACGTGCCCGCCCCGCGGAGGCGGAGCAAGGTGGGCAGGGCAGGGCTTGCATGAGGGCCCCCTGGCGCACGGAGTGGGGCTCCACCGCGGGCCGGATGCAGGGGGTGCAGGGGGTCCCCAGAGGAAAGGGATCAAGGACTTCTTTTGCCGTTCAGCATTGTCAGTACACCTCTGCTGGGCTGAGGAGGCCAGAGCGAGCACCCCCAGAGGGAAGGGAGGGACCCCACCCCCCACACACACACTCCCAGGACCTCTCCTAAGCCGCAGGGAGCGCCTGGTTCGGGGTGGTCCAGGGAGGGAAGAAAGACGCTGTCGCAGGCACATGCCCTGGACCTTATCCTCACCCCAAAGCCAACCAGATGTTATGGGGTGCATACGTGTTTCCTGCCTCACGGTCATCATCCAGGCGGACGGTGGGCACAGACAGCTGCTGATCTTATTTCTGGTGAAGGGAGAGGTGAAGACACGGCCAGGGCAGCCGAGGCAGCCGTGTTCTGGCTCTTTCTTTGTGAACGACATCGAGCTGTTAGATCTATGAGTCTCAGGCCACCCGTCACGGCTGTGTTTTATTTATACTCAGCCTAGTTTCGAAAAAGGACCGAGGCCGCGCTGCATTTCTCTGACCTGTCACTGCAGCAGGTCCGCCTGGGAGGGCTGGGCTGGCCGCCGCCGGCCCCCGCGCGTCCCCAGGCATTTGAGGGGTGCAGACATAAGCGCCAAAGACTAAAACCGCCTGGGAACAAAGGATGTGTGTCTGCAGCCTAAAGACAGGCAAAGGCGTCTCGGATGAATCCCAAAACACCAACCATAAAAAAATGTGGTAAAGTAAAAAAAAGTTTGTTTTGCTTCATTGAAACTAACGTGTCTGCTCTTTAAAAGTCACTATGAAGGAAGAGAAACGCCAAACCCAGGAGGTGCATTGGGGGTACCCGTGTCCACCGAGGGACTGGCAGCCAGACCATACAAAGAACTCCTGCAAGTCAATAATAAAGTGACGACCTGTTAAAAACAGTGCAGAGTTGGTCAGAGGTGGCTACCCAAAAGGCCCGTGAGCTGCTGAAAAGATGCTCGTCGGTCACCAGGGAGATGAGCTACCATGATCCCCGCCAGAGAGGCAGCCATGGCTAGGTGACAGTACCAAGTGTCGGCAGGGATGGGGACAGTGCGGCCCTGGACACTGCCAGTGGGAACGGGACACGTGTGTCACTTTGGAAAACTCAGGCAGTTTCTTAAAAAGTTGAGCATGCACTCATTGTGTCACAAGAATCCCCTCCTAGACGCCCACCCGAGGGAACGTCCACGCAGGACTGTTCCTGGGACCTTCCTCCTAAGAGCCACCTGCTGGAAACCACCCCAACATCCCTCGCGGGCGGCGGATGGGGACCGCGTTACGCACACGCGACAGAATCCCATGCAGCAATTTTCTTCTATGAAAGGACAAACAACTGAAACTAAACGATGAGAATGAATCTCAAAAACACTGCATTGGAGGAAAGAAAGGCGGATTTTCAAAAGCACACACCATTTCCGTACGTCCACGGACAGGCAGAAGCAACCGTGGCCGTCGAGACGGCACAAGTGTGTGCCTCGCGGGTGAGGCCGGCTGCCTCAAACAGAGCATGCGAGGCCCTCCGGAACGACGGTGACATTCCACGTCGCACGGGGCCTCGGCTACCCATGTGGAACGTCCGTCGGAGCTCACCAAGCTGTACGCTCAGACCTGTGTATTGTACTGTGAGCTCACTCAATAAAAACGCGTGACGTGCATACTAGGGTTAGTTTGCGGAGGGGGAGTTTGAGGGATCCAATCCACTACATTGCGGGACGAGACGTTTGCCATCTGATTGCAGAAAACTGCAGGTCGGAGAGGTTAAGGGACCTGCCCAGGGTCACAGAGCTGACAAGCCGTCAGGATGGGGGCGGAGACGGAGCTGTGAGCGGAGGCTGGGCCATGGCGGGGAAGTCGGTGAGACTCGCTTTCGGGGAACAGGGGCACCGGGCTCGAAGGGGCACCAAGGAGCACATCACATGAGTCTCATGGCCTATGAGCTGGCCTGGCAGGGGACGCTGGAGAAGGGGTCAGTCACGGAGTAGGGACCAGCAGGCTTCTCAGCCAGCCCCGGGGCCTGGCCCGAGGCGGGGGAGGGGCTGTGGGGACAGGCCAGCAGGAGCCGAGGCTGCTGTCTCTGCCACCCACCACTGCACACAGAACTGGGGCAGCGAGTGGGCAGTGAGGCCACAGGGGTGGGGACGGCTGTGCCGGGGGCCCTTCCCCACCCCTCCGCAGCAGAGTGACCACGGCGAGGACAGTCAGCCTCGGAGAGCAGCGGGGAGGGGCTCACTCCAAGGCCGCTCTGCCAGCAGCCGCCCGAGCCGTCCCGCACGCCCTTTGCTCAGCCTTGGGACCGGCCTGGGTCAGCGCAGAACCACTGTCTCCTGTGCATCCAGCTCCAGTGACGGCACCCACAGAATGTCGCACACTCAGGAGCTCTGGCCCCGGCCCCACCCACCACCTGGCTTCTCTGATCCATGACTGGTATGTGCCCTGGGCTCCGTTTGGGCAGAGAGAACCGGCCCCACCAGGGGACCCCCCTCCAGAAGCAGGGTGCCACGTGCAGGCACTGGTCTCCTTTCTGCTCCCTCGAAACCTGGCCAGAATGGGAGTTTACACAGCACACAATTCAGTTTTATTCTGGAGCCCAACAGCACATCTCAGCTCACACTAGTGTGTGCGTGCGTGCATGTGCGCACGCATGTGCATGTGCGCTGCGTGCACATGTGCGCATGTCCACGTGTGTACCGTGTGCATGCGCACGTGCATGTGTGTGCACATGTACGCATGTGTGCATGTGTACGTGTGTGCGCGTGTGTGCATGTGCACTGTGTGAGCTTGTGCACACGTGTGCATGTGTGGTGCGTGTGCGGTGCGTGCGCAGTGATGAGGCCTGGGGGTCCCGCACACCGTCTCTCCAGCTGGCCCATCGACTGCCTGGCGCCAGGCCTGACAGACGCATCCTGCTGTAGCCTGCACGCTTTGCAGGAGCCTGGCAGTCTCGAGCTGTGGGAGGAGGTGCAGCCTGCAGGTTCTGCTGGCTGAGCCAGCTCCTCCCCGGGGGTGGGTGAACTCAGGCAGTCCTGGGAGCTGCCGTGGGGGCGGGGGTGCTTGGGAAAGGCAGCAGAGGCGAGCATGGGGCCTCGCAGCCACTTACCACCCCCGCCGCCCTGCTAACAGCCGCCTCCTCCCTGTGCAGGCTGGCGGCCGGGCCTCCAGTGGCTGCCGGGCCTCCGGCTGGCTGTTCCATTGATTTATCCCCAAAGGCACGAAGGCCACTCTCCAGAGCTGACAAGAGCACACAGTGGTTCTCCCACGTGTCTGCTCACACATCAAGAGCTGCCAGACCCCAGGCTGTCACCACGCCCTCTACTGGCAGCGCCCGAGGCCTCGCCATGCAGGGTGGGGTGGCCCAGGCCCCACACGCCCCAGGCGCTCGTCGCCGTTGATGTCCTGCGTGCTGGCTGGAGCCTCCGGGATCAGTGACTGCCTGCTCAGCCCTCTAGACCTCTCTCATGAGTCAGTGGGACACTTGACAGCGCGTCCTCTGTCTACTAAAGGCCATGCCCAGAGCACAGCCCGCGGTCAAGAGAGGAGCCGCTGGTCCTAGGGGTCTGGCTCTCAGCGGGCCCCAGATCCAGGGTGGGGTGACCGCGGGGACGCCTGGAGGTGCAGCACAGTCCCCTGCAGCACCGTGCCAGGTCCTCGGCACCCAGTGCAGGCTTGTGAGCGAGCGAGCGAGTGAGGGACACATGGCAGGCAGAGGGCTGGTCCACGTGGGGAGGGTTCCGCTTGCCTGGGGAGCGGCTGACAATGGCCCTGACCCCTGACGCAGGCAGTGTCACCGGGAGCAGCGAGCCACGGACCCCGCACTGCATTTGGATAAACAGAAGCCAGCACTGCTAAGGGAAACCTGATATTTTAAATTCCACCTCGTGCTGAGTGCATGGTTTTATTTCAGACCTTTTCTTTGAAAAGAGATTTACATATGTTTTTGATGGAAAGTCAATATTTAAAGATTAATAAGCCACACGGTTGTTTGCTTTGCAGGAAATGCGTGTTGACAAAGCCTTTCACCAGGCTGGGGAGGCCACACCTCCAGCTGACATTTACCCAAGGCTTGGGAGTCTAGTGGCACCTGGTGACAGAGCCATCCTGTCCCCTGCCCCTCTCCAAGATGGGAGGCTCGCCCAGGCCTCCGGCCTTGATCCCTCAGGCGCCGTCCTATCTGCCGAATAAACCTGGCCAGGTGCAAAGCGGAGCAGAACGGGCCCGGAGACACCTCTGCCCCAGCGTCCTTGGCCCACAGGGCCGCCCCACCCCAGGGCCACCTGCAGACCTGGACCAGCACGCAGGCTGCCCCTGCCCCAGGGGTGCTGGCCGGGGCTGAGTCTCCAGGGCACATTCAGTGGAGGGCAGGTAGCTGCACCTCAGAGGAAAGCAAACCAGAGATGACAGCCACGACACCCACGCACGCACAGTCCTTCAAGGCGGGTGTGGGGTGCCGACCCCACAAGGACGAGCCGGCACCCACAGTGGGGAAGGTGAGCTCGGCGAGCGGGAAAGGGCCCCGGAGGGCCGGGGTGCTGCAGGCCCGCCCCATGTGCCCCGTGCGGCAGCGGCGGCCTGTCCTGGCTTTGCGAAGTCCACACTCAGCACCACGAGAAAACGGTGAGACGCAGGCCGCTCGTGGGGCTCTGAGCACGGGGACATCCCGGGACAGCCACGCCCTCAGAGTCTCACACCCCTTCTTCCGCATCCGACTCACTTCCTCCCGCACGTGGCCCCCGACGACGAGGTTCCCCGGCACCCCGAATGACCAGGCGGCCAGCGCCCAGCGCAGCCACGAGCACCTCGGCCCAGCCGAGACATCTGTGGGCATCGGGGTTCCCGGCACCTCGACTTCCGCAGCTGCTCCCAGCCAGTCTGCTCCCGCCCCACAGAAGCCCCCACCTTGTCCCTCGCCCGCCCCGCCTCCCGCACCCACGAGGAGGCAGAGATGCTCCGGGTTTGGCGAGAAGAGGCCTTTCCAGGGGGATCCCGGCAGAGGTGGGGTTCAGGCCGGGCCCTCCGGGGGCTGCACCCGCTCTGCTGGGCAGACAGACCCGGAGGCTGGGAGGGGCCGGGACACTGCCCCACAGCTCAGAGCCACTCAGACCTTCGCTGCAGCTCTGGACACGGCTTTTCGGATGGAACATTCTGGTCACCGATTTTCCCGGTCCACGGAAAATTAAGACGCGGAGGCACCACTAGAAAACAGCGCAAAGACAGAGGGGAAGGTGTTCAGGGAACAATTTTAAAAGGTGATTTTTAAGGAGAGTCATGAGACGCCAGAATAGTAAGTCTTCCGAGGTCGGCTTGTGCCGGTGCCCGCGACCCCAGCGACTCAGTCCCCCGGGCACGGGAGGGGCCGTCACCCTGGGCCGCTGTTCAGACAGGGTCCTGCGTGCTCTAAAAGCCCCATATCACGAAGCCCATAGCGTGCCTGCCCCTAGGCTGGTTTCCTGGGTGACCAGGCATGGCGCAGGGCCCCACGATGCAGAGCAAACATCCCCAGGGCTCGAGGCCGCGGCCGCTCTGGGCCTGGTCTCCAGGCGACAGCAGAGAAGCCGGCTCCCTCCTCCGGCCCCTCGCTCCTCCTCACCCCTTCTTCTAGCTCAAGAGGCTGAATTATCATCCTGGGAAAGGGCTGGGGCTATTTTTGGCCAAAATGAGTCGCATGAAGGCAGGGCGTTATTGGAGGTGGAGCATCAGCCTCTGTTCTCTTTCCTGTTTCCAAAGATAGGAGTCGGGAGGGCTGAGCGGCGGGAAGCTCACTCCCTTGGGAGCTCAGGTTCGTGGTTTCTGGGACCAGAGCCCTGGCCAGGAAACACAGCACGCACGCGGCAAGGGTGGCCAGGCCCACGCGGCTCTCCCCAAAAGACGCTGGGAGGGAGTCGGGGCCGACTCTGCCTCCAGCAGCCCCGGACAGCAATGGCCACAAGCTCCGGTCCAGCCTGGGCCGGTCCCTGAGCTGGAAGGAGGCCGGGCTGGGGGTTCGCTGGGGCCGCACAGTCCTCTGGACCTTCAGGAACGCTGCTGTCCTGTGTCCCCTGCGACCTGAGCAGGATTCCTCTGAAGGAGGCCCCAGAGCTGGGTGAGACGGCCCGGCGTCCGGCCCAGTCTGTGCTTGGGGTGGCCACACAGAGTGCTGGGCGCCTGCGGGGCCTGCTGGCCTGTGACCCTCAGGGCTCGGACATACGCACAATGCGTCAACCTGAGTTCTAGGGAAAGCGGGGCGATGGGACACTTACTTGTAATTCTGGAGAGAGAGAGGCCTTTCCAAGCAAGAAGCAAACCCCAGAAGCCACAAAGGAAAGACTATCAGATCGATAGATTTAATCACACGGCAAAACACCACAAACCGGGAAAAGGCATTTGCAATAAATAAGACACATGGGGACTAATTTCCTTCAATTATAAGAAACCAATATGAATGAATGAGAAAGAAAACCCAACAGGAAAAGGCAGAGGCCTGGCGGGCGGGTCACACACAAGACAGTAAATCAGAGGTGACACTGAGCCCACCTCATTCCCAGGAGACACCAGTTCGACTTTCCAAAGTGAAAAGCTGGGTTACAGCCGGTGCCGGAGGCGGTGCGGGGAGGTGCGGGGGCTGAACCCCGTGGAAGCTGTCCGCACCCACCAGCAGGGGAAGCGACGCCTCTGCCATGAAGGTCCGGCATCTGCCGACTCACAAAGATCTATCCAGGTCAATGTGCGGTGACGCTCACAACTTGTAACCACAAGACCAGATGGACCCGTGCAGGCGTCCATGACCGGGGCTGGCCACGTCGCCCGTCACGGCCCCAAACGGAACGCTGTGTGGACACTGAACGCCAGGCACGAGGAAATGCCCCAAAGAGGCAGCGGGTAGTTTTCGCACGAGCAGGACTAGTGGGTACACGGTGACCCCGGCCGTGGCGATGGGAGCAGCATGCGGGGCAGAGCCGGGGCGCGCGTGTGGCTGGGCGCCTGCGCCCCCCACCTTGCCTGCTCTGGGCTGTTTCCGTGTCTGCACCATGTACACGAATTACAGGGGCTGCCTAGGCGGGACGGTACGAGCTCGTTTCTGTTTTCTTCTTTCTGTCTCTTTATTAAGAAAAGACGAAAGCCTGTTAAACGAGACATAAAAATAGGTGGGCCCCAGCTGTCGCTAATTTGCTCCGCCGGACCTCTCCCACCCGGCACAGGAAACCCATGTGCCGACTCCTGTCGCGAGGGGCCTGGACCGACGTTGCTTAAGCTTCATACAAATGGCCTTTATCCTAGGAACAAACCAATCTCACGTGGCCCGCGAAAACGCAGGGCTGGGACTGTCTGGAGAAGGCCGGAAGCGGCGATCCACGGCTCCAGGCGGCTCCAGGCGAAACGGGGCTGCAGACGGGACATTCCCACCGGCCAGTGACAGCAGAAGCTCCCCTGGCTCCCGGGGAGCACAGAAACCCTCGGACCCAGGGGAGAAACAGAAGGCGGGGAGCTGGGCGGGAGGGGGAGCGCCCTCCCGGCCAGGGGGAGTCTTCGTGTCCTGCTCCTCCCTCTGCACGGGAGGGGAGGGGAGGGGAGGGCCGGGCCCTGGGGCCATGCTCCTCCTTTCCTGCCCCTGTCCTGCCCCCGGAAGGCACAGCCAAGATCTAGGCACTCACAGCCGGGGGCCTGGGGGAAAGGAGAGCTGCCCTAAACCGCACCCCCATCCCCCGCCGTGCTTAGAAAGAGCTGGGGCGCTTAAAATACCCACGAGCTGCCTCAGAGGCTCCCAGCTTCGCAGAACCGCCCCCACGCGCAGAGATGAGCAGGCTCACGCCACCCTCTCCCGGGCCACGTGTCCTGGCAGAGCCAGAGCGCCAGCCAGGACAAAAAGGCTCCCAGGTCACCTTCCCGGCTCCAGGACCAGCACCTCCCAAGGGAGCAGGGCGCCCTTGCCAGAGCTCGTGGGTAGTCTGCTTCCCAGCCCCAAGCAGGGCCAGCCTGCGCTGCTGACCGAGCCCACGGCCTCAGGCGGCCTCGGCCGAGCCCCCAGGCAAGGAACCAAAGTTGAAGGGCCCTGGGGCGACTCTGGCTGCTCTGATGAAACCAG
>NW_006436291.1:672649-673998 GCF_000325575.1 Pteropus alecto | reverse complement strand
GCCGTCCTTGGGCCCAGTGCTGAGTGACACGCAGGCCCGTGGCCTCGGGGACAACCGCAAGGTGGCTAAGCTGGAGGAAGGGGCTGCCAGGAAGAGAAAATGCTGCTGAGGCCCAACGGTTTTGAAGACCGAAAGCTGCAGCTGAGCCAGTGTCACAGGCAACACTGCCCTTGCCGTATGGCCGAGGGGGGCAGTGTCCTGGACACGCCTGCACCAGGGCACAGGGGGGCTGGAAACAGACTGAGACACCCGGGGGGGACGGGAGTCCTGAGAGGCGGACGCCCAGGTCCCACGGGTGCAGAGGAGGCAGGGCACGGGAGCCGTGTGCTGCCTGGAGCAACCCGGGTTCCCCCAGGAGCTGGAGGGGCTGGGAGGGCGGCTGCCTCGGAGGCTGTCATGGAGATGACCCAGAGCCACGGCGAGGCGGTGACAGCGGCAGTCTGGCTCTGCGGGGGCGGTGACTGCAGGAACGGACGCCCACCCCGCCTCCCCCGCAGTCCCGGCCGCCGGCGCCCCCTCGCCCCACTCCAGGCTGCTCCTGCTCCGGCGGGCCCTGCCCCACCCCCAGCACGGCCAGAGCCCACGGTCTGGACGCAGAACACGGGCACAGGGCGGAGAAGGACACGCCCAGACGGCACACAGCAGCGCCTGACAGGCTTCTCCTCCGGCGGCAGATACTCTGCCGCGGCCTCCATGGCATCTGCTGGCCAACTGACAGGAGGCGTTGCATGGACGCAGGATACAGCTGGCCCAGCGACGCTGGGGACCACCAGCCCGCACACCTGCGGCCAGGAGGGTCGGCAAGCCGGGCTGTAAGGAGGAGGCAACGTCATCTCCTCCGATCAGGAGGTGGCTGAGGGTGGGGGCGCAGGGGGAGGCAGGCCAGGGCCAAAACGCCGCCCAAGCAGACAGGGCTGAGCGCACGGGCCTTTTCCACCCAGGCAGGCGGCAGGGGCTGCAGCCTGAGCCGCCCGCCCCAGAGACCAGGGGCAAACTCAGTTCACTGGTGCCCGGTGCACGGTGAGCAAGGCCCGTGCCCTCAAGGCGTGCACCCTGGAACGGGGGAGACTGATGCAGAAACAGGTAACGGACGGGAAAATAGAAAGAGCAGCAGGATCGTAGACGTGAACACATCAATACCTACGTTAACAGAAACGGATTAACGTTCCCATCAAAAAGCAGTAATTGAAATAGCAAAACTATATTTAAGAGCTCCTTCCCATTTAAAGATACAGATGTGTCGAAATAAAAGGGCGAGAAGGATGTGTCAGACAAATGTCATCAAGAGCAAGCTAGGCGGCCACGTTAACATCCAAGCGGACACTGAGCCGAGGGACACTGAGCGGGGG
>NW_006436291.1:671151-672624 GCF_000325575.1 Pteropus alecto | reverse complement strand
AGCGCGAGGTCGCCCAGGAGACCTAACGGTGCTGACCGTGCACGCGGCCAAGGGGCGGCGGCGAGCCAGACGGAGCAAACGGAAGAACAGACCGGTGAAGGAGTCGGAGGTTTTATCTTCCTCTACGGTTACTGTAGGCGAGAAAAAGAGAAAACACAAAATACTAATATGGAGCATAAAAGGGAGGCATCCTACAAACGTCAGCAGGACCGCGACTTGATGCCACCAGCTCAACGGCTCAGACCAAACGGACACATCTCATGCCTTGAAAGACAAAAATAACCAACACGAACACAAGAAGAGTGACAAATCTGAATATCCCGTATCTATTAAGAAGTCGTATTTGTATAAAACTTCGCGGCTCCCACGGCTTCGCTGGTCAGTTCCAGCAGACGCCGGACAGAGAAATAACGGGAACCTCACGCGAACGCTCTTCAGGAAGTAGGGGAGGCGGGAGCTCCTCCAGCCGTCCAATGAGGCCGGCCCAAACCCAGCACCCAAACCAGACGAGCACGTGGTGAGGACAGACAACCTTGACTGACGTCCCGGGCGAACGCCGGCGTGACGCTCACTGGAGAAATTTTAGGGAGTCGGGTTCCACATCGTGGGGAGCCCGCCCGGCAGTGCGAGGCTGGTCCGCCGCTCGGAAGTCGGCCGACGCACCCACCCCACCGGCAGACCCACATGCGAGTGTCGCCACAGATCCCAGAGAGGCATTTGACAAAACTCGACCATTAACGATGCAAGGACAAAAACTCGGCACGCGAGGAAGCGGCGGCTTCCTCGGCCTGGGGAGGAGTCTCTGGAAAAGCTCAGCTGACATTGTTTCACGGCGACACTCTGAACGTCCCCCCGAGATCAGGGAAAGGCCAGGTGCCTGCTGTCGCCACCTCCATGTCATCGCGCGGGAGGCCCCAGGCAGCACAGCAAAGCGAGAACGGTGAAAACGGAAAAACGAGACCGTCCTTCTCACAGAAAACCCTAGGAAGTCTGTAAATACGGTAGCGGGGTAGCCGCGTGCGGCAAGGCTTTAGGATTTTTAAAAATATAAAACACATACGGGGAAATTAATTAAAATACGTGCGGCTCCGGTGGCACGGCGTGCCGCGCGCTGGGGCGGAAGGGAGCTTCAGAGGCCCTTTCTCTCCAAACCCCTCAGAAGTCTCAGTGCAGACCCATCAGTATCTCACCCAGCTCATTTTAGGAACTGACAAACTGCTTCCAACATATGCACGGAAAGGCCAAGAATCTAGAATAGACGACAATTCGAAAGGAGAAACGAAGGCAAACGCGTCCGCTTCCAAGACTTACCATAAAGTTGTCATCGCTAACACAGCGCAGGACTGACAGACATGCAGACCAGCGGGGCCGGACGGAGTCCAGAGAGACCGACGATCGTTGGTTCAATGGACTTTTAAGAAAAGTGCCGAGGAACTTTGATGGGGAAAGGATGGTCATGTCGGCAAGTGGTGA
>NW_006436291.1:664606-671000 GCF_000325575.1 Pteropus alecto | reverse complement strand
ACGAGGGAGGGGGGAGGGAGAGAACTTTGACCCTTGCTTCATAGCAATACAAAAATTACCTTGAATTGGAACATAAACAAAAATTAACAGCTACAACTAGAAAACTTCTAGAAGAAAACAGGAGAAAATGTCCATGAGCACGACTTGGCCAAACACTTCCTAGAAAAGACACAGAGAGAGCAAACCATAAAAGAGGAAACTGATGAAAACCGGACTTCATCAAAACGAAAACGTCTCCTTTTCTCAAGTCGCCGTTGAGAAGGGACGGGAAGGACACACACGCAGAGCCCGCCCTGCCGGCCGGCGAGCGGCTCTGGCTCAGCTGGACGACCGCAGGGGCCACGGACACGCTGGGACAGCAGGGACACGCCCGCACAGGGCTGTGCTGAGCACTTGTCGACACTCGCCGATCACACCCTTACAGCTGATGAATTTTATCCCGTGTGAATTACACTTCGATTAAGCTAATTTTTTAAACGAACTATTTCTACATACCAGCAATTAAACAATCTAAAGGTAAAACCGTACAAAAATCACGCCATTTACCATAGCACCAAATAAACACAAAATATTTGCGGATAAGCGTAATGAAAGATGCGTAAGACTCGTCTACTGAGAGCTGCCCTCGCTGCCGAGACGCGGAGGAGGCCTCGGCGACGGCGGGGTGCGCCATGGCCAGGACTCGCCGGACGACTGACTTACAGATTTAACGTAATCGCAGTAAAACCTTCGCGGGCTTTGTTTGCAGAAGCCGGCAAGCCGATTCCAAATGCATATGCAAATACAAAGGGTCCAGAACTGCCAACGCGTTTTGGAAAATGCACCAAGTCGGATGATGCACACCACCTCTTTTCAGGAATTCCTGCGAAGGTGTGAGAACGAAGACAGTGTCATCGGTATCAACGAAGACGGAGTGAGATCCCGGAACAGACGCGCACACACGGAGCGACGGACTGAGGGACAGAGGGGCCAAGGCAGCCCAGCCAGGACAGTCCAGCCGACGGGTGCAGCTGGCATAACTAGGCGCCCACATGGGGAGAAAATACCCCCTACCTCACTCTCTGCATAAAAGGGAGACAGAAATCCATCGCAGACCTACACCTGACCAAAGACACAGAAACACGAGTCGAAAACGGGCACAAACGAGCTCATGGAAAGAGAGCACTGAAGGCCTCGGCCGGCAGCCTGGACTGGGGAGAAGAGTCACAATGGACGTCCACTGGGAAACTCGCCTGAGGGACGCGCACGGAGCTCCCGCATCTCGGTGTTAACAGCACACGGTACAAAGCGGGCCGAGACACAGACAGACACCTCACACAGGAAGCTCTGCGAAAGGCCCGTCTGCACACGAAAACGCCATCCGGGAGCCGTGAGTGCCCCCCACGCCGAGATTTCCCTCCGCCCACCACTGCCGGAGGCGCCCGTCATCTGCCCACCCAGGGCACGCGCTTCCTGCTCACTGTGCGGCCCTCCGGGCTGGCGGAGCCGGCCGCTGACCGCAGCCCCCGCAGCGCCCGGGGAACGCCAGCCAGCCGCCCTGGCCAGCCGATGCCTTCGCCCCGACCCCGAGCACCCCCGGACGCAGCCAGAAAGGACAGCAGGGCGGAGCCGAGTCTGCCCCTGCTGAGCCCCGCCCATCCCCATCCCCGAAGGGGACCCAGCGCGCGCCACACGTCTGGTCAGACAGCCGCAGCTGGGCGGCTCCGGCCCTGCCACGGTGACGACGCGTGCACGTGCTCTCTACTCAGCGCGGCTCAGTCGACAGGCATTTACTGAGCGCTTAGTGCGTGCAAGGCCCTGCAGAGTCTGGAGCCAACCGCGCGGCGCTTCGCAGATGTCCCAGCACCGGAGAGACACATTCTTGCAACAGATTCCCAGAGACAGAAGGCACACACCCTCTCACGCCAGCTTCTCGCATGCTCTCTCCTCGCCCCTTCCCGGTGCCTCTGCCAGGTCACCCTGAGGTCACCCGGAGAGGGCTGCTCTGCTGCGAAGTTCACCGTCCGGACGTGGGAGGCTGGACCGTGCTGTTCGCCGGCGGAGATCTGAGCCTTCCAATTAACTCGGTCTGCACATGAGCGAGCCTGTCTCCTCCTGGGCATTCTCCCTTAATTAAAAGAAATCGAGTTCGCTCCCTGAACGCTCCTTGAGAGTCCGCTGGACACGCCCACATGGGTCCAAAGCCAGGACTGCCCGGCCCCGGGGACCACCGTGCCCGCCACCTCCTCGGTGCTCACTCAGGACTGCACACGTGGGGCCCGAAGGAGTGCGTCCTCCCAGTGAGCGGGCAGGGAGGCACCCTCGGGGGAAGGGGCCCCCCACAGTCCTCAAAGTGTGGGCTACACGCCCGGGCCCAGCCATGCGGAACAAGCCTCACCTCCTGGTCGGCCCTGGACCACCCTGCCAGGGGCTCGCCCAGCCTGCCGTGCCGCACAGGAGCCTGCAGAGCTGCCGGACACAGCCGCGAGAAGCCAGGACATCACGGGTGGCAGAGGCACGGGGAGTCCACGCGGCGTGGATGGCCAGCACAGCACCGCCTGAGCCCGGCCGCAGCACACACCCAGGACACCCTGTCCCAGGCCGCGGCCCTCCCTGGACCAAGGCCGGGGTTTCAGCCGCTGCTTTTCTACCTGTGCACACACACTCACGCAACCACGCACACTCACACACCCACTCCCGAACACACCCACTCCCGACACACCCACACATGCCCACACACTCAGACACCCACTCCTGACACACTCACTCCCAACACACCCACACCCACACACTCACACACCCACTCCCGACACACACCCACACACCCACACACACTCACACACCCACACCCACACACACAAGTCCACCCACTCCCTCACACACCCTCACACACTCACACAGCCACACACACATACCCACTCCTGAACACACCCACACACATTCACACACCTACTCCTGAACACACCCACACCCACACCCACACACACACACTCCTGAACATACCCCCACACACTCACACATCTGCACACTCACACATGCGCATAAACAAACATCCACATCCACACACCTATGCACATAAACACCGCATGCACACCTACATGTCTGCACACATGTTTGGGCTCCCGGGCACTCACAGGGTGACCCGCCAAGCCCCAGCATAGCCCAGCGTCCTTCAGGGTAGTCAGCCCTGGAGCCCCGAACAGGCCCTGGACGCCTGGTCCTGGCCGGGCTTCCCTCAGCTTCTCTGGTCTCGTCTGCACACTGGGACCTCCACTGGCCCATCTGTCTGCAGGACGTTTGGGCCTCGGGAGGCCATGGAGCCCAGAGCCCTGGCTGGGAACAGGGACACCAACCCCGCCTGACCCTCAGCCACAGCCAGTGGCACGTCCCAGCCAGCGGCTGTTCTCATGGGCTGGGGCAGTGTGGCCCCCGGGGGCGTGTGGCCATGTCTGGGGCATGACTTTGTCACAAATGCAGAGATAGATCACCGGCCTCCATGGGTGGAAGCCGGGGACACTGCTAACCTCCTCCAGTGCCCAGGACGGCCCTCCACAGCCTACAGTCCACCCAGATGTCAGCAGTGCAGAGCCAGCCCAGGTCAGAGGCAGGCCTGCCCCGCTCAGCATGCGGGGGGCGGGGCCACTCCCCGACCCCCGCCCACCAGCTCGGCCTGTGGACGTGCAGGGGGCCCTGCGGTCAGAGCCACACCAGCCGAGGCCTCACACCACCACGCACCAGGACGCACCAGAACCCTGGGCAGAGGCGGCCGCTGCGGCCCTGGACACGAGGCGCCCTCCAGCTCAGCACCGGCTCCTCCGCTGTCAGACGTGCATTTCGTAACCAGCCCACACCTGAGGCTCCACCCTAATTCCGGACGGACTCTCCGGCAGCTGCGCCTGCGGCTGCCCGGCTTCCTGCGCCACACCTGGCCTGAAGGAAGGTACGGCCACCTCCGCGTCTCCTTCTGCAGCCCGGGCAGCGGCCCCCGCCCCACCGCAGCGGCCGCCGACTGGTCCTGAAGCCCGGCTTCCCGGGCCTCCGCCCTCGGAGGGTCAGCGGGCCTGCCCCAGACGCTCTGACAGCCGGGGACAGAAAGCATGCCGCCCGCAGAGGACAGAGGCTGGGTCTGACCGACCAAACGGCCACAGGATCCCGCTGCCCAAGGAGGGTCGCCCTGTGCCTCGCCCCCTGATGCCGAGGCCCGCCCCTCCCCCACCCCCGACGCAGAGGCCTGGAGGAAGGGGCGAGGCTGTGCAGGCGCAATGGGGACGCTGCGTCGGACGGCCCTGAGCCCACCGGCTCGCCACGCCATCCGGCGGGAGTCAGGGCTCTGGGAAGCCTCTCTGAGGTCTGGCCCATTGCTCTCCCCACGCCGGCCCTCTCGTGGGAGAGACGGGGGGCAACGTCAACCCCCCAACTGCACCCCCACGTTAGACAGGCACCTGGAAACAGCGCCTGAGCCTCTGCTGGGAAAGGAAAGCTGGCCAGACAGGGCCGAGCTGGGCGCGGTTTTAAATGGGCCCCGGGCGTGGGGCGTGGGCAAGGCCGAAGGACACGTGGTGGTCAGTGCTCTCCCCAATCCACCGAGCCACCCAGCCGCCCACGCTCGGCCGGGGGCTCTCCAGCCTCTGAGACAGCTGTGGCAGACCACCTGTGCCACGCTCAGGCCAGAGGTGAGGGGGCGGGACCTGGTGTGGACGTGCTGCGTTTGAAACGCCCATGAGACACGTGAGGGCTGGTGCCGCGGCCGAGCGCGGCGGAAAGATCTGGAGTGAGGGGGGGGCAGGTCCCGGCTGAGATTTAAACCCAGGCGCTGCTGGTGTAAGGACAGCACTCGACGCCCGCGGGCGCCACAGAGGTCGCCAGCGCAGGGGAGGAAGGGCAGGAGTCGGGGAGGCGGGGGTGTCCCGGAGGCCGCGCGAAGACGGGGTGCGGCGGGGTGCAGAGCGTCCAGTCTGCGGGGGTCAAGGACGAGGAGGGCTGAGAATGAGGCGTTAGACTTAGCCGTGCGGAGGGGACCTTCGCAAGAGCTTTGGGGCCAGGAGACAAATCCTGGGCCCAGGAGGAAAGGGCTGGAGACAGGAACAAAGTGCTTTCGAGGACTTGGCTGGAAACGGGGAGCGAAGGGGCAGGGACATGACGTGGTGCCCCGCGAAGCCTCTCACGGGGAAGTGAGCGTGACTCACTCCACAGGCACACCATGAACGCCCTCTGAATGCCTGGCATGATGCCCCCCAGGGACACGAGGACGCACGGTTCATTCACCGCCTGCGCCCGCAGGAGCTGGTGGCTGACACGTCAACAATCGTGAAACAGAGCTCGGCATAGTCCCCAGAGCCCGGCCTGCTCGCCGCGGGCCTCCCACGGCAGACACCGCGGACAGCTCTCCGCGGACCCTCTGAGGAGGGAGGCGGTGTCCTGGGCCCGAGGGCTGGGCCAGGCTCCTGGCCTGGGCCTGGGGTCACTTTCCGGACGTCAGGATTCTGGGCCTGTGGCATGGGGGACACGTTGAGTGACACGTTGGGGCCGCAGGTGGGGAGACAGGCATTATAGGCAGAGGTCACTCGGGCGCAGGAAGCGGGAACACAGGCGTGCGTGTGCGTGTGTGTGTGTGTGCGCGCGCGTGTGTGTGTGTGTGCGCGCGTGCGCGCGCACATTTACAAGCAATCCAGGGCCTCTAAATGTCCGCAGCCTGGGAACCCTGACTCCCCAGAACTGGGTCTGGGTCACACTTGCCTCCAAGCACAGGTGCTGTTCCGTCCGCACCGACCCCAAGGGCAATTTCAGGGCGGGGTGGAGGTGGGGGCGGGGGGTCGGCACCGATGTTTTTAAAAGTCTTGTAAACTTCTGATTAGAGTATAATGCACATGCAATAAAAGTGCACACACGACAAGCGTGCAACTCGAGTAATCATTGTGAAGTGAAAACACTCGGGTAATCGACCAGATCTCAAATTTTTTTTTAATGCCAGTTACTATTATCATCATTTTATTCAGCATGAGCTGCCTCATCTCTAGGCAGCCACTTGGAATCTCTTTCACTGACCCACCCATCACTCACCCTGAGAAGTCCCAAGTGAGAACAGCTGGTCTAGGGCTGACAGTGGTTAGGAGTGCTTCTCTTCCCTGCTTGAAATGCCTAACCCTCTTTTATGTAGTTGGTGAGCTAAGTAACAGTATTCTTATGTTTATAGGTTTACAAACTGTCCCTGAAGCAACCACTGCTTGGGGTCAGTTTATGTGAAGTCCTCTGGTACCAAAACAATACCATGAAAGTAAAGAGCACAGAGTGGAATGATGAGTCCCTTTCATTCAAGAAAAGAGTAGACCTCAGATGGGGTGAATTTAAAGAACAGATTATAATTTTGGCATTTGGTCGGAATTTGGTAACTGGATTATTTAGAGTCAGACCTCAC
>NW_006436291.1:656766-664372 GCF_000325575.1 Pteropus alecto | reverse complement strand
GTCATATGAGCCAATTCCTTAAATTTATCTACTTATCTATCTACCTGTTTATCTACCTGTCTATCTACCTATCTATCTACCTACCTATCTACTTGTCCATCTCTCTCTATCTATGTATCTATCTCTATCTATCTATCTATCTATCTATCTATCTATCTATCTATCTATCTATCTATCTATCGCTTGCTCACTAGCTGTCATCTATCTACTACACAAACTATTGCTCTATAGGGCTGCGTCTCTAACAATAACGTATCGCCACTGGCTCCCCAGTTACGACCAACGTACCAAACGTGTGGTGCCAACGCCAGCAGAGGCAGGGACGGGCGAATGGAAACTCTCTGTGCCACTTCTCAGCTTTCCTGTAAATCCCAAACCTTCTAAAGTAAGTTCACCGGTGAAGTGTTTTCAGTGGCGTATGTTTCGTGCATATTCGAACATGGATTGGAAGGTGAAACGAGAAACTGCAAACGGGTCTCACACGAGTGCTGAGGTTACGTAAGACACTGGATTTCTTAATATTTTTTCTTGTTACTTTCGTTAAAAAGCTATAAAGGGAAAAAAGGGTCATTCTGGCAGCAGCGTCTGGTGGCTGGACGAGCAGCCACGCGATTTATCACTCAAACCAGGACACGTCTAAGAGCGAGGGGGCCGCCATTAATAACTGCCCAGTCTCCGGAGCCAGGCGCCACAGCCGGCAGCCACGTGGATGCAGGAGCCGCAGGCTCGTTCCCTTTCTGGTTCCCATAAGCGTCACTGACCCTGGAAAGGTGCCCCTGGGCCAGCCGGGAGGCTAAGGTAGGGAGGAGGGGGGCTGGGGGACAGCCTGGGACTGCAGAGTGGGTGTCGCCTTATGGGGGAGGCAAAGGCCTGGGAACAGTGTCCTTCCCAAATTCTCCCCTCCTACCCCGTAATTCCCTCATGCATTTCACCCCCAGGCATCTAGCGCAGGGGTGGCGCCATGCTCGGCTTTGAGGGGACGCTCCTCACCCATTAAGGCCTGTATTTTCTGCATGTTCTGAACGCCATGGGCACGGGGACACGGGCGTCGGACCCAGTGACTGAGGAAAATGGTTTTTAAAAGTAAAGTATATTCTGTAGGTGTTCACTGACCAATTCTGAATGTCACTTTGCACACTCTGCGGGAGCCACCACAGAGAACAGCGCCCTGGGGACCCCCCGCAGTGACCGAGGTCCCGTACGCCCAGCCGCCACCCCACCACTCGCTGCCCCACCCAGCCCCGGCTCCTGCTGCCGCCTGCAGGGCCTCACGCACCTGCCAGGAGGGCCCACCGCTGGGCGTGCCACCCGCCACACACGGCTCCCCGCCCTGGGCCTGGGGCCACGCCAGCCCGGGCTCGAGCGGGCCACACACCAGGGCCGGGGTCCGGCCCTCTCTTCAGCACACGGTCTCCCCGCCCACTCTTCGCATCTTCCTTCCCTCGGTTTAATCTTCTCCCTTTCGCCCTCAGTCACGTGCTCACTTTACAAACTATCCTTTCTGCCTGAGGAGCTCAAACATGATGTCCTCAAACTGAGCACCTCCGTACTCAGAAGACAAGGGCACGATAAAAGAATTAGGAACGACCCAAACGAACGTGACCCTAGACAGCCATGTGGATCCCACGGCGGCAGCACAGGAACCCGGAGCCGGGGCCGTCCCAGACAAGTCTGACCAGGTGGGACCCGGTGACAGCGCCAGGCGTGGCCCTGGGGACCACAGCAGGTGCACGGCCTCTGGCTCCTTGGACTTTGCCTTTCACACGGGAAGACAATGGGCATCCAGCCCCGCACCTGCTTGTAGGCACGGCGCTTTCCCGGGCCCTCTGCTTCGGTGCAGAGGGCAGTCTCCCGGTGGCCCTCTGCACCCGGCCGGGCTGGGGGCCCTTGGCTGCACTGCATCCCATGTGGCCTCCGGTTACAGCAGCCAAGAGAGAGCTCGTGAGACAGGCCTCGAGGGCACTGTGGCCGCTAAGGAACAGGCCAGTGCCGCGGGCTTCCTCCTCGTCCCCGCTGCCCCACCCCCACCCCCAGGAGGAGATGCCCCGTGCGCTCCTGCTCCCCGACATGGCCTGGGCCGCGAGCTGCTCCAACCGGCGGGAGGTGCTAGAGCTGAGCCGCTCCAGTCCCGGCCTGAGCCTCAGCAGGGCCTGGCACGTCCCCTTGTCACTCTCCGGAGCCCCGACTCCTCTCAAGAAGCCCTGCTCTCCCGCTGACCAGTGGGAAGGGGGCGGCCCAGAGACGGCAGAGGACAGTCGTGGTCATTTAAAATACGTCCACAGGTTCTGGGACATTCTTGCCAGAGGGTGGGGCCTAGTCCCCTCCCCTTGAGTGTGGGCTGGACATAATGACTTGTTTCTGACAAATAGAATAAGGTGGCGGTGACAGTGTGTAACTTCAGAGGCTGGGCCCTAAAACTCACTGCGGCCTCGTCCTCCCTCTCCCGTATCACCAGACAGACACGCCATGGCGGGAGGTCACTCAACCGGCCTCGGAGAGGCCGCCTCCCACGGTAAGGAACTGCGGCCTCTGACTGCGGGCCAAGTGGGGGAGGGGGCTCACGGGTCCTCCAGCCCCAGCCGACCCTCCGATGACAGCGGTCCCGGCTGACGTCCAAGCTGCGCCAGGCCTGCCTGATGAGTCGCTCCCCAAACCACAGAAACCACACGGCAGTGCTTCATGTCCTAGGCCACCACACTTTAAGGGGACGTGGAAGCCAGAGCAGATAACAGACACCCCAGCCAAGAGTGGGGACCGAGGCCCGCAGGACACGGATCCTGGTGGGCCCTCCCAGCCTCCGGAGCGCTGAGCCAGTCCAGCTGCATGAGGCCACACGTGACGAGGAAGACGCCACAGACGTTGTGGCCCTGCAGACCTTGCATGGGGCCGAGGCCCACCCCACCAGGCCCTGTCCAAGTTCCTGGCCCACGGGACCCTGAGAAACAATAAAAATGGTGGCCGTGAAGCCGCGAGGTTGTGGGGAGCAGGCAGCAGGTGAGCGCGGGCCCCCGGGGCAAGCACCGCCAGGTCTGAGAAGGGGCACCCGCCCGCCCCCTGCCCCCAGCTCCCCCTGACAGGGAGGACACAGGCGGAGGAGCCTGGGGAACAGGCACCACGCCCCACCGCAGACCCATCCCCACCCGCGCGGTGTCGTGGGCAAGAGAGAAGGCGAGTCCCGCGCGGGGGGCCCAGACGCCCGGCCTGGCCTCATCGACTCACGGGACCCCGCACAGCCCCCGTGTCCTGCTTCTATGACGCGCTCCACCCTGTGCGCACAAGTGTGAAGAGTCAGCATGTGAATTCTGGAAGCGGAGACCTTTCTGAAGTCAACTTTTAAATCACCGTGAGAAAGCGAATGTGCTCAGCTCCTATTTTTAATAAGTCGGGGGCGCCGCTGACTCCCACCTACACCGTCTCCTTGGCTCCCGAACTCACACAACACCAGGCAGGGTTTGCACACAGCCAGCACAGGCCTGCGCCTGAGCTGGCAGCCTGCAGGGACCAGCTGCGGGCCCCAGGTCACAGCTGGAGAAGGCGGGGCGGTCAGAGAGACCGCCTCGCAGCTGCACAGGCCAGGCCAGGACGAGCCCGGTCCGCTCCCTGCCCCGGCCACGCGATCAGATGCCTTAGATTTTAAAATCATAGGTTTCAGGTCAATAAGAGAAACAATTTTTGATGAAGCAGGCATCCCAGTTTCCAGAAATAATAGTTTCATTAATTACAGCTTCTCCTGGATTGTCTCAAATTTGATCATTAAAATCATTCCGTGTGCTGGGCCTGGCTGGTATCTGGGGAGCAGAGAGCACCCCAACACATTCCCCACAGGCACCCACTCCTCGAGCCTGGGGAGGAGCCCTGGGCACACGTGTCATCGTGCGGAAGACGCAGTGACCCTGCCGGGTGGACAGGGACGGTGCTGGAGAAGGCCCGCATGTCCAGCTCGCGGCCGATGGCTGGGAAGCACCGCCTCGCTCGCTGTCGGACTGTGAGCCGGTGCGGGCGGTGGTCACAAAGCTGCCCTTTTATCTCTAGTCGCACATAGATAGCAGAGCGAGGCAGGCACGAAGAGACACAGCTCACCACATTCGTAGGTGAGCAGGGAAAATCCGAATGGGCAGGAAGGGGGCACCAGGGGGGCCCTCACCGAGCTCAGCTCCAAACTGGGCTCCGACCTTCCCGGTTCCAGGGCTGCAGGGCACAGGCCCTCACCGTAAGAACCCGCAGGCTCAAGACAGCCCTGCAGGGCTGGCCTGGGGCCTCTGCAAGAGGGTCCCACCGCCGGGGCAGAGAGCACCCCAGCAGCACCGCACAGGAGTCCCAGGGGTGCGGAGGCTGGGCCTGACTGGCGGGAAGACGAGCACGCTGCAGCCAGCTCTGGCATGAAAGGACCGGCGACCAGAAGGAGCAGCGTCCATGCGCCCTCTGCGACCGGCCTGGATGGAGTCAGGGGAGAGATGCCCGGTCTCGCCTTCCATTAAAGGAAGACGTTCCGGCCACAGTGTCAGGTGAAGACGCAGCATACACAACGCTAGTTACATTCCGGTTACATGTAACAGGCTACGCCTGAGAAAAGACACACAGGACGATACAGAAACAAACAAACGCAGAGACGTACACCCCACTGCCACCACGCGCCGGCCCAATCTAGCAACTAGCAGCTTGCAGTAAGAGCCAGCTTGTCGTCAGGGACGCATGGGCGGTGAGTCTGAGTCTCCGTCCAACGTGAGGGGCTGGTGCCAAGAGGACAAAGCCCTGTGGGTTTCTGCCCTTGCTCGACAGTCACACCTGCCACGTACCCCCTAAGCCCCGCTGCTCAAGCGTGTCCACAGGCCAGCAGCGCCAGCGTCTCCTGGGGGCTGGCTGGAAATGCACTGTCAGGCCCCACCCTAGTTTCACAGGGTGCCCGGGGGGCGAGGGCCCTCTGCAGTTGAAGGAGCTGCTCGGAGCCGGCCTGACCCTGTCGGAGCAACGCTCCGCCTCCTCAGACCAGCCTTGGCGAACGCCTGAACGTTACCCCCAATGCGTTCTCTCTTTTCTCAACTGGAAAGCTGGGTGGTTACATTTTTAAGAGAAAGTGGGCTTATTTTTAGCATTTTAAAATGCACAACCAGATGGGTAGACATGCAGAGCTGACATTTGTTACATAAAGAAGTGTGACCGCAGGGCCCAAGTCCGCGCCGGACCTCGTCGCCAGCTGCAGGGAGGGAAGCGTGTCAAACTCTGGCTGCCGAAGGCCCCTGGCCCACCCCGCGCTCCACCTGGGAGCCACGGAGTGAGCGTGCGGTGCAGACTGGACCACACGCCTCCTACCCAACTCGAGCCCAAACCCCCAGCCCCGCTCCAGGGCCTCTGCACTGTCCTTACCGCTGGCGGAGGACCCCAGGTCAGCAGCCACCAGGATTCTGGCCACTAAGGCCCTGCGTTCTGCGGGGAGGGGCTGAGTCTTGGCCACACAGAGCCACTGCCACACCCCTGCTGCCCCCTCTTTTCAGGGTCAGGAGAGAAGGAAAAAGGCGCCTAACGAAACTCAAGCCCACACCCCCCTGGGAAAAGACTCGGTCAGCCGGGGCTAGACGGACACTTGGCCTTGCGGCCCCATCAGCACTATGGAGCCAGCCACGCACGCGCCCGGCACGGTCCGGCTCCAGGCACCGCAACAAGGAGGAGGTGGAGCACGGGCATCGTGAGGCAGCCAGCGTGCCCCGCTCTGCAGGTGACGTGCCGGACCCCTAGGAAGCCCAAAAATGGCAACTCAAAAGCTATGGCAGGGCGAATAGCTCTGAAGCAAGGATTTTCTCCTCACCAGCAATAACCAGTGTGAGCCACCGCGGATGAAAAGATCCCATTAAGCGCAGGTCAACAAAAACAAGCAGCACATAGTAGGAATACATTTTAAATTTAGAAACGGCCGGAAAGTGCTCGGTTTAAGAAAGTGCAGGATTCACAGGAGGAAGGCTTTCTCATTCTCAGCCAAACGTTTGTCCAGATCGATTGAAATTTGCCGTATAAAAGGCGAAACCACAGAAGTAGAAGAAGAAAGTGCAGATGCAGATGTGCAGAATTATCATTCCCCGGGCCTGGAAAGGGCTCCCGTAATGCGACACCAGCCCAGGAAACCACCGGAAACAAACGTATCGATGAATCTGACCACATGAAAATTAAACACATCCGTACAAAAGAAAAAAGCCCCAAACGAAACAAAATCAAGCAACATTACAAGACAAATGATATCTTGTGTGGAGGCCTGTTCAGGGAGAAGCCTTTAGAAATTTGAAACAGCGAAGAAAAACGGGACAGCAAACATCCCAGTAAGAAGTGGGGTCAGGGGCAGGTGCCGGCAACTCACGAAAGAAACACCCCAAACGTGAAAAGCAAAAGATGCTCAGTATCACTGGTGATAAAAGAAACTCCAGGGATGAATACAATCTCTTTACCTTTCAGATTGTCAAAAAAAATGAAGACATCGCCAACACCCAGAGTCGGTGAGGGTTCGGGCACATCATGCACACCGGGAGAAGCAGACTCTGGTCCCCTTCCCCGCCTCTCCATGAAGGCAGGCCTCTCCCCTCTCTCCCAGGACCTTCCTGCCATTCAGTTTACTTATTCGCTTTTCCTCGCCTGCGGTCAGCCTTCCCGCTCTCCCCTTTGTCCAGGGACCCCACACTTGCAGCAGCCAGGTCCATGGAGTCACCGCTGCATAACTAGCACCCAGGACAGCACGTGGCTCACAGTGGGAGCTGGACAGATGTATCGAGCTATTTTACGCGGACACTCCCCTGACTTGGCAATGTCCTTCCTAGGAATTTATCCTAGGGAAATAAGGCCAAGTGCCCAAAGACGAATGTATAAAAAGGGTCATTGCTACATTGCGATATTTACAGAACGGAAACATGCAAATGTCCTACAGCAGGAAATTAAGAAAGAGAACATTGTATCCACACAGAGAAAGCTGCGAAGCAGGGACGGATGCTGTGCTCCCTCGCCCACCCCAGCGAGCCCAGCCCACGGCGCTGGGGGCGGGGCCCTGGCCCCCCAGTTCTTAAGAGTGTCCAACGAGTCCAGTCCGCAGCCCGGACTGAGGACCGCTGTTTAAGTTCAGCGGACAGACGGTGCTGCTGAGCTGCCAGTCGCCTGCGACACGGTGCGAGATCAAACAGCAGGTGTGGCAGGACCGCACGTGGGGCGCGGTCCCAGCTCTGCATCCGAGGAAAGGAAGTGTTTCTGGGAGGCTGCGTGTGAGGACAGTCCCGGAGGAAGGCGGGAAGGGCGCCTCAGGAACACGCCCTGGGCTCTCGGCGCAGCACCTACAGGTGGCTTGGTCTTCCCATTTCGGACAATTTGAGGGAAAACAGAAAAGTATGAAATTCTTACAAATTTACACATTTTAGTGCTTCTATAATTAGAAAAAAACACGAAGGCTCATTTTAAACGCCGAGGAAGGTGGCATGAGCACCTAGTGGCCACGCGTCCCGGGCACTGCCGCCCACCCACCAGCCCCGGGCGGTCCCCACCACCAGCGAGGGCTGCCTTGTCCCGTCTTCTCGGTGCTGTTACTCCCAGCTAGTGAGCTCTTGCCATGTGGGGTGTGGGACGACCACGGCTGCTG
>NW_006436291.1:653992-656700 GCF_000325575.1 Pteropus alecto | reverse complement strand
GCCCCTCTCAGCCTCTCGCTTCACAAGCGGACGCCAAGATAGAGAGCAGTGAAAAGGCTCGCCCCGGACCCCTCAGCTCTGGGCTGAGCAGCAGAAGTGCTGGTACCCCAGCAAGTTCCGCCCCTAAAATGGATTGCCCCCACCCCGCCCCGCGCCCAGAAGCTGGTGTGAGGGAGGGGCGCAGAGAAATCGGGACAGTGGCTCCAGACTGCCCAGAACCAGCAGGGACAGAGGCAGTTAGGGTCCCCCACGTCGCAGCGACGTTTGCCGGCTGGAATTTCCCCGGCACTTCGGTAAACTGCCCTCTCATTTCTCTCCCCCTTTCTCCGCACACCTGATTCGATGTATTAATTGGGTGTTTTAATCTACAAAATTCATCGGAAGGTCTCACATCGCCATAGCAACTGTGCAGTCCCAGTGAAGGCGAGTCACCAGCACGACACAGTAGCCTCTTTAAGCCCGCTCTGCAGGGGGCCGAGAAAATCGGGTGCTGTCTGGAGGGGATGGGAGGGGCGCCTGGAAGAGAGGGGGGTCAGGGAGCAAGGCTCCCTCCGCGAGGCTGCTCCCTCCTCCTCGAACCCCATTCTTTCTGTCTACACAAACCGCGGCCTTCATGCCAAGAGCTGCACATTCTCCCTGCAGACACGTGCTGTGACTCCTGAGCTGTGCGTGCCCTGATGGTGACAAGCAAACATGGGACACGAGTGGAGCAAAGTGGCCGCCCACCCAGATGGCATCCGCGGCCACCCAGCCCAGGGACGGGCTTGGCCTTCTGATCTCGCCAAAGCCCAGATAAGTCCTGACCCTGTGTTCGGTTTGGGGATGTGGCCACTGCGCCCAGTGATGAGCGGGTGGGTGATGCGATGGTCGCGTGTCCTAAAGAGTAAGCGCCTATAGCCAAGGTCAGTCGCCCACCTCCCACAAGCCCGGCACAGCTGCTGCCTCTGCCAGCCTCCCCCAGGCAAACGCGGGGGTGGAGACGCGTTAAATAATTCTTAGATCAGATCGCGATCATCATAAACAGATCCTGGACTGTCTTTTTTGTGGTCCTCAAATGCTGAGACATAAGACACTGTGAGCAAGTAGAAAAATTCTACCTTAAAAATCAGAAGGCAGTTCCTGTGCGCTATTTCTACATCGGTCTGTTTCTGCATTCTCTGCCTCGGAGAGTGTAACGCTTAGGCACGGAACAGTGGCCAGCTCTTGGCTGCCACCAGCCAAGATGCTGAAACCAGAGGCACTTCTCAGACATTTTCTCATCCTGCAGTCAGGAGCTGGATGTAAATCTGCTTTCCCAGTAGTTCCTAATTCACTCTGGATTTCCTTTACTTTGAATGCTTATGTTAAAAACAAACACGTAACATATAAAACATCCAAAGCCGTGAGTTCTGCTGTCCCAAAGTTCGGAATGCAATGACTGACAAGCAGTCGCATGCAATGGCAGGCAGTCCCAGGTCACACTGGGCCAGGGTGGCTGGCCCTGACTGCCGGTGCTGGCACCCATGCCCCCGCCCCTGCTGGCTGTGGCTGGGCACCCTGGCAGAGAGCAGGATCCCCAGCGCTTTGACCGTTGCCGGCACATGGCCTGCTCACTCGCGCGAGCTGGCCTGAGGTCAGACTATTGCGATTTCCTATAATGCTTAAATTATTTACCAGAAATAAATAGCTTGGGCTCTCGCAGTGAGCCGTGCTCTAAAATTATAAAAGATCCATCATATCTCTCTGCAGCCTGCCTACAAATGAAAAAAAATGCATATTTTGACTATTTTAAGAAAATGTCAAATGTGTCATCACTGTACCATTTAAATGATCAGCATGGCATCTGTAGAAAGGGGCTGTAAGTTTGTGTGTGAATGTGTCACAGTGCCCCAAAGGTGGACACCGCACAGCCGCCTTCTGTTAGGGTGCTAAGTCACAGATCCCTGGGGCCGGCGCCCAGGGAGGATGTCCGGGGGATTGTGGCCTGTCCCCTGCTTTCCACCAGCACCACCTCTCTGTGGTCACTCAAGAGACAGCTGTCGTTTGGGTGGGGAGTGTCACCTGCAGGAGGACCTGAGGGCAAACCAGTTCCCCAGTGGCAGGTCTTTGCACCAAGCCCAGGCGGTCTCCGGTGCACACCTGCGCGCAAAGGTGGGGCGTGCGCGGTCACGCGGCCCCTTCACCCTGGAGACTGAGAGGGCGGGCGAGGGGCCCCTGTGCCACCTGTGGGGCAGGCGTGGCCTTCGCCCCCTCAGCCCCGCGCCTGTGCGGGGTAATAACCCAAGCCAATCACTGTCCCTAAAAGGAAAGTGAAAACACACAGCCCTCGGTGCCAACGGCGGCGTCGCGCTTAAGCCGGAGCCGTCCGACTGCGGACACGCTGCCACTGGACACGGAGGATGCAGGCGAGCCCTGGGCACGCGTGGGCACCGCAGGAACGGTCCACGAGTTTCCTCAGACACCGAGCCACCTGGGGACGCCCTCCCACCCCGGCGGCCTTGGTGTCCTGACGCGAGGAATCCGCGCGCGTGAGCGCGTGGGGTCCCCACGCTGTCTCCGGAGCGGCCCCGCGGCCCCGCCGAGCGGCCGAACTCACCGTCCTCCCTGTCGTCAAACACTGGCCTCCGCGCGGTGGCTGCCGACATGGACGAGCCCATCCTCTTCTTCCACTTGCTCCACGCAAACAGGGGGCGCGGCTGCGCGCGGCCATCGCCCGAGTCCCGCACTCG
>NW_006436291.1:647611-653621 GCF_000325575.1 Pteropus alecto | reverse complement strand
GGGCGGGACCCGCGCGCCTTGTGGCGCTGGGTGCTGTGTACCCGCCGACCACCTCGAGAGGGGCGCGGGCCTCTCCGACTGGGCAGCGGGGCCGACAGCTAGGGAGGGGAGGCCACGGTCCACTCTGAGTATCCTGGAGTCTCGGGGACGGGGACAGCTTCGCCCCGCAGAGCGGCGGAGACTATGGGGTCTCCTCCTTGGGCGTCTCCATTGCCGGCCCTCGGACCGGCGGCGACGGAGCAGCCTACGTCTCTGCGCTTCACAAAGCCGCGCAGGGCCCGGGATGGGGCTGAGGGAAGCGGCTGCGCTGGGGCGGAGGCCGGGTCTCGCTCGGGACTCGCAGCCCCGCGGTACCGGGCCCGGTGCAGACCCCTCCCTGGGCCAGGTGAAGGATGGGGGACCGGACGCGGGAGGGGCGGTGCCGGGGCTGGTGCGCGAGCCCCTCCCCACGCGGCCCGCACAGAGCCTCGCTGCGCGCGCGCGCGCGCACACGCACTTGCGCGCTGGTGGTCGCGGCGGTGCTGAGCACAGGCACACGCGCTCTCAGCGTCCGCGGAGCTGGGTCCCTGGTCCGCTCCCAACGTGGCCCGCATGGCACCAGTCCTGAGCTGGAGCCCCTGGCACAGGTCCACGCGGCATGCTTGCCTGGGGACCGTGCGCCTGCGTCGCCCACCGTCCCCTGGCCCTACACAGCTGCTATAGGGGCCTGGGCGCTGACTGCTGAGCTCTTTCCACAGCTTTCGCCGCCTATTCGGGGGCGCGAGGCTCGGTGTGACCCCATGCGCCTCCGCGCGTTGGCGCAGCCGCGTGAGACCGCGCGTAAAGTGCTCAGCACAGCGAACGCACCAGGAGATCTGGGCCCTTCGAGTATCGCCTAGCGCCCTGCTCCTGACACCTCGTCACTGAAGAGTCCATCGCTTCGGTATGGGTTGTTTGACTTTTGGAGCCTTTGCCTCCTTAAATTCCGCCTGGGAGCCAGGCCACGGAGCTGGCCGTCCCCTTCTCACCCCCCGCCCCCCGTGAGGCTCTGGAAGAGCCTTCTGCAGCACGGCACATAGTTCACAGAAAGCAGGGTCACCGAGCCCGCGGAGCTCTCCCGCCGCCGCCCCCACCCCCCTCTGCGCACATGCTTCAGCCGCCCTAGGCTCTGTCCAGGCCTCACGGCCCCCACCTGGCCCCCACCTGGCCCCCACCTGCGGTAGGACTCAGTCTCCTGCCATGGCGGAAGCTGCGGTCGCCTCCCCTCTTTTAAATTCAGTGTGGCTCCTCGCCCTGCCTGATCAGCGAAATGGGAGCAGAGGTGATCTGTGTACTTCCTGGGCCACACTTTAGGGGCCAGTGCCCGGCTGGCTATCGGTCGACCACTGGGGGACCGCCAGCCCACCAGCCTGGGGCCTGAAGAACGAGGGAGAAGTCAGCGCGGTGTTGAGCCGCCGCGCGCGCCATGTTACTTTTACGGCAGCAGCGTGGTAACCTAGGTGGGCCGCACCCACCACCTCCTGCAGGCCGGTTGCCTGGCCCACACGCGCATCCGGTCTCGGGGTAGATTTCCCACGTGGGGACCAGTGTCTGGCCGGAGATGGCGTCTAGCCTCCCAAGCTCCTGCAGCGCCGTGTCCTCGGCTCTCTCTTAAATCCACTTCCCCTTCCCCGCAGGCGCACAGCACTCGGAAGGCGAGGCGCCGCGCTCGCACAGGGGAGCTCCTGCGGGGGTTTCCGCCCTCCCCGCAGCAAGTGCAGGGGTTCCCAAAGGGAGCGTGACACAGGGAGGCGCACGTCAGAACCCCCCGGACCCGCACGCGGCCTCCGCGCAGCCTGGGGGTCTCCAGGACAGACCGACCACTGTTCTCTGCTCCTCTCCTAAAGACACCCCCTAAAGGGGCAGACAAGGAACACGAAGGTGTGACCCTGCACCTCAGAGAGGGAACAGGAGAAGGGACGCTAGGAGGAAACCATGATGACTAGAAAGCTACTGTGAATCCTGGAGACAGGGAGGTAACGGCAGTAGGGGACATCTTTGCCTGTGTCCCGACGCATCTCCATTTGTCCCTCTAAAGGCCTCAGAAGGGCACGTGGGCGTCGGCCCTTCGCAGCCGAGCAGACGCATCCCAGAGGCTCGCCAGGCACCGATGGACACCCTCGGACAGCAGCAGGACCCACGGCTCACGCACGGGCTGTCACCTCGATTTTGCAGCTAAGGAGCACGAAATGGGGATAAAATTTCATTTTCCTGCTAGCTGGTAAAGTGGGGTGTCTTCATATCTTTATTGGCCATTCGTTTTCCTCTACTCCGAGTTGTTGGTTCATACTTTTTCCTATTAATCCAAATGGATTTATTTTTATCTTTTTTATTGAATTACCGTTCTTTATGCGTTCTGCATATTGACCTTTATTGGATTACATGTTGTGCACACCAATCTTTATTGGATATAAAAATTGCCAATAGCTTCGTTTGTTTTGGGCTCAACTTTTAACTTTCCCCTACGCTGTCTTTTTGATAAATGAGAGGACTTTTAATGTGATGCATTTATCAGTATTTTTATGGTTAGTGCTTTTATGTCTTGGAGAACTGGCTGGCCCTGGGAGGGGCAGTCTGTCCCCAGTTGGTGAGCCCCGATGTCAGAGCATGGAAGGCACAGAAAACAGTTCACACAGGGACGAGGCTGCCTGCTGGATGTCTGTCTGTGCTGTGGTGCAGTCGGGGACAGGAAGACGACCTGGGAGTGAGGGGCACGGACCAGTGGGCCCACAAGCCGTATCCGGGGCCGGCCGTGGTTAGCACTCGGTCTCCACGTGCCTTCGTTTTCACAGGGGCCATGGTGACAGTTAGGTCTTCGCGTAGGAATATCAACCCGGCTTATGTCCACCTGTCCCTGAAGAGTCCCCTTTCCCGTGTGCACAAGGTCGTGGCACCCTTGGGGTGGTAGGTGGACTCCTCGCTGGGTGCAGGGGCTGTGGCGTTGCAGCCTGCCCTCCTCGGAGCCTGCTTTCTCCTTGAATCAACACGTCTGGGTCCAAACGTGGCTTAGGCCTGAAAATGGGCCGGGTGTCACAGGTGTCACAGGTGTCATGGGTGACACGGGGGCCCTGGTCTACCCCTGACTCCTTGATTGTCTTGGTGAGCGGTGCCCTTGTGGGTAGGCACGGGTTCCATCCTGGGGTCCCAACTGGCGTAGGCAACACTCACACTCACTGACACGTCAGCTCATCCCTGCACCCCAGCAAAGACGGCTCCTTCGGGGGGTGTGCTGATACCAGCTGTGGGAGACAGCGATGCCCAAACATGTCCACGTCTTAACTCCCAAAACTGTGGACACGCCAGTTACATGGCACAAGGGACCACGTACACATGACCGAGCCCCAAATGTTGGGATGGGAAGAGTATCCTGGGTCCTCATCAGACAGGAAGGCGGCGCAGCGTCCAAGATGTGACGATGGACAGTGATAGGTGGGGCTGCAGCCACGGGATCAGGAGGCCCTGAACCTGGGGGAGCAAGGAGCCCACTCTCCCCCCAGAGCTTCAGGAGGAACTTGATTTCGCTCGGGGAGACCAGGTCGGACTTCTGGCCTCGGAGCCGCGAGGTGATAAATGTGGCGTCGCAAGCTGCTGAGTTTCTGGTGATCTGTTACAACTGCAACAGGAAACAGATACGCTGGTGTCGAGATAGTGTTTTCACCCGGTCACGTGTGAATTCCAAGATGATGAACACCTAGACCTTGGCCTGCAAATGAGCTCGCATCATCAGTCTGTTCAAGCGAGACTTGGTGTTTGAGAGCTTCTAGTCAGATGCTGAAAACTAAAGCCTTTAGTGCATTCGACGTCAGTGTGTGTGAGAGGCGTTCGCCGTCTGTGCAACCCCGGCTCCTCAAGAAGCAGCTGCATCTGTCTCCACTGCTTTCTCTTCAAAGAACGAGTGTGCTGTTTATCAGAAATTACTGAAACGTTACGGCAGCTGGTGATTCAGGGGACACGCTTTCATTCATTCACTCACTCATTCATTCAAAGTGGACTGGACGCCCACCTGCCACCGGGCTCTATGCTCACCCCACGTCCCAGCCTCTGCCCTGGATGCTCCATGTGGCTCTCGACAGGCAGAACCCCACCCCAGAAGACGTCTCGAGGGCCCCCAGGCTACAGAACAAGTTCCCACGTAAGCCGGTTCTCACTGCAGTGATGGGCGTCCAGGGAAGGAGGGACAGCTCCAAGGGACACGAAAGGGAGTCAAAGCCGGGAGTCTAGCTGGGCGCGGTGCGAACCCAGCCATTTCGGGGACATCATGGGAGGCGCACTCCTCGGCATGAGCCCCCAGGAAGGACTTGGTCACCCCCAAGAGGAGGAGGGGATATCTTTTCTCTGCTGTCTTAATTCTTTGCAAGGAACGATGACACATTCCAACTGCGGCACTTTATGACGAGGGCCCAGCAGGCAAAGCCGAGCCTGATGAAACAGAACCGGCTGCTCAGAGCACTTTGAACACCTCCCGGAAAATAACTGGCCATTCTGAAACCCGTGAAACTGATCTAGAGATGCCAAGTGTCCTTATTTTCAACTTTCTATAAAGCAGACTTCAAGTTTTAAACAATTCGATGACTTGTTTCTGTCTTGATGTAGGAGAACACTAGTAACTGGAAAACCGTCAGGCGTAACTTACCGCATTTCACCCGAGGTATAAAACAGGAAAACCAAAATAGGACAAAACTCTTTTATTGTCCTTTATTTGAAAAACATTTACTTCCTCTGGGCGGAAGGCATTACAAGTTCACGTTCAGAGACCTTCCCCGATTCCCTCCACTCATGGCTACAACAGATCGTTCAAAAAAATATATAAAAACCAAAACACTTTCAGAGATCAAAGGTGAAACGGAAGGGCCAGGCAGCGTGGACGGCTGGGACTCTGGGCCTGAGGGGCTCTGGATCCAGAAACGGGCGGAGGCGCTGGTCATCTGTCCCTGAGCAGCAAAGGATCTAAAGCGCCCCAAGGGGAGTGGACAATGACAGCCAAGAGCGCCCTGTAAAGTCAGGGCTGGAACGAGCCATCTTTTTTACAAGGGGATTTTTATTTTAAAATCTGTGTAAAATTCTCCAGTGGCTTCTGTGGCGGGGACTTTCGGTTCCCCGCTCAGTAACCAGTCGCTCCCTTTCCTCACTCCTAACAGGACCCCAACTGACTTTCTGGTATGGTGATGGCCTCCGTGGGGTGTGGCAACTAGGCTGGGCCGGACCACTTCACTAGAATTCTCCTTCCTGCAGGTGTCCTAACTGGGCCACGAGAGGCATTCTGCGTGGGACGGGGAAAGCCGCGACGTTTTTACACTTGGAAGGGCAGGGCAGGGGTCCAGGGGTGGCTGCCGCTCACCTCACTGGTGGGGGCCGGCGTGCAGCCTTCGGCTTGCCCCACTCCTGGGCCAGGCGTGTCCTCCTGTGAGGACCGGTGCCCACTGCTCCTGCAGGACATGCGTGTGACCAGTCCATCCTGTGGGTTCCAGCAGGTTTGTGGCAGGTTCGGTTGTCCCCACTTGGCCTCCAACTCCTCCTGATGGCCGCTATGCGCCCTTGGAGCTGCGGCGTGGGGCCTGACGGACGCCCGGCCCCGCTGGCCGGAGCCCACGCTCGTCCGCTTCCCCTCCGTCTGCGCGAGGCGCGCGCGAAGGGACCCTGTCCGCGGACATCTGACAGCAACTGCGGGGGGATTCCGGGAAGGACGCTTCCTTGTGACGAAAGGAGAGGGTGTTGTCGCTGCCTCTGTGGCTGCATCCTAGACGAGCTAGGTCGGCCACCGCAGGCGCGAAGTTAAACACGGGGCGGGAGGTGGGGGGTCCGCCCTAAAAGCGAACCTCCGCGTGAGTTCGGGCCGCTGTCCTCCACGGGGTCCGCGGCCCGTCGCAGGCCCACTCGCTCCCGCCACCCCCCGGACGTCCACCGTGACTCTCCGGGCTTCGGCACACACGCCCCTGTGTCCCTTACGCCCGACAACCTCTCTCGCCGTGTCGCCAACCGGCCGGAAGGGGAG
>NW_006436291.1:644605-647317 GCF_000325575.1 Pteropus alecto | reverse complement strand
GCGGGCGGGCGGGCAGCGGGAGAAGGCGGTGCCCTGTCCGGTTGCTCCGGCCCGGATGGGGAAACCGAGGCAGGGCGCGCGGGGCGCCTGCAGCAGCCTCGGAGCCCGCCCCGCCCCTCTTCGGCCCTGCCGTTTCGGTTCCTGTTCGCGGGTTTGCGGGACGCTGCGGCACCTCCGTCCTCCGTCGGTCCCTGACTCGCAGGGAAGGACCCGCCCGCGAAGGGCCCTCCGAGCGCAGGCCGCCTGGGGTCGCACTGTGGGTTCGTCCCCACTGTTAGTCGCTTGACCTTTGGGCAGTTCCTGAGCCAACCCAGACCTCACACTGCTCACCCCTGAAACGGGAAGGCAGGGTCTGGACGCTCACACGCACCGGTCCCGGGCCGCGGCGTGGGTCGTGGTAACGCCCGTGAGCTGTAAACCTACCCCGGGGGGCCGTCGCTGCTGCGTGCGTTGCTGGGACCACGCGTGGGGATTCCCTCAGCCAGTGGCGTTTTGATGAGCAGCAGCTCCTGGACTTTGTGTTGAGCCAAAGCGTTGCTGAACGACTAAAAGTCAGGGCTCTGTTTTGACAGTTTTCCCAGCGCCTAACTTAGGGCTCCCCAGACCCGGGGCTGCCCACTGAGCCAGAACGGAGAAACTGGCAGGATCCTGGTGGCAGGGAGCTCAGGTGCAGCGGAAGTGGCGCGACCACAGCGGAAGCGAGGAATAGCGCAAATTTGGGGGCGCCCCGTCCCATTTTGTGGAAGGAGCGCCTTGCTTTGCCGGCTTTGGACGGTTCTGCTCTGCTTTCGCCCCTGAAACAGCCGTTCCCATTCTGCGTTTTCTGGGAGTTGGAAGTGAGATCTCGGATCTCCGTGCTACAGAGCGAGGAGCAGAACGTTTGAATCTGCACTTTCGTGTACCCTCGGGATTTTCGTTGTTGTTTTTACAAATTTAAAAGTCAAATTTATACCGTTTATTAAAAACGAGGGTTTTGTAAGCAGGCGAGGTCGTTGCACATCTGCACTGTAGCTGGCCCATCCCACTGCGAACATGTCACTGTTTCTACTTGTCGCCCTGTCCCCTCCCCATCTCTAGGTGACTCCAGACCACGGAGGATGAGCGCTGGCTTCGCAGGGTTGCTTCCTCCTGGCTGACAGATGGAGGGAGACGCCCCGGGGGCTGCCGGCGAGGGGGGCGGCTCGGGCCCGGCCAGGAGCACGGCCACGGCCTCCCCGGCCGAGGACATCCGCGGGAGGATTAACGGGGTCCTCTCTTCTGCCTCCCCGATTCTGGACCTGAGTCAGAGTGGTCTTCGCCATTTAGGAGAAATCTTTCGAATTCCCACGCTCAAAGTAAGTGGGCGTTGCTCAGTGTCGTATGCATGCCGCGTGGGGTAAATGAGCACTTCACCCCCAGGCGTCTCTCAGGAGAGAGAAATTCTAGAACGAGATAGAGGAGGGTCTCAGGGTCTCATGCGCTGCTCACAGCAAATGAGAAATTCAGGTGTGGGGCCAGCCACTGAAATATCTCAGAGAGTCAGATGCCAATGTCCTCTGTCCTCTAGGAAGCCCTAAGCACTGAAAAGCTTGTGGGGACGCCACTGCCAAACTCACCCTTGGTCTCGTATTTGAAGCACAAACCCCCTAAAAAACCCAGGCAACATTGGAACGGTGAACTGTGTTTCTTACCCGCGCTTTGCTGGCGTCATATGCCGATTTCACCCAGTGCCTGGGGCCTTCGCCAGGCGAGGCCCTGCCTGCCTGTAGTCTAGCGAGTTTGTCTCGTCGCCCATGGTTTCTAGAATGAGGTTCTGTCAGAGAGCTTTGGCGTGCGGCGGTGAGGGTGCGACCAGGAGCGTTCTCCCTGCCTCGGTCACAGCGTCCCCGTCAACCCCACGTGTCTTCCTCTGGGAGACATGATGAGAGTTGCGATCAGGATTCAGCGACCGCATATGAAGTGCACTGTCCACAGCACGCACACACGTGACACGTGGCACCGCTCAGGTGTCGGTCGGCGTTTCTGGGCGCTTCTACGAAAGCCGTGGACTTCGGTTTCGAAGTGGCTGCTTGTTGACTGGCTCGCTGTGGCGGGCCACGTACCGGGTTTCCACGTACCGGGTTTCCACGTACCGGGTTTCCACGTTCCGGGTTTCCACGTACCGGGTTTCCACGTACCGAGTTTCTGCCGTCTGGGCCAGCACTGGTCTTGCTGTTTCCTTCCTCTGTGTCAGCCCCTGGGAGTGAATCAGCAGGTCATCAGGGCTCCTGTGTCACTCGTGATGAAGCAGACGCCCTCACTTCTGAACAAGGCACCGACAGTGGGTTCATGTTGGCGTTTGTGCACAGACGAAGAAGGAGGAAACCCCAAAATCCCCCTTTGGGCTTAATAAACTCTATAACTATTTAAGCTTTTCAGAAAACAGGCATAAATTTTATAAACTTCATTACCATGGCAACAAATCACTGAGCGAGGCGACTGCTCAGAGCTGTGAGCTCTTTGGGGTCACGGGTGCCCCTCTGGTAACCCTGGGACATGGGAGGGCCGCGTCTTCACCTGGTCTCACGGGGCTGGCGAGGAGGGACAGGCTGTGTGAACCGGCTCAGAGGGGAGCAGTGCCGGCTCCTCTCCAAGCTTCCTCTTTGCTGGCGGTTCGGGGGACCCGCGGCTTCCCGGCCGAGTGCCACACCCAGCCGTCCCTGGACGGAGAGCGAGGCCTGAGGAGCTGCAGCC
>NW_006436291.1:643059-643837 GCF_000325575.1 Pteropus alecto | reverse complement strand
GTGTGGCCCAGGGGCAGAAGAGCAATATGAGAAACCGCGGGTGCGAGCTCGGTGCACAGGGCGTTTGTGGACAGCGCGTGCCATGGCTCCGCCCCCAGCGTCGGTGCACAGGGACAGCGGCCCCTGCCCCGGAGTGGGGTCCTGGCGCTTTGCTCGTTGGCCCCGCGCCTGCCGTTTAAAGCACGTGGGGGTGGACAGCACGCTTTCCTCTTAGCCCAGCGTGCTTGCAGTGGCCGGTCGCCCTGGAAGCCCCGTGGGCTGACGCGCGCGCTTGTCTCTGCTCTGAAGCAGCTGCACCTGCAGAGGAACGCCCTCCGCGCCCTCCCCGCCGACTTCTTCCAGCTGCTGCCCAACCTCACCTGGCTGGACCTTCGGCACAACAGGGTCACGGCGCTTCCTCCCGGGATCGGCGCCCACCGGTGAGTCACGTCCCCGTGTGTCCAGACTGGAGGCAGCCCCCGCCCAACGTGTCCGCATGCCTGTCCCCTGCTGCTCAGCTCCTTTCCCCGGGGGAATCGTGACTTCAGAAGAGAAGCGTTCAGTGGTTCAGAGCCGGCAGAGGGGTGTGGTGGCCGGAGGTGCAGCTGCATGGGACTGTGCTTGGCCAGGGCACGCCGGGCCCCAGGGAGAGCCAGTGGCCACAGTGCCTTCGCTAGGCCGGCTGTGCGGGCTGCGCAGCAGCTGGGCCTGGCTGGGACGCTGCTCGCGTGAAGCTGCCTGAGGGCTGGAACCCGCCTGGCAGGTCACAGGTGGGCAGCTCTGCTCTGTGGGCTGCGTG
>NW_006436291.1:639987-643017 GCF_000325575.1 Pteropus alecto | reverse complement strand
GGGGTGCGCCGTCCCGCGCGCTCCTCCCCTCTGACCGCAGCGGCCCCAGCGCCCCCACCCACTTCTCGGGTGCATGCGATGCCACTTCTTCCCCCTCCCCAGAGCCGGGGTCAGCTGGCACCCTCACTCGGGAGGCACACCGCCGTGGGGTCCCCCTGCCTTCAGCCTTGGTGTCAGGGCATCCGGGAGCACCTGCAGAGGCCGAGGTGGGCGTGTGCTCGGTGGCGAGGGCCAGCCAGGCCAGTGTGGCGGCACGCGGGAGGGGCCGAGTGGTGAGGGATGCGTTTAAGAGGGTTGGCTAAGCTTATGGGCCCAGCTGCAACTTTGGATTTCACTTTGAAAGGATTCAAACAGGTTGGGTGGGATTTGGCCTTGCGCTAAGGTCACACGGGGTCCAGGGTGGAGCAGGGGGCCAGTTAGGGGCCTTGTGGCCGTCATGCAGGAGGCGGCCCCAGGCAGGGCCTGCAAGGTGGAACCGTGTACTGGAGAGCTGCCGGGCTTCGGGGCAGACGTGGGCGGGGGAGGAGAGAGGTGTCCGGGCAACCCCCATTCTCACACGAGGGGCTGCGTCTGCAGAGAGGCACCCGTGTCTGCAGGTGGCTGCTGGGAAACCACCTGTGCAGGGGCCTGGACTGTAGCTCACAGCTTTTAACAGCATTTGCTAAAAGCGAACATTCTGTCCCATGTCACAGGAAGGGGAAATCTCTCCGATTCATTGGTGCCTTTCCAGGCCCTTCAAGGAGGCGGCGAGTCCTTGGTGTGCCGGTCCCCCCAGCAGGGCGAAAGCAGACCAGGGACCCTTCTCCCAGAGCCGTGGGCCGGCGAGGTCTGCAGACCAGGTTGCCTGCGAGAGGGTGCTCCTGGCCACACAGAACAGCGTCCTCAGCCCCAACCAGGGCTCGGCACAGCGGCCGGGGCTGGTCTGCCAGCTGGGCGTGTGACAAGGGGCTGAGCGTACTCTGCGTCTGCTTCCACTTCATGCCTTACAGCTCGACCTAGCGTCCTTGAGTCCCCTGGGCTTGTGGTTCGGGGTGGCCTGGGAAGGCTTTGTTCTCCACAAGATCCCCATCTTCTGTGTTTAGGGTAATTTAGTGCCTGTTGTCCATAAATTGTTTTAGCATTTTACACCGTTCTGGGGAGTAATTGTTACTCAAAGCTTTCAAATATACTGATAACTATTCCCATAAACACTATTTTTTCTTCTAAAATAAGTACACAGTTCTGAAATTTTGGAATCTGATTTTGCCAGTCGAGGCCAGCTGCTTAGTGTTGTCTAAGATATAATTTTGCATGTGATTTATAACCCATCGTGTCATTAAAATTAGAGCAGCCTGCTGAAGACCCAAACACATTAATTAGAAATTTTAAGTAATTATGGGCTTATTAAAAGCCTTAAACTTTCCAAAAAGCCTGATTAAAACAATGCCAGCGTTGGTGTCTCCCTTCTCGGTGTCGGAGGCGTGAGCTCGCTGGCAGAGCGGCAGGGTCTCCGGCGTGCGTCGGCCGCCGGGCCTCCTCGCGGGCAGCTCTGGGTCCGCCGACAGGTTGTGTGTCCGCTGGCAAGTCAGCGGAAGCAGATGGTCGGTGGATCACAGGCAGCAATTAAGGATCGACGTTCGTAAACTTGTCACTGGAAGTGTGCACGAGGGTACCGCGATGCCCCGACACCCCCTGCGGAGGCGCGGCAGCGGGCGCTGGTCCTCAGCCGGGCTGGTTCGCTGGGGATGCTGCGGCTGTCACAGCTTGGGGAGATACTGGCATCTAGCGGGGAAAGGCTGGGATGCTGCTACGTACCCCACAAAGCCTGGGACAGCCTCCAGCAGAGGCTCGCCTGGTCCTGGATGGCAGCAGTGCCAGCTTGGAGCCGGGCCCGAGCATCGAGACAGACCGTGCGTGTGTCACTGTGTCTGTGCTGAGTCGCCCCTTAAAGAGACGACAAATGAAGAAACTTGGCCGTCTGTTTCAGAGATGGCCATTTGATTTTCTGCTTTTTAAGTGCTGTATTTTTTGTTTTGTTTTAAAGGTATTTGAAAACTTTGCTTTTAGAGAGAAACCCTATCAAAACGTTGCCTGTGGAGCTGGGTGAGTGTTAATAAAATACAAGTTGGTTTTAAGCTGCAGTCTGGAGCCACGGGCAGCTGCCGCGGAATCACCAGGCATGGCCCTGAGCGGCTCGCTGGCCCTTGGGGTCCCCCGCCGCAGCCCCCTGCTGGCTCCTCCCTGCCACGTCCAGCCTCTCGTACCCACCTGCCCTGCCCGTGTCTGCTCGTGGGGCAGGTGCGGTCGGATCTGCCCTTGTCCAGTCTCTGCCTGAAGTCCGTCCCAGCGTCCAGTTCGTCACACGCAGTGCAGTTATCGACGCGAGTGGATGTCGCTGTGTCGCTCTAGTTTGTTTTCTGTTCACCTCATTTTTTCCCTCCATTTCTGCTTTCCAGTCGGATGCTGTTTATACTTACAGTTAATTTTTTCTTTTTTTACTATTTAGCTCTACCTTTTACGTTCCTATAATGCTGTAACAGTTGCTCTCGGTCTTACGGCGTCCGTCCGTGGAGTTGGCACTGTCCCAGGTCACAGAACATGTCGTGACCTATAGCCACACGCAGCCCCCACCGCTGCCCGTCCCGTGCTTGTCCCGCGCGTCGCGTCCGCGCCTGGCCAGACCCACAGCTCAGTGTCCAGGTTTCTACGCTTCTCTCCTCCCGTTTGCCTGCGCGTTAGACCTTTCGTTATTGTCCCCCAGTCACTGAGCTTTTGCACATTAAAAAAACCATTTTTCTCTTCTTCAGAGGAAATAGATACATACCTACAAGTCCGTGAGTCTTTTTTTCCTGTTATTTCTAACGGGCTGTGAAAATCATCTAGTAAATGTTTTTCCAGATATTGTTTTCGGTCTTAGAATTTTCATGTTTTAAAAAATAGCCTCTAATTTTCTGCTCCGCGTTCTTTTTTTAATTTGGTACAAACGCCTTTTCCGTCACGCCCTTGGGCGGACGTGTAAGAGCTGTGTGTGTTCGCTTGGGCTGCATAACG
>NW_006436291.1:635802-639602 GCF_000325575.1 Pteropus alecto | reverse complement strand
GTGTCTTTTTTCCTGTTATTTCTAACGGGCTGTGAAAATCATCTAGTAAATGTTTTTCCAGATATTGTTTTCGGTCTTAGAATTTTCATGTTTTAAAAAATAGCCTCTAATTTTCTGCTCCGCGTTCTTTTTTTAATTTGGTACAAACGCCTTTTCCGTCACGCCCTTGGGCGGACGTGTAAGAGCTGTGTGTGTTCGCTTGGGCTGCATAACGAGCTACCACAGACAGCAGTCGAAGCAACAGAAACTAATGTCCTCAGCGTGTGAAGGCTGGAGGCCCACGGTCGAGGTGTCTCAGGTTGGGAGCTGCCGGGGCCCCTCTCCTGGCTTATGGACGGCCGCCTTCTCGCCGTGCTCCCGTGGCCTTTGCTCGGTGAGCGGCCCTGCCACCTCGTCCTGTTGTGCGACGATGCTTCTCGCCTGAGCCTGACCGCCTCGTCTTGACCGCCTCTCCAAAGTCCTGTCTCTGAGTACGGTCACAGCACGAGGCACTAGGGGTCCGGGCATCAAATCAACGTGAGAATCTGAGGAGACACCGTTCGACCCATGACACCTCGCCCAAGTGCTCGTCTGCTAATCTGGGTGGCCTCGGCGTTGGGCCCTGTCGCTTGCCTTTTTCGGATATGGGCTCTGTTTTCCTCTTCACACGTCCAGTGACCTTGGATCGTGTGCTGGGCGTTGCGAGGGGTACGTTGTGGAGGTCCTGAGTTCTGTCACACTCCTCCGTAGAGCACTGGTTTTTCAAAAGTCGGTAGCTGCGTGGGCAGGACCAAGACCGCAGCCTGCTCGCGTGCGTGGCTGGCGGGCGGCGGGCGCGGGCCCTCCCCCCACACCTCGCAGTGCGGTTTGCATTCGGCCCGTGCTGAACTGCTCTTTGGTTTTTTAATAATTTCTATTTTATTGACATTTTTTATTCGTTGAGTCGTTTTGGTATATTTCCCATAACGATTTCTTTGCGCGTGTTTGTAACGATGGCCTTTAAGTTTTTATCTGCCGCGTCCAACACCTGGGTCGTCTGGAGGCCGCGTCCGTCTTCTTCTTGCTTCGAGTGTAAGTCCCGTTTACTTTCCTCTGTGCGCCCGCAGTTTGCTGCTGCTGTTGATGATGGTGTTTTAGGTAACACAGCAGCTTCGCATTATGATTTTTACCTGAGAACTGTCGTTGCTGCTTCTGTTTGTTTTATTTTATTTCTTTATTTTTTAAATTTTATTTGCATCCAGCCTGGTCTGACTCTTTGGAGTTCGTTTCCCCTGCAGAGGTTTTTTTTTTGTTTTGTTTCGTGTTTTGGTTTTGTTTTGTTTTTTAAGCGAATCTCAGACGTCTGTCATATCCGTATACTCAGAATCCTCAGTGGGGTTTTTTTCCCTAACGTGCAAACAGCCCCTGCCGTCTCCTCCCCGTTTTATTCACACAGAGTGTGTAACGCGCTGGTGGCTTCTTCCCCGCAGGGGGCGTGGCCACGCTGACCGCGTTGAGCCTGAGGCACTGCCCGCTGGAGTTCCCGCCGCCGCCCGTGGTGCAGCAGGGGCTGGGCGCCGTGCTGGCCTTCCTGCGGTTCTGTGCGGTGCAGCGCGCCCCCTCAGGAGAGCCGGCTCCGCCAGGTTGGTGGGACAGTCATCCTCACGGTGACAGACAGCCTGGGGACCAGGGCTCACGCCCTCTAGCACCAGGGCCAGGAAGCCTGTCTGCTCACTGTCGGCGAGCTGCGTCCGCTCCTGCGAGCTCCTCTCCTGGGCTTGCGCCTCGGGGCTCCGTGCGGCGCCCGTGTGTGGGGCTGCCGAGAAGTTCGCTGGGACGCGTCGGGGAAGCAGCCCCCAACCCACGTGCCGTCAGGCATCGCCTGTCCCTTAGACGGCGCTTCCCATTTTGTAAACCATTCCTCTCTGAAAACATCGCCCCGAGTGTGCAGCAGGCTGGCATGTCTCACACTGGCAGCACAGTGTCCTGTGCATCAGTGTACCGTGTCCTATGTGGCACCAGCACGGGTCACACTTGGCCGCCTGTGGGCCCAGCAGGAGACCAGGCCCCGGGGTCGTGCGGGGCCTGCGCAGTAATGGCAGCCCTGGACATCAGGGCATTGACCTGTCTCCTGCTCCGAGCCGTCCTCCCAGACGTTGTGTTTAGAGAAAGGCTTTTTGCCCCAGTGCCTAACGGGACCTGGCAGACAGTGGATGAATGCAGCTTGGGTCAATTACCTCTCAAATTACTTAGCTAGAACTAGAGATAAAAGTGTTTGAAAGTCAACAAATTATTGCCAGACAAAAACAACAGGCACGCGGGCTAAAAATTAATAGAGAGAGATACCGAAAGATCTGGGGAGGGAGCAGAACAGCGGCTTTGGGGCTCCGGGCCGGGCTGGGCCAGGCCGGGCCGTGGCTGTGCCTGTGCGCGTGGGCAGGGGCCACCCGCGAGTCCGCCCGCCGAGACGGCCTCGCTCTGCTCCCGCAGCCCTTCCGGCCCTGACAGGGGGAAAGCGGAGCCACGGGCCGCCTCTGCTGCTGGGCGGGCCCCAGGAGAGCAGGCCCGCAGGAGGCGCCCACTCGCCAGAGCCCAGGGGCACCACGGGCCACCTCCCGCCTGCGGAGACGCTGGACCTGAGCGTGCCCCGCCCGTCCGCTGAGCCCCCGGAGGAGTGGCCCAGCACCGAGGAGATCAGGCGCTTCTGGACGCTGAGGCAGGAGATCGTGGGGCTGGAGCAGGCGAGGATTCTCACAAACCAGCTGCTGGCGGCGGAGCTGCCCCCAAACCTCAGGGAGGCGCTGCACACCCAGAAGGCCGCACGCCCCGTCCTCCCACGCGTCCTCAGGTGCGCCAGGCCCGGGTGCCTGCCTCGGTCTCTGCCGAGCTCGAGCCTCTGTGAGCGTCCTGTCAGACTCCTGGTCACCACGCTCCCGCCGCTGACTACGCGGCACTCCCAGCCCGGTGTGGGGCTGGCCGCCTCGAACAGCGGCCCCAAGGAGGAGGTTGCATGAGAGAAAAAGCCAGGACCGTCTGTGCGTCTGTGTGCACGTGTTTGTGACATGTCTGTGTGCATGTGTGTGAGATGTATAGCATGTGTGCGCAGTACGTTTGCACATGCATATGTGCATGGGGCATGCATGTGCATGTGCGGTATGTCTGCAAGCATGTGATAATGTGCACACATGGTGTGTGTGGTTGTGTATGCATATGTGGTATGTCTGCGTGCATGTGTACTGTGTATGTGGTGTATGCATGTGTGGTGTGTGTGCTGTGTTGTCTGCACGTGTGGGATGTGTGTGCATGTGTGCTGGTGTGCGTGATGTGTGCTGTTGCGTGTGCTGTGTGTGCATGTGTGGTGTGTGCGTGTGGCGTGTGTGCATGTGTGCTGTTGCGTGTGCTGTGTGTGTGCTGTGTGTGCTGTGTCTGGATCCTCTGGGAGAAGTCTGAGGAGGCAGGCATAGGCAATATTGAAAACAGATTGAAAACCAATGCACCTGGAAGGTTTTGGGGTTCATTCCACGCTTCTCCTGTACGCTTGAAAGTTTTAAAAACAAAAGCTTTGTACAGTGTTAGTCACCGGCCGCAGCCGTGGGAGGGTGGCAGCACGTTGCTAGGTGACGCCTCGGCTGCTGTGTGTGTCGGTCCACGGAGTCACACTGAAGGGCAGGGCTCCCTCCCTCCATCGTTTACCAGTCGGGGGGGGGGGCAGGTGAGGAGAACGTGCTGGGAGGCGGGGGCCTGTCCCGCACCCCCGTCCTGCCCGGTCTTTCGGGCTGAGACCCAGCCAGCGGCCCTCAGAGCGTCCCTGGCAGGGAGCGGGGTGGCCGAGCACCGCCTGT
>NW_006436291.1:632929-635379 GCF_000325575.1 Pteropus alecto | reverse complement strand
GTGCAGTGCGCAAGGCCACGTCGCGGGCGGGCCGGGCGCCCAGCTCCCCGTAGCCTTCGGTGCTGTCCCGGCTTTCCTGGTCCTCCGCAGTCCCGCCCCTGTCGGCAGGTCTTTCCTAAGGCCACGAGACAGGCCCCCTGGAGGGCTCCCTCTTGCTTCTGCCGCCTGGGTCTGTGGCCAGCTGGGGTCCCCTCCTGTCCTCACCGGCCCCTCTGTCCTCCAGCCCCACGGACCACCCGGCTCCCACCTGCTCTGGGCCCCCGGAGGCCAGCTGCCTCCGACCGTACCCACAGCTACCCAGGACCGCTCACCTCCTGGTGGGGTTTGGCCAGTGGGGAGCCCCCGCAGGTCTCCGGAGACAAGGGAGAGAGGGAGGTCAGTGCCTTTCTGCCCCCGCCCTTCCCCGCGAGTGCCGCCTGGGGGTGGCCGGGGCCCTCACCGTGGCTGGCTCCGTGCTGCTCGCCCCTGAGTCCCGGGTCCTGGGGTGGCTGCAGCCCCCCAGCTCCGATCAGGGTGGCTGCACCGTCCCGGGCCCACCCACCTCCCCACCTTCCCCCACGAAGAGTCCCCGTGCGAATAAACCCTGCTGAGGTCGGCCGGGCGTGTGGGCGTGTGTCTTCGCTGGGCGCTGACGGTGCTCAGTGTCCCCCGCCCCACCCTGATGCCAGACCTACTTCCCAGTCAGTCCCTCGTCCTGCACTGGACAGGGGTGAGGTTGGGCCCTCGACTGCTCAGGGCACCCAGCGTGCCTGCCTCTGGGCCGTCATCCCACCAGGAGGGACGTGGCTCACAGACAGCGAGTCTGAGATTCCGATTGGGGTCTGGGCTGCTCCCGAGGTCACACCGGCCGTAGCTGTGGACAGCCCCCCCCAACAAAGCCCCCCAGTGTCCCTCGGTGGGAGTCCGGGCCCTGTGCCTCCACCTCAGGACCCAGGCGCCTAGCCAGGCCGTTCTCCAGGCGGGGCGTGCACGCCCGTGTCCTGTCCAAGCTCAGGGAGCCCCCTCTGGCCAATGTACCAGCTGACCTCACTGACCGGTGGACCCTCCCGCCGTGCTCCCCCTGCTCCCTTAGCCAGCCCGTCCTGGCACCTGCTCCTCTGGCCGTGGAGAAGCGCTCGCCTCCATCCCGTGCTCGAGCCTTGCGTTCCTGTGGGGGGCTGTGGGGTGCAGCAGGCGGATGTGGCTTCCACCACTGCAGGCCAGCGCGGTGGTGCCAGCACTGTGCTCTGCTGAGGGCGGGCTCTCCTCCCGGCCGGGCCCTCAGAGACACGCTGGGGTCTCCGCGGTGACAGCGTGGGAGCCAGTCCTGTGGCTTAGACCCATGGGAGAGCCCCATGGACCTGGTTATCTGAGCCTGTGCGGCTCCCACACTCCACCCACCCCTCTCAGGGGGATTTGTTCCATTCCCCCGAAAGGTAGAGGACGCCAAGATGGAGCCCCTCGTCGGGGAGGTGGTGTGTGGGGCGGCAGTCACAGCTCCACGCGGGAGAGCGGCAGGGTGGGGAAGCGGGGAGCATGAGCTGGGCTTGGGGCCGGGGACTCTGGAACCAGCCAGGAGCAGCCCTGCACGTGGGGTCCTCGGCAGGGGCGGGGGCTGGGCGGTGCTGGCCCTCCCGGGTCTCTGAAATAGTGAAGCGTGGCTGCCGGAGACGGCTCCTGAGCCCTGGGTTTGGAGCCTGGGGAGGCTGCAGCCCGTCCCACTGGCGTCTCCGTGGGCACAGGGCCCGCAGCGCAGGCAGCAGGAGGGGCTGTGTCCTGAGGGAGACGAGGGAGGGAGGGCCAGATTCGGGCCGGACAGGGACCGGCGCTGACCACAGGAGGCTGTGGAGGCCCAGGACTTGGTTCGGATGGGCAGCTGGAGGCCAGGGCCAGGTGACGGCTCCCAGTGGCCCCACCTGCCCCCACGGAGTGACCACAGCGTGACCGCAGCGGGCAGGGGCTGGCTTCCGTTCAGAAGTCCCGCAGGCGGTGTGGGGGCACAGCCCAGCCTGGGAGCTGCGGGCAGCGAGGCCCCTGGGGTGTTACTGCAGGGAGATCACGGGGCAGCGGGCGAGCCGGTACCAGTGGGGCCCGGTCTGCAGAGCCGCAGGGGCGGCATGGCCGCACCACGTCGAGGGGCCTGGGGAGAGACGCTGCTCGCTTGGGGCGAGGTTGACTTGTCAGCGGCTCCTCGGTCTCACGGGGAGCAGCGACTGCCCAGTGGCCTCGGAGGCCTCAGCTGGCGGCTCGGCACGGGCCTGGCTCGTCCCGCCCAGACGCCCCACGCACGAGGACTTGGACGCCGACAGTGGGGACCCGTGAGCTTCGCTTGCAGCCGCTCCCAGCGTGACGCTGACGTCGTGATGTTTCCGCAGGGACAGCGGAATGCTGCGGGAGTGGAGAGCGCGCACGCAGACCACGCGGGCCAGAGAGGAGCGGCGCGGCCAGGGCCCGCGGCCGCGGAGGGCTCC
>NW_006436291.1:631887-632868 GCF_000325575.1 Pteropus alecto | reverse complement strand
TCCTGCGGCCCGGGCGGGCGCTGCAGCGGGCCCGTGGAGGGGGCTGGGCTGGCGCTCAGCAAAACCTCGCTGCCCCTGAGCGTCGGGAGCTGGGTCCCTGCCCCGAGGCGGAGTCTGCCAGCCTGTGGCAGGAGGTGGCTGCTGCAGCCACATCAAGGGCAAGGGTGGTGGGCGCATGGGACCCATGCAGCGGCTGGAGGAGGGAGGGGCAGGTCCTCACCCAGGGGGCATTTCAGGGACGCCTGCCTGGCCCGGGCGTGCACGGCGGGGGCTCCAGGAGGTCGTGAGGCAGGAGAGCACCAGGCAGACACCCAGATGTGGCCCAAGGAGGGAGGAGGGGGAAGGAAGGTTCCAGAAGGCAGACCCAGAAGATGGGGGGCATGGGAGAGGGGAAGCAGGGGTGACGTGAGGGGCACGCGTCCGGGCGTGAGGGTGCTGGCCGGTGGCAACAACGAGCGTTCTGGCCTTTGTTCAGCTGGGAAACGTACTTCGTACGACGCTATAACCCAGCACTTCCAAGGACTGGGTTGTTTTCAAATCAAATTTAAACCGTCTGTGAATTCTTAAGTTTCCAAAAGCAGGTCAGCCCTTGTCCCGTCTCCCTCTGCTCCTGGACGCCACCCTTCACTCCACAGCCCACCTCCCTGCCACCTGCACGCCCCGTAAAACCTACAAACCGCAGCCTGAGCCCGTAGTGGTGGCCGAAGGGAGTGGGGTGGCGTTATCGACAACCGCAGTGGTCTGGTGACACGTCTGAGACCCGCCACCCAGAGCCTGGAGCTCGTGGGGCCAGTGGGCAGTGGTGCCACCTGTCCCAGGGATCAGGCGTGTTGGCCAGCTCTGCCCGAGACCAGTGACTCCGTGACTCAGGCATCCTGACCACGGACGTGCGCTACCTCACGTGGCTGGTCACGCTGTGGCTTAGAACTGTGGTTTAAGGGCGTGGTCACGTCCGTGTGTGCGAGGTGGGGCCGTCGTAGA
>NW_006436291.1:631599-631869 GCF_000325575.1 Pteropus alecto | reverse complement strand
CCGTCCCGTGTGTGTCGCTGGGGCGGACTCAGGCGGTGACCGCTGTTCTCTGCCTGGCTGTGCGTGGGCCTCAGCGGTGAAGGCGCGTCCACCGCACGGCCGGCGGGCTGTGTTCGCAGCCGCGTCTCCCAGAGCCCTGAGGACGCCTCGTCCTTCCTAGGTGGCATCCAAGGCTCCCTTCGCCACAGATGTGGTGGACGACAAGAAAACACCCGTGAACCCACCCGGAAAACAGAGACAGAACGAGGAACAGCCGCTGCCAGCGAGGGA
>NW_006436291.1:631303-631533 GCF_000325575.1 Pteropus alecto | reverse complement strand
CGCATGGAGCAGCAGCTGCCCTGGGGCCCGGCACCTTCCCAGGTCCCCTGTGTCCGCGGCCCCAGTGCCGCCCTGGGCCTGCGCCTGGACTGGCCGCCGAGCCCGGCCGCTCGCAGCCACAGCCAGGTGTCCCTGGGTGTGCGCTCTTGGCTGAGCAGCCTCACCCACCCGGGTCCCCCTCGGCTCCCCGCACACCTGCCAGCACGTCGGGCAAGTCGGGGGCGGCCAGG
>NW_006436291.1:622655-631291 GCF_000325575.1 Pteropus alecto | reverse complement strand
TTCGGCACTGCGCTCCTGGCCGCCACCCCCACCCCCCGCCCCAAGCCCCGAGCCGCACCAGGCACTGCTGGGAGCCAGCCCTAAGCCCGTGGTGGGCCCGGGGCAGACTCACCGGACTGCCCCGCTCCAGGACTGGTCCGGCCCTGGCCCACAGGTCCAGCTCTGCCTAGCACTGTGTGTTCCCACTGCTCTGGAAGCCGCGTGAGGCTTGGGGGGCCTGGAGGGTGGCGTCGGCGCAGGGCCTGTGGGCGGCAGCGTTCTTCCTGGCACTCGGAATCTCGCGGCCGGCAGATCGGTCCGGTCTCAGCTGGAGCCACAGCGCTGGCGTGATCTCGCTCCTCCTCACCCACGGAAGCCACGTCTGTCCTGACGCCCAGCGCCCTGTGGGCATGTTCCACTGAGCCGCTGGCTCGCGTGGACCTGGGTCCCCACCCTGCAGGCCTTGGGAGGCTGTTGCAGGGTCTTTCCAGCAGTAACTCAGGAAAGCGAACAGGACAGACGCGAACCCTGCCTCCAGGGTCCGGCGCGGTCTCGGGGCCATTACGTTCCTGGTGGACACACCGGGGGTCCACGCCTGACACGCACCAGAGTAGGGACGCCGCCCTCCCAACGCCCGCCCTGCCCTGCCGTCTCAGGCTCCCGGCCCCTCCGCGTGCTCACGTTCACGTTGGAGGGCGCGACCCCGAACCCTGATGCCGACAGTGTGTTTACCATTCTCGGGCCGTTTGAGGGTTACTGACCCTGTGTTTGACGTGGAAACAGACGCCGTCCACGCGGCACAGCGCAAAACGTCCTAAATATCTCGATGCATCTGAAGTTTGTAAAAGGGCGTGGGCGCCAGCCGCCTCTGCCGGGGAGAGGGCCGGGAGGGGCAGGTGGCCTCCGGGTCCCTCTGTCACCGCGGATCCATGATGCGTGTTTTCTCAGCACCTTCTGCGGCGGGGAGTTGGAAGAGAAGGTGAAACAGCACATCCGACGGACGCACGAACAAAGGAAAAGACGTCGGGGCGCGGCCCCCCTCGAGGGCATCAGGAAGGCCACGGAGGACCCGGAGATCGTAAGTACTCGTCCGCTCTCGGTGGAAATCAGCTGTTCCATTGAAGCCTGAAAGGAGCTTGCTGTGCCGTTTCAGAGCCTGCGGTCTCTAGGTGTGGGGGACGTTTAATGTGCTCTCCGGCGGGGCGTCCCCAGAATTCCTGGTGGTCAGAGGGTGAGATGCTTTTCTGCGTCGTGAGCCCTCAGGTGTGTGGCGCCCCCCGCTGGGGCGTCGGCAGAGGCGGGGCAGAGCCTGGGGGGCTGCGCAGTTGCCACCGAGGACAAGGACGCCACGGCGGGGACCGCGGGGTCTTCTCGCCCGCTGCCGGCAGCATCCGTCCCTCCCACCGTGTCCGGGAATGTCCGGGCCATGTGCCTGGTGCAGCAGTGGAGGAAGAGCCTTTCCACCCCGGACGACACGCGGTCAGCCCGCCCAGTGCTGCGAGGGTCCCGGGCCTCGCCGAGCTCCTGGAGCCGCCTGCTGACACGGCGCGCCCGGAGGCCGTGGGGAACTGGCCCGTCTGTCCCCCAGACAGCTGGACGCTGGCCCGTGGGGAGCGTGCTCCATCTCACCTGGTGTGGAAGCTGGAGCCCCGTCCCCACAGCCCATGTGAGGACTCTGCACCACTGTCCCTTCTCCCCCGGGGGCCAGGTGCCTCCCGCCAGTCGAGAGCGGGGAGGGCCGTCTCTGGGGAAATCAACTGGCCAAGGCCAGTGACTTGAGGACTCCAGTACTTGGGCGCCCCCAGTCCTGAGCTGAGCAGCAGGGGCGCCTCCCCACGGAGAGCTCCACCCACCGACGTCCTCAGTGCTGACCAGTGGTGTTACTGCCTCGTTCCCGAGCACGAGCGAGAGCCCAAGTCACCAGCTTAGGGGAGAGGCCCCGTGTGGGGACGGGCCAGGCGGACAGCGGAGGGCGCGTTCGGAAGAAACGCGGTCGTTGGGGAAACAATCGAAATCTCCCAGGAAGCAACTTACTGAAATGGAAAAGACCACTGAGCAGTCTGGGAGTTAAGTTGAAAGTATGGCAAAAACCTTTAAAAATTAAAATAAATCCACAGGCGGATTTGAGTAGCCCCCCACGAAGCAGGACAGAAAGGAAGGGGGGGCAGACCAGAGCGAGGACCCAAGACTCCCCTCGACTGACGCACAGGAGATGCAAGGGCATGTGGGGGGGCTGACAAAACACGGGGTGAGGGGGTCCCCGTGTGCCGTGTGCACCGGGCATCCTGCGAGGTTCCAGCCAGGGGCCAGGACGGAGGCCGGTACAGCAGCACGGCGGTGGCCCTCGCCCGCAGCCTGACGGAGCTCTGAGCTCGGTGCCGGGCCGGGGCCAGCGTCGAGGAAGGACTCAGAAACGTCACTCTGTACAGCCCGTTTCTGGAACCTTCCACAGAGTGCGTTCTCCCAGACAAGGGGCTGGACGGGGAAAGGAAGTGCCCGCCAGGACAGGCCGGCTGTGCGCGTGCCGGGGCCAGGCGGAGCCCATGGGGCCTAGAGGGTGTCCCCAGCGTCTCCGGCCAGTCCGCGGACGCCGAGGGCTTGCCGTCTGGGAGGACTCGGGCAGGTGTGTACAGAGCAAAGTAAATGCTTGTAATTCCTCAAAGAATACAGCTTTTTAGGACAAGGTAGCCGGCGGTCAGCAACATTATGTGGTCACTCCGACGAGAACCCTGCACTGGTAACAGGCCTGTGCAGGCGGGAGCCTGGGTAGGGGTCCGGCCTCTGCTTCAGGGAGACGGCTGAGGGGGAGGGGCCCTCTTTGGGGACCGGCGGTCCTGGCATTAGACACAGAACCCACTGGCCGGCTCCTCGGGGGCAGAGGCAGGAAGACCCGCTCCTTGCTGTTGGCCGCGGACCCACCCGGGGCCAGCTCCCGGCCTCACTTCCTCTCACCACGTCCTGGCCCCACGCGTCGGCCTGGGCACAGGGGCCTCGGACGGAGGCTTGGTGGTCCCCTCCACGGCACGGCCACCAAGTCCTGCTGCCGCGGCTCTGCGTCTCGGGGGACCACAGTCTCGGTGCCGGCCGTGGCAACGTGAGCAGGGGTCCCGTCTCTCTCGTCCATTCACTGACTGTGCAAAGGACACCAGGGGACCCTGGCGGGGAGGTCACTGTCCTCGGAGGGGCGTCAGGCATGGGGCACGGGCCGTGCACCGAGTGAGCGCCTCTGGGAAGGACCCGGGCCCCGCAGGACAGCACCGCCACCTCCGCAGCATCGGGTGCCACCGCGGCCCCGCCAGCCCGCCTGACTCTGTCCCCCCTCTCCTCCCAAAGGCCAGAAAGCTGCAGGACGAAGCAGTGGGACTGAAGCCGGCACCGGCCCTGGGCAGGAGCCGTCGCCTGCCAGCTCTCACCGGGAGCCGCCCTGTGTGTCCACCTGCGGGCCCGTCTCGGAACGGGTTTTTTAACACGAAACATTAAGAATCTGAAGAAGTTCGTGGAGACCGATGACCCGGTGTCGCGCGTGCCGGCGGGAGCCTTCCTGGGCCTGAGAGAGGCGCCCGGTGCGCCGTTCCCCTCCTCGGAGGTCATCTCATGCGTGCGGGGGGACGTCGGGACTCAGCTTATCCTAACGGTGTGGTCTGCAGACAGCCTGTGTTTTCTGCGGCTGCAGCGGTTAAGCCGCATTGACAGAGAGAGAATACAGCCAGGGGGCCACCGTCTTCATGCCCGGGGCGTGTGTCTTCCCGTGCTGGTGACGATGTGGGCACGGCCCTGCTCCCCTCCCCCACCCCTGCTCCGGCCACAGAACGACCGTCGCTTTCGTCGGCTGATTGATTTCCGCGCGGGGGCAGGCGGGTGCCCGATTCCCACCAGGACCGAGGTCCACTGGTGTCCTTCCTGCCGGAGAGGGTGCCCACCACAAGGGGCCTGGGCGAGCTCACTGTCCTTCCCGCTGGCAGTGTGGTCTCCTCTGATCTCCGCCCTTCCTGCCTGCGGACAGCGAAGTCCAGCCAGGGCACAGAGCCCGGACCCCCCCGTCACAGACCGGCCCCCGCGCACATCCTCTCGCAGGCCGTTCGGACTCCGTCTGACTCGGTTTCCCTCTGCACGGGCGGCTCCCGGGCCCCGTGGCCTCCCGCGCCGCGGGCTGCACCCCCTCTGCCCCCCTCTCCGGCCGCCAGCAGCCCTGTGACCTCTGGGCTGGGGTCTCCGGCCGCGGCAGGAACCCTGCCCGCCCTGCCCAGAGGGGAGCCCCACTCACGCCGACCTGTTTCAAAAGGCGCTTTGCCCCAACGGCCGTTCCTAGGAGCAGCGTGTGGGGGAAGCCGGAGGCCGCTGGCCGGAGGGTTCGAGGGCCGGCGGAGACTCTGTGAGGGCGACGCACCATTCTACTCCGCCAGCTGCGTGTCCGCCGGCTGGTTCTGCTGGTTCGTTCCAGGCGCAGTCATTAGTCTCGGGCGTGGCGCGCTTTCCATCCCATGAGCGGTGACGGTCCGCTGCCCTTCCTCATAACCAGGGCGTTTTTCCCTTAATTTTTTGAAATTTAAATGTCATCTCTTCTCCATGCTCCCAAAGCCCATCCTTTCCCTTCCCGCCCCTGTCCCGTCCACTGCCTCAGATGAGGCCGTTACAATGTCTCCTCTGCCCCTTACCTATGGCCATGTGACAAACCAGTGGCTCAAACAGCAGCCACTTTGTGATCTCACATGGCTGGACAGGGCCGTCCCCGATGGCCGTCCCACAGGCCTCGTGCCCTGGCAGGGCCACCTGGGAGGCGCCCCCCGCCCCCTCCTGGCGCCTCCATGTGGCCCCCTCCAGCAGGGACCCCACCCGCATCCAGGGCAGCTCGGCTGTGAGGGTGCAGAGCGGGCTGGACCTGCTCAGGCTTAGGCCGAAGGGAGCAGGACACCGCTTGTCACCACGGGGAGCTCTTGCCCCTCGGCCCTGGGGCTGCACTCCCCGGCGAGGGCACCTCAGGCAGGACACGGCCTGGGCACATAGCTACTGCTATGGCCTGCAGGGTGGGTGGCCGTCCTCACCCACTCGCTCAGATTCTGCCCATCTGTGTGACTGTTACGGGAGAGGTCAGCTTCTGGCCAAGCAGGTCGAATCACCACGGAGGAGGTGTCTCTCTCCAACACTAGGACATTGAGGGCCTGGACAGGTGCCTGGGGTCCCGGGAGCCTTTGGAGGGGGTGTCACGAACCCACATGGAGCAGCACGTGCTCTGGACTTCTCAGTGAGCCACCCCCAGCTCGGGCATGCTACACTTCTGACTGTCACGGGGAGCAGGTTCCTCTTCAGGTTCAGGACAGGGAGGGCCGTGGGTCCCCCTTCTACAGCCTAGGCAACGATTCCAGAACGAGCCGCACTCGCTCAAGGGCTGGCAACCTCAGGCGCTAGGTCTGGGCCTGCAGGGTGCGGGGCCACCGCAGCCAGCCACCCGCTCACGGGCCGGGAGGAGGCAAGAGGGCGCAGGCTGTGGGGTGGGGTGGGGCAGGGCGGCCGAGGCAGCTCGCTAGGGGGCGCCAGCTCCTCCCAGCCCACCCGACATCTCCACTTGCCTGGGCAGACGCTGCAAGGGATGTGGCACAGGTTTGCGGTTCCAGACCGGCCCTGACCATGGCCCAGGGCCTGAGGACCCCGCCACTGGCCCAGCTGCGGAGAGAACCGTGCTGCTGCCACCTGCGAGGAAAGCCTGGTCACCCCCGCTCTGCCCTGGCCCAGGAAGGGCCTCTCAAGGGCCTCTTCTCCCTTCCAGCCACTGCCCGGCACAAGCATCAGGGCCCACCTGGCTCTCACCACCTGTGGGCCCAGCCGCCAGCTCCGAGGAGCTCTCTGGTCTCATCCCTGGCTCTGGCCCTTTGGCCTGGCAGCTTTGGTCCCATCTCAGAAGCACCTGGCTGTGCTGCAAGAGACCCACCCTCCGGGCCAGCCCCAGGGAGCTCTAGTAAGAGGAAGTGGGAACAGGCCCAAGTATGCGAAGGGGAGGGGGCAGGGTGGCGGACACGAGCCGCCTGGCCAGGCAAACCCAGAACAGGCCAGGTGACCGTGGCGGCCTTCCCGTCACAGGTAGGCCCCCGTGAGTCTCCCATCTCGTGGGAGAGACAGGACGAGAGATGACAGTGTGATCGCGCACCCAGAGCAGGTGCTGGGCAGGGCTGGGCAGGCTCTCCTGTGGGTTAGGGACCAGGAGGAGGGACTGGAGGGGGTGGGGCTAGTGGGGCCAGGCTGCTGTGGGGGTGAAGCCAGCAGCACTTCGAGGACCAGGACTGAGGGGAAGTAGACACAGCGCGGAACCCTGACTGGAGCATCCCTAACACCTTGCCAGCCCTCCTGCCAGCTCATGGTCACCCAGCTCAGCCAGCCTCGCTGAAGGTGCTGGACGGGCCTCCTGTCCCCTCCACACCACCACCTTGCCCATCTGACCTGGCGGGCCAGCCCTGGTCACACCAGCAGTGCTCAGCGCAGGCCGAGCCCATGGCCAGGTGCTGGGCAGGCCTGGCTGTGGTGCCGTGGCAGGGTGTGAAGTACCCTGGGGCGAAGTCCGGAGCCCTGGGGAGGGGCTCTAGGCCCTGTTTTCCCCCACCTGGGTCACTCTGCAGCCCCTCCCTAGTCCCCCAGGCAGCCCTGGGCCCCTCACAGCCCAGCTCGCAGCTACTAGGTTCCTGGAATGTTCTATCCAGGACCGGCTGGTCCTTTGGGGGGACACTAGAGGAGACCGGGTCAGTACAGAAGTGGCCTGCGGGGATCAGCACCTCTGAAAGACATCTGCATCTTCGCCAGGGGCTCCGGAAACTCCCAGGGCCTTCTAGAAACAAGGGGGCTGGAAGGAGCAGGAGGCGGGGCTGGGCTGCTGGGCGGGGCCCTAAGCAGACACCTTTAAACTGCAAATCCGTGTCTCTGTCCATCAGTCCATCCGTCCACTCTTTTATCTTCTGCCTGGTAGACAGGATTGTGAAATGGCTTCCAAGTTCACGTACAAAGCCCACAGCACAGATGGGGTCAAGGCTGAGGGGGACCAGGAGGAGCACTCTCCCAAAGCCCAGCCTGTCTTCAGGTGCACCTGTCCCACCCACCTCCTCTACCCAGCAAGCCCCCCACCTCACGCACCAGGACTTCTAGAGGGTCCCCTTCTTTGCACCCCCTGCACCCACTACTTCGGCCCTGCCAGCTAGCATGCTCGCGCTGCCCCCACTGCCACGTGGGGCCTCCTCCCCCTCTCCCAAGCACCATCACTCCCGGCACCCCCATTTACACACAGCCCGCTGCACACAGCCGGGCTGACTCGAACCCCAGCTCCCTGGTCCGTGGCGCTGTCTGTCCGCAGTGCCCAGGAAGGACAGTGCCCAGCAGACACCTGCAGGCCCATCGGCACTTGTGCTGAGCTGGCGGGCGGCCTCTGGCCAGCCCTCCCAGCCGATGCCAGCTGAGGTCCCTGTTGCCTGGCCCCTTTGCTCCAATGTCAGCCCACCCAGCTCTGGAAGGGTGAAGCGGGGCAGGGGCTGCAGCCGTCTGTGGGTACAGACAGCAGTCGGGCCTCTTTGGGGGCTGAGCTGTCACAGGTAGGGGTTGGCTGACCCTGGAGAGGTGGCTGAGTTGAGGTGCCTGAGGCCTCCTTGTGGGGTCCCTCTGGTGTCTGCTGGAACCCGGGCCATGCAGAGGATAGGTGCTCGCTCTGCTCCCACACCTCCCCTGGAACGTCCCCCAGGGCAAGACTCATGCTGCTTGGGCCTTGATCCCAGCGCTGTACCATTGGGCGGCACAACGCTACGAGGTCTCGCCGCCTCCCTGGCTCCCCTGGGGCTCCTCTCCCAAGGCTCTGCGCCCCGCGGCCACCTGAGGGCGAGAATGAGCTCGGCAGCGGCCCCGCTGTCCTTGGCGGTGCCGGGGGTGGCGGCGCAACGCAGGGCGGGGCCCGGAGGGGCCCGGCGCGGAGCTCAGAGGGGCGGGGCCCGGCGGCGGTGGCGTCGGGTCGTCACGACAACCGGCGGCCGGCCCGTCTCCGGTGCCCAGGCAGGCACAGCAAGCCCTGCCGAGGGGCCCAGGGCGCGCTCCCGGCAAGGTCACTGCAACCGCTGGGCCCCGCGCGCAAGTGCTCCGGGAAGTCGAGAGCTCTAGCCTGGCTGAAGGAGCGGGGGAGCGGGACGGGGGTGCGGAAGGGGTTCCCGGGCGCTGGTCCGCGCCAACTCGGCGCCTTTACGTCCCACGCCCCCCAGCGGGCGGGCTGCGCGCTCTGGGGAGCCGCGCTCTCGCTCCCACTGTGAACTGGCCGGGCGGCGCGCCGGCCCCTCCGGCGACCCGGGGGGCACGCTCACTACCGAGGCTTGCAGCCGGGATCACCCCTCAAACCCCGGTGCAGGACACCCCGGGCGCGCAGGGCAGCCCAGGGCCAGGCGCACGGCCTTCGTAACCCAGGGGGGCGCCCGGCACACGGGGGTCGCCAAGTGCCCCCTACGTGGCGAGGGCGCGACTGGGCCGCTGCGGTGCGCCCGCCGGTGTTCCCTCGGCGCCCCGCGTCTCCTCGGCCCAACCGGCTTCCTGCTCGCTCCTCTGGGACTTCCTCCTCGCTGTGCCCGTGTGGCCACTGGGCGCCAGACCCGGAGGCGGGGGCCAGGCTGCAGGAATGGCGGGGGGAGGGGGTGTCCAGGGCA
>NW_006436291.1:619122-621930 GCF_000325575.1 Pteropus alecto | reverse complement strand
CGTTGCGACTTTTCGGGGCGGGGGGCGGGCGGGGCCTGGGCGCGGGGCGTGGAGCCCGAGCCGCGCGGTCGCCCAGCGCGGAACTCTGTGCCTCTGCCTCAGTTAACGCACTTTCTTTGTTCAGACGCGCTGTGGGACTCCACTGTCTTCCGAATAGTCGCCCGTTGCGGGTGGGGGGAGTGGGTTCTCATGCGCCAGACTTGTCACAACTGGGGCCGCCCTGACTAATGTCACGGTGCCCCAGGCTCCCGGAGCAGCAGTCCAGGGTGGGACTTGCAGACGCTGCGTGTGGGGGAGCCCGCCGCCCGCGGCGGGAGTGGATACCAGTTGTGCTGGTTTCTCCGGAGGGTCCGCCGGGCCTGGGGGCCAGGCACCGGGGGCCTGCGACTCAGAGGCACCTGTGTGCCGCAGGGCCCCCTGCAGCAGGAGTCTCCTGGATACGCTGTCACGTGGTGGTGAGCTGTCGCACATAAATGATCAGGCACTAATCAGGCACTAATGTCTTCCTCCGCTGCTGGGCCTTATTTCGGAGCTGGCTCCCCTGTTGGAGGCGGGGCTTGTCCCTCAGCACAGTGGGCTTTGCTTCTGGTGGCGTGGATGTGGCCGGAGGACCATCACTCTTCAACAGTCACCCTGCTGGCATTCTCTCTCCATTAGATGTGCCAGAAGCCATTTATGCACAAGTCATGTGACTTAACATATGGCCTCCCGGTGACTGTCATCCTTCTCCGTGTTGGCTACTGGAGGGAGTACTTGGTAGGACACAGGCTGCAGCATAGCCACCTGCAAGCTGCCTGTGTGTGTCCTGGGGTGTCCCCTGCCACCGAAGGCCACCACTTCCTCCCTCACTCAGGGCTTCTGACCTGGGCCTGTCCCTACTCCCAGGCTGTGGCACAGCCCTGCCTGGCCTCCTTGCAGCAGAGGCCCACCGCCCCCCCCCCGCCCCATTTTCTGGGCTCCCTGACTCAGGACAAGGGGGGCTGTGGGGCCACCCTGCATCGTGGCTGGGGAGTCTGTGGAGGCGGCGGGCTCCCTCCTGAGGCCTTTGCTAGCCTGGCCAGGAGAGCCTCACTTCCCACCGGCTCCTCACCGCCCCCCCCACCACCCTGTGGAAGGAAGGGGAGGACCTGGTAGGTGCAGGACTCATGGGGTCAACGCTTCTGTGGCCGTGGCCACCTTGGGCTGTAACGTGAGCTGCCCACGGAACCAGGAGCCGGGCGGCGGTGGGCACAGCTCTGCTCAGCGGTGGCCTTCTGATTTGGGTGGCCGTCCCCACCTGTCCTGTGGAGAATCTGGAGGTACACCTGGCCCCCCAGCTCTCCCAGGCTTGGTCCTGAGACCACTCCTGCCCGCCCCATCTGTCCTTTGCTGCCACTGCGGCTTCACCCTGGTTGTGTTTCTCCAGCCGTCACAGACGCACTGTGGTGCGAGCTCACAGTCACAGCCTGCCGTCTGGCAGGGTCCAGAGGCGGCTTACGACCTGGCCCCGCCTGGGCGTTTTGGGCGGCAGAGGTCTGGCCTCGGGCCTCGGGGTTCGCAGCGCCCACCTGCCTTCCCTGGGTCCAGGTTATGCTCAGGGCCTCGTCCTCTCCCCAGTATGTGACGGCGTCAGGGCTGGGTAGTGGAGCCCCGTCCCGGGCGTGGGCGCTGACGGGCAGGGAAGAGCAGCCAAGAGCTCTGATGGCACGTGTCCCCCCTCCTCTGGAGGCCTGCGGGTCCCAGGGCGGCAGGAGCAGCTGCCAGGGGCCCACGGTGCAGCCTCCGGGCGCACGCCAGCAACCGTCACGTGTCAGCAGCTTCCCAAGTTCGCGTGTAGACCTGGGAGCCCTGTGCGGTCACCAGCCGAGTGTCTGTGCCCGAAGGGCACTGTCCCATGGGAGGGGCTGGGCCCTCGGGAGGTGGTGCCCCACCCCGCTTGGTGTTCTAGGGTGGTTCTGGCCCCTGAATATTGGGAGGGGAGAGACGCACCAAGGCCGGCCAGGCCTCAGCAGGTGCGTGGGCGAGGCGGGCCAGTTGCCGGGCATCTCCTTCTGTCCCCCAGTCTCGATGCCACCTCGAAGCTGCCATGTGCTCTGAAGCTCGATGCTCGGCTGCTCCGACTGCCAGCCCGCTCATGCGTCCGCACACATCCAGCAAGCGCCTCCTGTGTGCAGGTCGGGGGCCGCTCCAGGCAGACTGCTACGAGCCATGCTTGCAGCAAAGACAGGCACAGATGGCACAGGCCTGCCCTGCTCTGCAGGCTGGGCGCGGGGTGGGCATGGGCATTTTCTGGGTGGTTTGGGGGCACACCTCTGGCGGAGGGCCTTAGGCGGGGTGGCCCGAAGATAGTGGAGGCTCAGAGTGGTGACGGGATGGTCTCACGGGCCGTGGGTGGGGGCCAGCCGTCTAGCAGGCCTGGCCAGCCAGAGCCCCCACTTGGCCTTGAAGCCGGTGTTTGCAGACTTACCCAGCTGGGAGTCGCCCAGGGATCCACCACCTGCAAGTCTCCTGGGCCCTCTGCTGGGAAGGTTGGGGTGCAGGCCTTTGTGACCCATACTTCACCCTGGGGTGTGGGACCTGGGCTCCTGGGGACTCAGGCAGCCAGGTCTCCCAGCCTGCTCCGTGCCAGGCACTTCTCCTGTCCAGGGTGGAGACTTGGCCCCTGGTGGCTGCTCCTGGAGCAAGTCACTGGATGGACAAGGATGGGTGCCCGGTCCAGGCCCCACTGGTGCGTCCCCCGCTGCCCGGGGCAGCTGGAGAGACTGTGGGTGAGGTTCCCAGCGCATCACAGAGCGGCACGACCTGCAGCCAAGGGGCAGGTGCCGCAGA
>NW_006436291.1:613041-617475 GCF_000325575.1 Pteropus alecto | reverse complement strand
CCGCCCAGGCCTCAGCAGGTGCGTGGGCGAGGCGGGCCAGTTGCCGGGCATCTCCTTCTGTCCCCCAGTCTCGATGCCACCTCGAAGCTGCCATGTGCTCTGAAGCTCGATGCTCGGCTGCTCCGACTGCCAGCCCGCTCATGTGTCCGCACACATCCAGCAAGCGCCTACTGTGTGCAGGTCGGGGGCCGCTCCAGGCAGACTGCTACGAGCCATGCTTGCAGCAAAGACAGGCACAGATGGCACAGGCCTGCCCTGCTCTGCAGGCTGGGCGCGGGGTGGGCATGGGCATTTTCTGGGTGGTTTGGGGGCACACCTCTGGCGGAGGGCCTTAGGCGGGGTGGCCCGAAGATAGTGGAGGCTCAGAGTGGTGACGGGATGGTCTCACGGGCCGTGGGTGAGGGCCAGCCGTCTAGCAGGCCTGGCCAGCCAGAGCCCCCACTTGGCCTTGAAGCCGGCGTTTACAGACTTACCCAGCTGGGAGTTGCCCAGGGATCCACCACCTGCAAGTCTCCTGGGCCCTCTGCTGGGAAGGTTGGGGTGCAGGCCTTTGTGACCCATACTTCACCCTGGGGTGTGGGACCTGGGCTCCTGGGGACTCAGGCAGCCAGGCCTCCCAGCCTGCTCCGTGCCAGGCACTTCTCCTGTCCAGGGTGGAGACTTGGCCCCTGGTGGCTGCTCCTGGAGCAAGTCACTGGATGGACAAGGATGGGTGCCCGGTCCAGGCCCCACTGGTGCGTCCCCCGCTGCCCGGGGCAGCTGGAGAGACTGGGTGAGGTTCCCAGTGCATCACAGAGCGGCACGACCTGCACCCAAGGGGCAGGTGCCGCAGACGGGGACGTGGCCAGCAGAGCCGCCTCTACGAGGGAGTATGGGTGGGGGTCTGGCCTTGTGCTGCTGAGGAGTCCTGGGGGACTTAGAGAGGGGTGCAGTCACCTGAGTTTTATTGAAATGATGCAGACGGTCATTAAGCCTTTGAGTCCAGAACTTGGGGCCAGCTGTGGCAGCCTGGCCTCCCTGGTGACCCTGGGGGACAGGTGGGCTCCCACGTGTGGGCCTGGATGAGGGGCCACTCCGGTGTCCAGGCCACACCTTCCTCTGCCAACGTGTTTTCTCCATTTCCCTGAACACAGGTGGGCTAGAAGCCTCTGTGACATTGCAGGCCAGCTGTCCTAACCTGTGGGCACTGCCAGGCGGTGCGGGCACAGCCTGGCCTCACGGAGGGGCCAGGCCCCGTGTGTGAACGCAGACCACAGTGCTGCCATGCCCTGTGTCCCTGGGTCCAGTGAAGGTCTTCCTGCTGGGGGCGGGTTGCTGAGGGCTTTCTGGGACAGTGGCCTGGGCTGACGCCGCCCGCAGGCCTAGAGGCAGCACAGCTGAACGAGAGCACAGACGGCTCAGCTGTCTGGTCAGCCTCACTTCCCAGCTGAGGGACGGCGTGGTGATGACTGTGCCTCGTGAGCCGTTGCAGGGGTCTGGGAGCTGCAGCCCTGCAGCCCCAGGCACCCGCTCTGCCCGTGCAGCTGGGCTCTGCAGCTGGGAGCAGTGTTTACCCACCCGGCCGTCGTGGGTGTGGCCTGGGCAGGGCAGCTGCTGGGGAAGGAAGTGTGGCTGCCTGCTCTGCCACAGTCCCCGGCCTTCCCTGTGCACAGTGGGCCATTCCACAGGGCTGCCACTCCCGTGCCCCACAGGCCTTCGTCCGGGGCAGAGGGGGTGTGCACACCAGTGAGGGCAGGGGTGCGCCTGCTTCCTGGCTCTGGGCCCTACTCCAAAGCCCCTCCCCAGTCTCATGGCCTGGCAGAGGCTTGCGGGGGAGGGGAGATCAGCCAGCCCACCCCAGACCCCCACTGCAGGCTCTGGCCAAGGGCCCTGTGTCTGTCCTAAACATGCGGGACCCCCGAGGGGCATGTGCCATAAACAGGACAAAATCCTCCCTGGACTGGAGCCATGGGGACTTTGCGGGGCAGCTTGCCCCAGTGCCAGCCACCCAGGCATGTGTGGAGACAGGTGGCCCAGGCCGGCTGGCCAGGACACAGGCCGTGCCCGGCTCCTGCAGAGGAGGGCTCCTGGGAGGGGGCGGGAGCAGTGCTGCCCAGGGCCCTGCTGTTGGGATCCCCAAGTGCCAGGTGGCGGGAGGGGCTCTGCTCCAGCACAGGCAGGTGGCACGGGGGTGCAGGCCGGGGTGCCAGGGGCAGTGGGGCGTGCAGTCCACGGAGAGGGCGTGGGCTAGCTCTGGGAGGACTGCACAGGGACCCGGGACGGTGGGACGGTGACCGAGCAGACGAAGAGGGTGTCGCATGCCTGCGACGGGGGGGCAGGACTTGGGCTTGGGGGGCGGCCTCAGGAACACCCCTCTAGACCTCCTGGACGGTGGGACCCCTGGTCTGTGGGCCCCAGACTGGTAGAAGAAGAAAATTAATGTGACTTGCAGGCTCTTAGCAGTGATGTTGAATCAAACAGAACTGGCCAGTGTCCAGGTAGATGGCAGACGTGCCCTGAGTCAGTCATTTCGTCCACACAATGGCATAAGGACAGCACGGGAGTCGACAGCCCCTGGGGCCTGCGCCTGGCCTGTCTCATCGGCCGCCGTTGCCGGCTCTGCGTTCTGTGCTCATGCGGCTGCACCCTGCTCCCGCATGGCCACATCCTTGTCCGAGGATTGGGGTGAGCCACCCGTCCGTGGGGGCCTGGGACGGGCTGGAGACGGTGGTGGGCGGTCGGCCCCTCTCAGCGCCCTTGGATTCTTCTGGAGGTCAGCAAATGGAGACATCGCCTGGATGTCAGCAAGCAGCAGAGCTCACTTGCCTGCCCTGCTCGCTGGTTGAGCTTGAGGAAGGTAAAGATGCGACATTGCAACCCCCGATGCTCGTAACCAAAAGTCTATTTTTGCGCTTAAAAAAATCACAGCTCGGAGCTAAAGCAGTCTCCCCGATGCGTCGCGTTTGTTTGAAAGGTGCACGTGTTCGCGGCTGCAGAAAGGTGCAGGCCGTCTGGGCCTGGCCAGGTCACCTGGGCGGCGCCAGCACCAGCTGGCTCTGAGTCGGTGGCCTCCACAGTGGACGCGCCTCGTGGTGGGCGCAGCAGCCGGGCCTGCGGGTGCCCCTCCACTTGAGAAGGCCCGCTGCCCCCCGACTTCCAACAACGACCCGAAGCCATCAGAAGTGCTGAGACCTCTGAGCGGGGCTGCCTGGCCCAGGCTTCTGGGGGAGAGCGGGCCCCTGGCCGGGGCACGTTTTGCAGGGAGGTGCCGGCCACTCGGCAAGGCCTCAGCTCTGGGTCTTCGTGCCTTTCTGAGTGCCCGTCCCATAGGTCACGTGGCTGCTGCCGGACTCAAAGCTGGACATCCCGAGGGAAGGGCCTGGGGGTGCCAGGCAGGAGGGGTCATTCCAGGTTGTGCTGGGCAAAGGTGCCGTGGGTGTCGCGCTCACCTGAGGGCAGTGGAAATGGTCGGGGCCAACACAGCCTTTGGGCGGGGGGCGGAGGGGTCACTCCCAGGCCCAGGGCCCTGGTGGGTGGCTGAGCCCTGTCCTCTGGGCTGCAGAGGCTCCAGCCGTGTCCCCCACCCCCAGGCTCACCAGACACGTGGGACCAGGGTCCTACGGCTGTCCTGGGATGAGGGATGCTCCAGGGGCTTAGGGTCTGAGCGAGCAGGTGAGGGCTGTGAGCAAGGGGCCGCGGGTCACAGAGGGCCGGATCCCACAGGCCGGGTCCGGCCATGTCGCAGCGCCTCAGGCTCCCCGAGCCCCTGCGCCCCGCTGGGGTCCTGGGGGTCTCCCGCGGCCAGGCCGTGCTCCCCTTGTGTGGACAGCCAGGCCTGTCAGACGAGAAGAGGCCTTGGCGCCAGCCACCTGACGTCACGCGCGCCTTCGCCTGGGACGGCCACACGGCGTGAGCCTGGGCCCTGTGCCTGTGTTGGAAGCCCAGAGATACCTCCAGGCACTCCAGGCGGGGCCCACACCCGTCCTGTGGGCCGCGGGTGGGGGGCAGAGACAGCGGGGTCACCGCCATCTGACTGTCCTTCCTCTCTCCCCTCCGCCAGGTCCGGCCTCTTCGGCCTGCCCCCGTCCACCCCGCTGCCCCAGGCCGAGCACACCCCTGTCAACGGCTGCCAGGGTTCAGCCCCTGCAGAGGGGGACACAGAGGCAATGCAGCTGGGGACGGTCCCCCCACCGCCCGCCTGCCCCGAGCCACCCCAGCCCCTGGCGCCGCCACCGCCTGCCGGAAGCCTGGCCCCGTTCCCGCCGTACTTCGAGGGCGCCCCGTTCCCACCTCCACTCTGGCTGAGGAACACGTACCGGCAGTGGGTGCCACAGCCGCCACCCAGGACCATCAAGAGGACGAGGAGGCGCCTGTCCCGCAACCGTGACCCGGGCCGGCTGGCCCTGAGCCCCATCTGCCTGCGGCCACGCCGCGTCCTCTGCGAGAAGTGCAAGA
>NW_006436291.1:596914-612465 GCF_000325575.1 Pteropus alecto | reverse complement strand
TCCCCGCCGCCGCCCCCGCCCCTGGCGGGCTGGCAGACGTGTCGTCTGGAAGTTCTGGCGAGGACGATGACTGCAAGAAGTGTCCCCAGGGTAAACATGGGCGTGACGGCCTGGCTTTTCTCGCCACCTGCCCGAGGAGCAGAACAGACTGTGCCAGTGAGTCGGTGTGGGGCAGCGACAGCCTGGACGAGTCCAAATCGTCCAGCTCAGACACGTGTGACCTGTCCTCTGGCGATGGCATGCCTGGGCCGTCCTCGTCCAAGGATGTGGGCCAGACGGTGCCACCCCTGACCGTCAGGCTGCACACTCAGAGCGTCTCCAGGTGCATCACCGAGGACGGCAGGACCGTGGCCGTGGGGGACATCGTGTGGGGTAAGATTCACGGGTTTCCTTGGTGGCCAGCGCGTGTCCTTGACATCAGCCTTAGCCAGAAGGAGGACGGGGAGCCCTCTTGGCAAGAAGCTAAAGTCTCGTGGTTTGGTTCTCCGACTACGTCGTTCTTGTCCACTTCAAAACTCTCCCCCTTCTCTGAATTTTTCAAACTGAGATTTAACCGCAAGAAGAAGGGGCTGTACCGGAAAGCCATAACGGAGGCCGCCAGCGCCGCACGGCTCGTGGGCCCGGGAGTCAGGGAGCTCTTAACCCAGTGTGCGACGTGACGGGCTCCCGGGCAGGTGAGTGTGCACGGGGGTGGCCGCCGTGCCTCCGCCCCGGGCCCCGCACCCGGGCACAGGGAGGTGCCCAGCCGTCTGGCTCGCCGCCGTGAGGCGGGCCTCCCGGAACACCGTCCCGCCCGCTGGCAGTGTCGTCCAGCTCTGCGGAGCACGGGGCAGGCGCTTCCGAAGCCGGCCCGTCGGCTGCCTGGGCAGAGAAGGAAGCCTCGTGTGCTTCGTGGCCGCCACGTGTGCTTCGTGGCCGTGCGGAGCGCCTCCCTCTGCCGGCCCTGCGGGACCGGGGCGGGGCAGGGGCTTCCTGCTGTCCCTCGTCTGAGGGAACGCAACCCCCTCTCTGCCCGAAGCCCGCAGCTGCCTCTCTCCGTCCTGTGCGCCTGTGAGCCAGGGGCCCTCCGGGGTCTTGACCCGTCTGCCCTGGGGCACGGCCCCCCGCCTCCGGGTGCCAGGGTGGGCTCTCCTGTGAGCAGGCGCTGGGTGCTCTGGCGCTGGCCCTGGGCAGTCTTGCCCCCCTGTCCCTCCGTTCCGGAGAACTCTAGGCTCTCCAGCCAAAGGCCCTACGTGGAACCTTCACCACGGGGCATATCTGTGGCCACCACGCGGTATCAGGATGTGGCCAAGAGGTGAGGGCAGCTGCCACCAGCTTTCCTGGGCCTGAGGTGCTGGGCGTGCTCTCACCTGGTGGCCGCCACCAGCTGGTGCCTGGGCAGTGAGCAGGTCTGGCCCCGGTCGGTCCCATGATGGCCTAGAGGCTCCAGGATGCCCAGGGTGGGGTCCCCTGTGGGGTGGCTGGGACCCCCTCCTGGCTCTGCCCACAGAGCAGAGATGGGTCGGGGCTGTACAGAGGACAAGCATGGTCCTCCACCCCAGCTGGGCCTCTTCCGTGGACCCCGTGACCTTCAGCTGACCTTGCCTGGCCTGCCTGCTCACCTGGGTGGTGCCATAGTGTCCCAGGTGACAAGTCGTCCAGCCTTGGGGCAGGCTGGCCGGTGGCGGGAGGGGTTTGGTGGGGCCCCTGGTGTGCCCGCTGTGCACGTACAGGGGGTGAAGCAGTAACAAGGGCCTCGTCCCCATCTGCCTCCTGCATCAGGCCTGGTCACCACCCTGTCGCTCCTGGGAGACACGTCCTGTCCCCAGCCAGGCACGTGTCCCCTTTGTTCTGGGCCTTCACATTGGACGTGGGCACCAGCCTGGTGGCATCAAGCCAGTGAGGGTCTCAAGTGAGGGCGCCCCAGGGGGACGGTGGCCGGCTTGCTGAGGGGGAGGGGTCCGGGGGAAGCCAGGTGCCCTGGAGTTTTCCTCCTGGGTGTCTGTGCTGTGGCCTGGCTCAGCTGGGACCCCTGGGCCGCGGCCACGCCCCGCCGGCCTGGGGGCCACCCACAGGGCCCCTGGCCCAGCCCCTGTGCTCTCAAGGTCCGGCCTGCCCTTGGTCTGGTCGGGGGGTGGGGGTGAAAGGAGGGGGCCGGCATGGAGGGCAGGCCCCTCCTGTGTGTGTGGGACACGCATGCTGTCAGCGAAGGAGGGGCGAGCAGGCCGGTCCTCAGAGTGACCTTCAGAGCCCGGGTCCCCGTGGGCAGCTACAGGGGACAGCGGGGACAGCGGTCAGCCGGCAGGGGACCCCAGCTCAGGGAGAAGGCAGCCAGCGGGTTCGAGGCTAGCCGTTGGGCAGGAGGCAGGAGGCAGAGTCTTGCCGGTGCTCGGCTTCAGGGACCCGCACCCCGGAACGGGCTTTCCAGGCCGTGGTTCTCGGGCTGGGCCCTGCCCCCAGGGACATGGCTGTGGGACCGCGTCAGCACCAGAGCGCAAAGTGGTTCTGCCTGATTGGCTTTGGTTTCGTTTCCTGAGGATCGAAGACGGTACCCCGAGGTCTGCGCCAGCCCCGCAGTTGCTGTGGAGTGTGGGCTGGAATCTCCTGGCGGACGAGTTTGCTTAGAAGTGTCAGCCCCTCCGGCCAGCGCCTTGAAGAGGGAGGCGGGCTCTCTACCTGGAGAAGGTGGGGGCCTGCAGGGATGGTGCCAGGCGTGACGAGGCCTCCGCAGGGTGGACAGTCATCGGGAGCGTGCCCCAGGGCCCCGGAAGTGCGAGGACCAGTGCCCAGGTGCCACGGGAGGCCTGACAGCGCCTTCTGCGCTGGCCTTGGAGCCCCAGGCCTGTCCTGGGCAGAGCCGGGCAGTGGGGGACCCATGTAGGTCGTACGTCGTGCTTGCTGAAGCGTGGGTGGGGAGCCAAGGCGCCTCCCTGAAGTGGCAGGTGGAGTGCCATCCCATGTCCCCGCCCTGTGGGCCAGTGGGAAATCACAGGCCCCACGTGAGCTGGGAGGGCCCCGGGCAGCTGTCCAGCCGCCTGTGGGTGGCCGGGCCGCTGGCAGGCAGGGCGCTTCCTGGCTCCCACGGCAGAGCCTCCCTCCCCTGCTGGGGCCTGGCCTCGCCCTCCATGGCCACTGTCACCAGTGACCACACACCGGGTGGCTGGAAAGTGATTCTCCCCAGGTTTTGGAGGCCAGAAACTCAGAGTCGAGGAGACGGAGGGCCTCGCTCCCTCGGGGGCTCCAGGGGAGGGTCCTTCCTGCCTCGTCCTGGTCCTGGGGCCTCCAGGCTCTCCCGGGCTTGTGGCCGCGTCATCTCGGTCTCTGCCTCTGTGGTCCCGTGGCCGCTGCCCCTCTGCTGTGCCCCATTCCCTCTGCCTCCTCCTCATGAGAACCCTGCGGCGGCCTCTGGGGAGCCTGCTCCCCGCAAAGCTCGGGCGTAATTGCAGCTGCGACGCTTTTCTGTAAAAGGTGCCATTCCGTGCTCCAGGTTCGGGACCCGATGTCCTGGGCACCGCTCACCCAGCCCGCCGGTCCGCGGCCCACGCGTGTCGTCAGCGGCCACGCTGGGTCCAGGGCGGGGGCTGAGGCGCTGAGAGGCGGGGCCGGACTGGGCCGTGTGGTGAGGGAGGGACCCACTGTTCCAGGAGTGTCCGCAGGCCGGGCAGGCGGCCGCGTGTGCTGGCAGCGCCCTGACGTGGCGGTCCCCTGGGAACCACGATGGGAGTCAGCCCCCCCACCCCCCTCCCCGGAACCGCGAGGTGTCGCTGGCGGCAGCGTCGCGCCTGGCGGGCCGTGCCCGAGCTCTGTGTAGCTGTGGTGCTTGTTGGGCAGACTGGGGCCAGAGCACCCAGGCCGGGTCCCCGGCTCTGACACTTCCGTGTGCCTCGCCCTCCAGGCCAGCCCGGCCTCCCTCCTCCTCCCGGCTCGGCCAGAATTGTTCTTCTGCTTGTGGCGACGGCCCAGCTGGCGTCCCACGTTGCACGCAGGGAACTCAGGTCCTCTGTGAGGGCTGTAATTATTTTGTTCCAGAAGGAAGCGAAGGCCTGTAATTCCGAGCCTGCTGCGGGCTCTGTCCTGCCCACCTGCCACCTCCTCCGGGCAGCACCTTGGCGTCAGGGAGGACTGGGCGGCCACCGGCGTGCCGCAGCACGGCGGGGCAGGGGGCAGCCACGCAGGGGGACCACGGGCAGGGTGTGCAGGGACCACGGGCAGGGTGCGGTTGCTCCTCTAGGCACCTGGTGCCTGTGGGGTGGGGGCGGCTCCCAGTCTGAGGGGAGGGTCTTCGGGCGGCCAGCCCACCTGTGCCTCTCGGCCAGGCGCCTGTGCCTCCTGGAAGAGGCTGGAGTCTTTGCTGCTTCCTAGGTCCGCGGTCTTCATCTGCAGCCCTGGACTGGGCATGTGCCGGGGTCAGAAGGTCCCGGACACTCAGGAGGGACCCACTGTGCCCCCCGGTGCCATCAGATTCGGGCGGGACCCCCTGCTCAGCTGGCGGCCGCTCTCTGCTAGTGACCCATCTTTGGGGTGGCCGGCCTCAGCTGCTCCCTAGCCACTCTGCGAGGACACCGGCCACCCGTGGCTTTGAGACACAGTCTTACAGAAAGGCAGGGCCAGCATCGGCATTGGTTCCCGACGCCCTTCCAGTGTGACCGGCGCGTATGTCACAGATGTGTCACGCACACCTTGGTCCCCTGTGATGCTTGATTGTTCCTCTCGGACCGGCGGGCCCGTGGGCTCCTGAGCACTGCGGTGGCCACAGCGGTCTCTGGGTCAGTCTCTCGGTCCCAGCCTGGCCTCAGCCGATCCCTAGGGCCCTGGGTCCCGCCCAGGGAAACGCATGCAGGATGCACGCGGGCGCAGGGTGCGCACAGCCCCCGCTGTCCTGCCCCAGCCCTTCCGTAGCTCGTGCAGCGGACACAGCTGGGAATTATGTTCTTTCGGACCGAGGAGGCCGTGAGTGCATGCTGATGTTTCTGATTTGGGTTTTTTCTCGTCGTTGACTTTTACGTTTGCATCTCCGTTATGCTGAAAATCTCAGTTCTTAACGATACTCCCGTAATTAACGTTACGTGTAAAAATTAATATGTAATATGTCAGGTATTTAATGTGCGTACGGGGGCCCCCTGTCTAATGTGCAGCATGTCAGGCATTTAGCGTGTGGACACCACACACGCGTGTCAGATACCAGTGCCGCCAGCGTCCGGGGGGCCGTGGGAGGGTGCGGAGCTGCCGGCAGGCCTGCCCCGGGGTCCACCGCACATTCCTGGGTCAGCGCGTGGAGACGGCCCCTCGCTCCGTGGCTGTCATGGCCTCTAAACACTCAGGGTCATTGACTGTTTTTTCCATTTGGAGAGATCTTTGTGTTTTTCCCATTGGGATCTGGTTTATACCCAATGAGGCACATTCCCGAGGCCCCGAGCCAAACCTGCCTGCCGGGTCAGTGTGGAGCCTCCTCCCCCGGGGCCTCCTCCCCCGGGCCCCGTCCCGCAGTGTGTGCTGTGCTCTGGTGTATTGGACAGCAGCAGACACATAAATGCACCCCCCCTCCAGGTGTAAGGAGCACCAGGGGACGGCCGCGGTGTGTGGGGACGGCCGCAGTGTGTGGGGACAGCCGTGGTGTGTGGGGACAGCTGCGGTGTGTGGGGACGGCCACGGTGTGTGCGGACGGCCATGGTGTGTGGGGACAGCCATGGTGTGTGGGGACAGCTGCGGTGTGCGCAGACATCACCCCTCCCCACTGACAGCCGTGGGCACCCGCAGCCTGTTCAGCCGGCCTTTCCCAGCCTTTTCTAAGACAAGTCGTGGGAGGGTGTGAGCCCACAGCTGTGTCCTGCAGGCCCCAGGGGACGGGGGGTGGGTCTGAGATGCTGACCAGAGTCCCAGTGGGCTGGGCCAGGGGCTCCAGGGCAGGTAGGTCCCTCAAAGGCCCTCCTGCCAGCCACCTCGTCCCTCCCAGTGCCCGTGAGCCACGGCAAGGCACCATCTCCCTTGCCTGCTGTACAGAGGGCAGGTGGACACACGTCAGCCATCTGCCTCTGCCTCTCCAGGGCCAAGGCAGGCTGGGCGCTGGACAGCCAGCAGGGAGCCCAGCCTGAGAGCAAACCCTGGCTCTGTGACTCCCCAGGGACCAGTCTTCCATCTATGGGATGGGGTGCCGTGGTTCGCCCTCCTGGCGGTATGGGCCAAGTGCGCAGAGCACCGCGGACCTCTGTGGGACAGGTGTGTCCTGGTGCTGGAGGCACTGTGCCCCGCCCCAGCCTGGCTGGCCGCAGCAGGACAGGCCACCAGCACGCTGCTGCCGCGGCCGGGCAGGGCGCCGTCTGCTCTTCCCCGTGGGATCTCCCTCTCTAGGGGGCGGGTTCCCGGGACTTCGGACGGTCAGCACTTGCTGACACCCCAGGCCTCCCGGGCATGGGGGGTCTGGCTGCGAGAGGGGTCCCCTGGGCAGCCCCTGGAACAGGACTGCGGACAGCCATCTTCCAGCCCTCCACCCCCGAAGGGCTGGCATTTCCGAAGCCACTCCCTGTGGCCCTGACCCCGAAGGCCTCGCTGGCTTCTGCGGGCTTTCCATGAGAGATGGGCTGCACCCCCATTTTGCCAGGGTCTGTGCTGCACCTGCGGCAGCTTGGGCATGTGGCTGAGGGAACCTTGGGGACCAGGCCGGTGACATGGGGCCCGGTCTGTGGCATCGGAGGCCGCATGCTGCCGCGCTCGGGGCCGAACACGGGGCCACAGCCCAGGATGCGAGTGTGGGGGTGCCCAGTGTGGGGCGGTGCTGGCAGTGGCAGACACGCAGGGGGCTGGTCTGCGTGTGTCGGGGCGCGCTTGCCGGCGGCCCGGGGCCCTGCACACGCCCTCGGCCTGAGGACGGAGAGCCGGCAGCCGGCCCCGGCACCCGCTTCTGCTGGGTCTGAGCCGCCTGCCGTTCCTGCTCCTGACCACAGCTGCTCCTGCTCGCTCGGAGCCAGAGGGGCTGCGGTTCGGGGCGCAGGCTCTGCCCCTCCCGGTCTTCAGCGTTGCCGGCAGCGTTCTCGACAAGCCCCAGCCTATGATGCCAGTTACTGGGCTGCCAGACGAGAGGGAGCAGAGCGGCCTCCGCCGCCTCTCCGCGTGGGATCCCTGGAGGGGACGCTGCCCCCACGGGGTCCGCCAGGCCAGCACGGAGCAGCCAGGAGGAGCGTCAGCACTGCAGGTGGCAGTGTGGCCCTGGGCGCTGGACCAGGGGACACCGGGCGGGTGGTCTGTCCCGGAGACGGGGGTGGGGGCTGGGAGGGGGCAGGAAAGCCCGGGGCCCGTGTCATCCTGCCTGGGAAGCCCCTGGGAAAACCAGCCTTTCTCTAAGCCGCCGCCGACATGGCCTCGGCAGGGCCTCGTGTCTTTCCCGTGCTGTCCAAGCCGGCGGGGGCGGGAGGGACAGCAGGGACTGTGGTCAAGGGACAGACCTGCCTGTGAGTCCAGAGGGCGGGAGGAGGGAAGTGAGCCGGCAGAGGCTCCGTCAGCTGAGAGGACAGTGCAGGCCAGTCCCGGGTCACCCAGTCCCCCGAACACCGGACACCGGTGACCTGGGCGTGGCTGCTCCGTCAGGGTGCCAGGTGCTGCTGTGCGGACAGCCACAGGCTGCGTCTTTCTCTGGAGGGTCTCGCTGGCGGGTGTCTGAGGATGTGCCCAAGGCCGCCGCACGTGAAGGGGGCTTGGGCCGTTTTATGCTCTCCAGGGCTGTGTGCGTCTCTGTGGCCAGGGGCGGCGTCCTTCACTTAGAGCCCCTTCAAGTCCCAAAACATCCAATGACCCAGGAAGGGCGGAGGGACAGTGGCCGTCTCCGGTGTGACAGTCGCCCCCACCTGTGCCAGCGAATGCAGTCGTGATCCTAATGCGAACCCTGCAGACTCCCCGGCGGCCCCTCCTTGCCCATGTCACGCGCAGACTCCCCGGCGGCCCCTCCTCGCCCATGTCACGCGCAGCTCCTGGCAGCCATGGGCACAGGGTCACACAGAGATGGGGCTGCTGGACCCCTGCCCCGTGTGGGCTGTCTGGCCTCGTGTGGCTCTTGCCTGGACGTTCATCACCCATGGGGAACCGGACCGGGTGGTCACACTGCCTAAGAGACAAAAGGGCAGAGAGGAAGATGGTCCTGCAGGAGCACGTGTGTGTGACAGCCCGGCCTCAGATGTCGTGACAGGGTCTTCCCTGTGTGCGCGGGGTCCTGCCCCGCCCACGTGCTCCCCGTGTCCTGAAGACGGAACTGGCCCCGGCCCTCCCTGCGCGATGCCTGACCGCTCCCTTGGACTGGCCTGATGGCCGTGCCTGCCCTGGGTGGGGGTGGAGGCTGAGCGTGGGCGGTGGGGAGGCACGGGGCGGGAGCGGGTCCTACCGGAAAGTTCCCCTGGAGACCTGGGGTGGTGTCGCAAGACACAGGCTGAGCCCCAGGGCCGCCTGTGGCCAGGCGAGTGTGTGGTGTGGCTGCTGTGGCCCCTGCAGGTGTCTCTTCCTGGTGATTGGACAGAGAAGGACCGGCCAGGCCGCTGGACGGCGGGGTCACTGCTCTTAAGCCACAAAGGTCACTAAGCTGAGCTGAGAGCAGCAAGGTGGCAGGACGTGCCCGCAGCCCCTCGGCCCCTCCTCAGGGTCGTCCTGGGCCCCAGGCGCCAGACGCTGGGCTCCGGGTCCGGATGAGCCCCAGCCTCAGTCACAGAGCGGGGGGGCCGTCACCCGTGACCGCCCTGTGCTGTGGCCAGCAGCCTTGTGTTGGAGTGTCTGGGGAGGTTGGCGCATTGTGCACCCCTGGGCCTCGGTGTGCCCCGGCCTGGGGCCAGGCTCTTCTGTCCTCCATCGGGGGTGCTCTGGGCTCTGCTCCCCAACACCACACTGACTGTCTCCCCGAGGACGCTGGGTGGTCCTGGGGCCTTTGGCCGGTCGCCCGAGCAGGGCAGGCGTGGTGCACGTGGCTGGCTGGGGATCGGAGCCCCTGCGCCTCCCCAGCCTCAGGGAGCCCATGGGAAGAGACCTGGGCTTCTCTGCAGGTCCCCCCGACTCTACTAGGGATGGAATAGGCTGCTTCTTGAGAACCTAATGTTTCACTTAATTTCTGTTTGCATCGGTGTCATACAAGTCCGGATTTAAAGCCCCCCACTAGTACGAAGCGGTCAATGAGAGAGTTCGTGCTTCTAAATGGTGGGGGCACCTGCTGGTTCTCGGTCCGCGATTTTATCCACTTAGGCACCGTTTATAGACTTTTTCCTCTGGAGGTTGAAGACTTTGCGGTGTTAGCATCCCCAGCTCTTTGGCCACACACGCACAAGCCTGCTGCGGCTTAATCGAGACTCGGTGTCGATAGTCAGATTTTCAGCTCATCCTCGTGGATGGTGGTGAATGTATTTTACGTTTGCTCAGCTGTGCTCAGCAGAGTTGAATTGGCCTTGTTTTTTTCTTTTTTTTCTTTTTTTTGGCTGCTTGATTTTTATGTTCTTATCCCTTATTCATCCCCAGCTCTCTAAGAGAAACTGAAATCTCTCACATTAGCTGTTCGTCTCAGTTTACGATCTCTGTGAGAATAAGCTTCCCCGAAGCACAGTGGCTTTAAACACGACTTGTCGTTTCTCGTGAGTCTGTGCTCCTGGCGCTGGTGTGGCCGACCGCAGTGTCCCCCTGGCCCCACCTGCTGGAGGCCCCCGCACAGGTACACAGACACCATCACCCCCCCTCACACACGCCTTAGGTCCCTCCCCAGGGCTGGCTGGGTTTCTGCCCAGCATGGTGGTCCCAGGACGGTCAGGGTTTTGTCACTCCTGGAGGGCAAAGCCGGAAGTGGCACTGTCCAAGGGGCTGGGCCCAAACCGACACAGAATCACTTCTGCCTCTGGTTCTGGAGTATGAGTCACTAGTGGGCAGGGGTGACCTCCGCTCCTGGGAATGGCAGCAGGATCCGTGGCCAGTGACAGACAGTCGGCCCTCCTGTCCCTGGAGCCCCCCACCCTGCTGGACGCCTGGCTTCTTCCCCCAAGCCAGGAGGCGAGCCTGGCGGGTGGGAACCCCTGGGCTGAGGGGCGTGTCTCCTCAGGGTGCCTCAGTCACACCCTGGGGTCCTTCTGAGCTGTGAGCCTGGGCCATGCTCACAGCCATGAGCGCCCTGCCCCCACCAGGAGCAGCTGAAGGACCCAGGACCCAGCAGGCATCCCCTCAGCACCTGGCCATTGACGGCCCTGCCCCTCCCCCGCACAGCAGGGCCCCATGCAGGAGGATGGGCACAGGGCCGGGGCAAGGGTCAGGGAGAGGCACAGCAGGCACCGAGGGAGGCGCCTGCCGAGATGGGGAGGGCTGGTGGGAGCTGGGGGCCCCGGGTTCCCGATGAGCCACGGAGCCAGAGGCAGATGTGCAGAAGGCCCCTGGGCACCCAGGCCTGGTGCTTGGACTCGACCTGTGGTAACCTGCGTCCTTTCTGCTTCCCCCAAGGTCACCGACGATGAGGGCATGGCTGTTCTCCCGGAGCTTCTGACGCAGGGGGTGTCCTCCGTCCTCCATGGCCCCTGCATGCCTGCTGGCCGGCCGCGCGCAGAAACATGCCAGGCCTGCCCGGCTGGACGTTTGTTCCCGTGACCCAGACTTCAGCTTCCCCAGCGTGGAGCCGCAGGAGCCTGGGGACGCCCTCGCTGTCACCTCGAGGGCTGGGAGGGTGGCCCTGGGCCCGTGGGCTCTGTGTGGGGCAGGCAGGGCCCTTGTCACCACACAGGCCCCCCTGCAGGCTTCCCGGGGGCTGAGGGGGGTCCTTCCTTCCCAGCCATCAGGCGTGGGGTCCCCGTGCACTTGAGAACTGGGGAACCCGCCACCACCCCCCATTCATCCCACAGCTCGGCTCCCACTGGGCGCCCAGCACTCAGCCTCCAGCTCGCCCTGTCCCCAAGATGCTGCCGGAGGCGCCTGTATGTGTGCAGGTGACGATGGCTGTCACTTTGAAAAGAGACTTAAACGCAGAGGAAAACACGCCACTCCTGTCTGTGACAGTTCCGTCCCCCTTGAAAGAGCCCAAAGAAGAAGGAAACAGCACGTGCCCGACTCGTCCCCCTTTCCGCGTGGACGAGGACAGAGAGCTCTGCGGGCCGGGGGCCCTGTTGGAGGACAGCCCTGGGGCGGGGTGGCCGCGTGGCCCGTGGGCGCCCCTCCTCCCCCGGGACCCGCCCCACCCTGGCGCTGCTGCGCATGGGGCGGTGGGTCCCTCGAGGTCGCCTGGCAGCGTCCGCACATGGGGAGCCCCGCCCTCGCTGCTCCCTCGGAGAGCCACCCCCCGACTGGACGGTGGCGGTGGCCTCCCCTTTCCTGCTGTGACTGGAACGCGCTGTGTCGTGAGGTGTCACCGCCCCAGGGAGGACTGCTCCTGGCCAGGGGCTGTGTGCGTGGTGGGGCTCCCCTCCTCAGCGTCCTGGGGTCCCGGCTGGCCTCTGGGGCAGGGTGCACAGGTTGTAGCTGTCAAATACGGCAGCAGCAGAGCCCTTTCTGAGACCCCCAGGGGCCAACCCAGTCCAGGCCCCTCAGCCCGAGACCCCTCAGTGTCCATGGGTGGGAGGGGGACCTCGAGTGAGTCCAGGGAGGGGGCTTCGGAGGGAGGAGAGGTGTTCTGCCCTTCCTCTGCCACCTGCCCGGGCCCTCCTCGCCCCGCTGCCGCGTGGGTCCGGCAGAGCCAGGGCCCCAGCTCGGGCCAGGCAGGAAGGGCCAGCCAGAGCCCACTCCGAGTGACAGCTCGCAGCTGCCCAGAGGCCGCCCTGCCTCGGAGCCGGGCTGGAAGGCCTGTGTCCTGGGCAGCTCCTTTGGGAGCAGGGGCTGCTCTGGGGCGTCCCCTGTGAGCTGCTTGGACAAACGTATCACAGACAGAGCGATCTCGATCAGGTTCCCGGAGGCGGACAGCGTGCAGCCCCTTTGGGTCGAGGGGCGGGGCCAGCCGGTCAGGCGTGAGGATGGCAGCAGCACAGGGGTGGGGACCCAGCATCCTCGGACCAGCCCCAGGGGCCGTGAGGGCTCCTGCAGGGTTCACGGCAGGCTCCGCCCAGAGGAGCCCCGGACCGACCCAGCCAGCACACTCCTGAGGGCCGACCTCGAGATGCCCTTCAGGCCAGTGGGCTCCCCTGTCCCTCAGCCATCCTGGCCTTGGTGGCCCAGTGCCGCCTCGTCCTGCTGGGTGCTCTCCTGTCCTGGCTGGGCCACAGCCGCCCGCCAGCTCCGACCCCCGGGACAGGCTGGCCTCGCTGAAGCCCTCAGGTGGGTGGGCAGCCGGGAGGGCTGCATGGACCCGCTCCAGCTCTCCATCCCACCCCCACCCCCGGCCGGGGACACTGGCCCTGGGATACAGGGACAGACAGCGGTTCTAATGAAAAGGGAAGGCAGCTTTTTTCCTTCTTTTTTTAGGGCTTTGTGACTGTTTCTTTAAGCAGCAAATCAATCATGTTTCCATGTCAATTTGATCTCGTGGTGCTCACGCCGTACTGGGTTTGACAGTCATTCTTCTCAGGGACTGGGCTGGTGGCCGCCCCCTGGCCCCTGGCAGCGTCTCTGTGCCCTGGTGACATCCAGCGCTGTACGCCTTCCCCGACGGCCACCCCCAGGCGGGCTGGGCCCAGCACTGCAGGAAGTGGGCGGGCTTCTTGGGGGCAGGCATTGAGGGGAGGGCCGCTCGCTGGGTGCTGGTGGGCAAAGCTCAGGGGAGGAGGGCGCCCGTGACAGCCTGGGGGGGGGCCGGGGACGCGTCCTCTCGACACGGACCCCACAAGCATGGGCTGGGCACGGAGGGGCCGGCTTACACCGTCCTGGGTGCAAAGTAGGATGCGGGGCGGCGTGAGGTTGGGGATGCCACTCTGGCTCCGGTCCCCCCCCGGCAGTCCACCCTGCGTCCCTCACGCTGAGGGCCTGACCCCTCCCTTAGCCCTCCAGGGACCCCGGGTGGGGTGAGTGTGGCGCCAGATGGCCAGGCCCATCATCCCGGGACCAGCCCCCAGCATGCCCCACCACCCAGGACCAGCTCCCAGCATGCCCCGCCACCCAGAGCAGCCCCCAGCATGCCCCACCACCCACCTTGCCAGTGTCACCCCAAACCAGCACCAGCTCCGCAGGGGGCTGTGGGCTCGGGGTCTGCCATTCAGGGCGGGGTGAGGCTGGACGGGGGCCTGGGCAGGCGGGGGCTGGTGCCGTGCCGCAGGTGATGGTGGGCTCTTGGCCCAGGACGCTCGGCTCTGCACGCCTCCGGCCCCGAGTCCCTGTGCCCGCCGGGCCCCGCTGTGTCCGCTCTGTCACATGGCAGTGAGGAGCCCTCTCTCACGGGCTGCTGGGGTTGGGGGAGCACACGCACGTGGAGGGAACCCTCACTGTGACCTGCAAGTCACTGCAGCGTCCCCATCACACAGCCGGGGACTCCAAGGGCTGGGGCGGTCACAGAGGGGTCCCGGCCCCATCTGCTGGGTTTAAGGTCCCAAAGCCCTGGTTGCTCGGGGTCCTGCCGGAGGCGGCGTGGGACCCCACGCCAGGAGCCCGGTGGGTACCGTCCATTTTCTGCACTTTTTTTTCCTGGAATTAAAAAATAGCCCTTGTTGGTAGTAGAAAGCAGTAAAGCAAAGCAGAGGAGACAGAAGTCTCCGGCACCCTCACCACCTGGCCTCCGCCTGGGTGGCCGGCTGGGCACTCACCGGCATCCGCTCTGCTTTCCTGGCCTCGGGCCACGCGGGAGCTCTGCCCACTCCTTCCTGCATCCTTGGGGCTCCTGCCCGCCCCCTTCATGCCTGGGGTGCGTCCATGGGCATCTTGACCTCCCGGATGCTGGCCTGGGGCCAGGGCTGGGCTGGACACAGCCTCCCGAGGCCCTGTCCCTCCGGCCCCCAGGCCCTCACGGCCCCCAGGGAAGGGAGCCGGCTTCTGCCCCAGCGCCCCCCCCAGGCTGAGATCGGGGTGCACGTGGCCGACCTGCTGGTGGGTGGGGGCCCCCCTGGCCTGAGAGCAACCCCCCTCTGCTGGGAAAGTTGAGCAGTTCCTGCCTCTCCAGCACCCTCAGAAACCCGAGAAGCTTCTGGAGCCTGAAGGTCGGGCCCGGGACGAGGTGGCTGCCCTGTGCTCTGAGCAGACCGACTTCCTTTTCCCCTCTCCGGCCCCTCGCTGTGCTTCACGGTCCCTCCCTGCGGTCCCCAGCCCCTCCTGCAGCCCTGCTGGGCCCTTCACCTAGTCAGTGACCTGTCACCAGGGCAGCCCCCCCGCCCCGCTGGGCCCTTCTCTCCTCGAGGTCTGGGATAGACCAGGGGTGAGGCCCTCAGGCCTCTGGTGGGGGCCGGTGCCCTTGACCCCATGCTTTCGTGGGCTGATTGCTTTGCTGACCGCAGAGGGCAGAAAGGCAGTGGGACTCCTGCCCAAGTGTGGCCGAGGGCCCAGGGGCCACACGGTGGGCGTCGGCACCCTCATTTTGCAGGCGAGGACACTAAGGACACTGAGGCTGAAGCTAGAGCAAGAATGGCCCCTCCTGGGGGGCGGGGGGAGGACGGGCTGAGGGCGGGGTGTCTCAGCTCCAGGCGCCATGACGAAGGACCACAGACACGCATCTTTCACAATCCAGAAGCTGGTCCAGTGTTTGGCGAGAGCCCCTTCCTGGTCCACAGCCGGCCACCTTGTACCCGGCAGAGACGGGGCGGGAGCGAGGGCGGCACAGCCCAGTCTCTCTTTGTAAGATCACTGACCGTCCTGGGGTCCCGTGCCCACGGACCCCCCATAGCCCACCTCCAGACACCACTTCGCTGGGGGTTGAGCTGCAGCGCCTGGATTTGGGGGCACACACATCCAGGGCACACGGGGTGTGAAGCGTGCGGGGCGTCCTGGGTGGGTGAGTGCACACTGGGCCTTAGGGAATGGCTGGAAGGCAGACAGAGGAAGGGCACAGAGGGGGACGCACCATGGGGGCTGCGGGGACCGGGAGCAGAGCTGGACCCAACCCGCCAGGCCCTGGGGAGGGGTCGGGGGGCAGGATGAGGGCCTGGCAGTCTGGGATGGCGGCGGGGGTCGTGGTGCCTGTGGGCTGCCTGCGGCTGCCTGCCTCCCACACCGGGCCCTGTGCAGCCGGCAGGAGGGGACCATCCCCCACAAGGACAGCTGGGGGCTGCTGGGTGCAGACACAGCTGGGCCAGCTTTGGGAAGAAAGCCATGTGAGCCACCAAGGCCCTGCCCGAGCTCTTGGCTCCTTCTCCTCTGTCCTCCCGCTATCCTGTGGGGTTGGGGCAGGTGGGACCGGGGATAGTGCCCAGCACAGGCCTCCAAGGGCAAATGCAGACTCCCCACGGCATGAAGAAGGGGTGTTTTAGGGCCACCTGCTATGGCGGCCACCAGCCCCCAGGTGGCCGATCGGGCACAGTTCCAGGCACGGAGCACCTGATGGCCACTTGTCACAGAGCGGCCCTAATGACTGGGGCCGTGTGCTTTTCAGTAAAGATTTGTGACAGGGCTGAGCACAGATGTGTGGAGCCCTCACAGGTGTGCGGAGCCGAGGACAGGTATGTGGACCCGAGCACGTGTGTGCGGAGCCCTCACGGGTGTGTGGAACCCTGCACAGGTGTATGGAG
>NW_006436291.1:593681-596707 GCF_000325575.1 Pteropus alecto | reverse complement strand
GGTGGGCGGGGCCCTGCACAGGAATATGGAGCCGAGCACAGGTGTGCGGGGCCCTGCACAGGAATATGGAGCCGAGCACAGGTGTGCGGGGCCCTGCACAGGAATATGGAGCCGAGCACAGGTGTGCAGGGCCTTGCATGCCACCTCGTCTCCCCACAGGGCCCCAGGAATCAGGCTGTTTTAAGTTATCGAGGAGTTGGCTCCTGTCCCACCCACCCCCTGTTTGCGGGGTACAGCTCAGAGCTGCACGGCCACCCCACATCACTTCTGGGACACCACTCTCACCTGCCCTCAGCCGGCCCCCGGCCCCGGCCCCGGGGTCACACGGCGTGTGGCCTTCCCGCCTGGGTCTCTCACCTGGCCTCACTTTTTCTTCGTCCGTGCACACTGCAGCGCGTGTCACACCCCGTTGCACGGGCAGGCTGCCTCGGGTTGGCTCACCCTCCCGTCGGCGGACACAGGGCCGTGTGGGTGCCTGTGTTCATTTCTCTTCGGTTTAGGTCATAGTAGCTCGTAGCCTCTTCCTGAAGGTGTCACGAGTGAGATTTGCAACCTCAGGTGACGATGTGACCCTAGCTCCCAGCTATAGTTTGAAGAGAGGGTGTTGAGATGCTGGCTTCTGGCCTGTGACCCTGTTGCTCACCCGACACCCCGCCTGGAAGACTCCGGCCTCCCCATAGCCCCACCCCCCGGGGCAGCTGCGCGGAGGGCAGTCGGTAGGGGTGGGACGCCAGGGCATGGGCCCAGCCCAGCGGCCTCAGGAGTTCTGCTGCTGGCACGTTGTCCAGAGCCACCTTCCTGGTCATCTTTCTCACTGCGGCCACTCTGGCCCTTTGGGACAGTCCCTAACCAGTGGCTGCCCGTGTGATGGGTAGGGCCTGCTGGCCCATTGCAGCTCGTCCCACCAAGGCTGGGGAGGAGAAGGACGAGACATTGAGGTCCCCTTCTGAAGCCTGTCCCCAGACCCCTGGCCTGACCTCCAGCGACGGGGCCCCCCCTGCAGGCATCACCTGCACCTCTACGGCTGAGCCCTCTGCGTGTGAGATGCACATCCCCACAGGCATCGCTGAGTGGGCATGACACACTTGGGGACCTGCACGTGGCATTTGCTGAGACATGGGTGTGCGTCCTCGCCGGCAGGTGGCTCGGTTCCTGCAGAAAGGGCAGTGCAGTACGCGTTCTCGTGGTGGCAAAGTGGATTGAAGTGTCCTGTCCTTTCACGCAGCAAGGCGCCCGCTGATGGCGACGTTGGCTCCAGCAGCCAGCACCACCGGCAGGGTCTGGGGCGGTCGTTCCTTCTGGCTCACGCTTCGCTTGGCTCCAGCAGCCAGCACCACCGGCAGGGTCTGGCTCACGCTTCGTACGTTTTCCCCAGGAATATTTAATGTGTTAAGTCCTAATTTCAAGCAGTAGCTCCCAAGCAGGCTGACCATTTAGCTGGATTGGTAAACTGCCTTTGGCTCTGAAATTTTAAAATGGAAAAAAAAATTCCTACTGGAACGTGTCTAAGCGGACAGCTGGCTACTCTGTCACAGGGAACCGTCTGCCCTTCCAGGATCTCTGGTTGGGTCGTCATGAAAGGGAACGGAGGTCATTTCACCTGCCAGTACCGGAGCCTTTACGCGGAGGCTCCGATCCACTTCTCAGGAACGGCCTGCGGGTTTCACGCCCAGGGTCATGCTGAGTGTCCAGGCTGAGATGACACCATGTGCCACTTCAGGATGGAAAACCCTCAGGGAGAGCTCTGGTCTGCCACGTGGGCGTGCCCTGGAATGAGCCGCTGGCCAGCGCTGGGCACGCGTGTGAGTGGTGTCAGCACGAGCTTGCGCTTGCAACGTGATGGCTGCTCCCTTGCAAAGCAGCCCTGCCCTGAGGCGTTCTCCGCCCTGTGCTTGTCACTGGCCAGGGAGCCCAGGTCTGCGGTGGCTCCTGCCTTAGTCACCTTGGCAGAGCCTGAGCCAGGGCTGCTGTCCCCACATCCCACAGCACTCTGAGGGGCCCCTTTGGCAGTCCGGGGACCTTTTTCATAATTAATAAACTTTTAAAAAGTTAATCGACTCTCCATCTTCGAGCGGTTTGGGCTCGTGGCCCGCTTCCCACCCGCTGGCGGCCCCCCCGGCTCACATCGCCACCGTGAGCCGACGCCAACACACGTGACTAAGGAGCAGTCACAGCTGGCGTTAGGGTCCCTCTCTGGCGCCTCCGTGGTTTTGACAAACGCATGACGCCGCGTCTCTGCTGTGACAGCGTCACAAGGAGTTTCGCTGCCTCCCACACCCCTGTGTGCCAGACCCGCAGACACGTGGGCTCACGAAGGGAGCCAGTTATTTTGAAACGGTGACCAAAATGTCACAAGCAGACGTGCGACGGTGACGCGGTGCCCTCCTCGCCCTGGGGAGCCGTGGTTTGAGGCGGGCGGGTGTGGACCACAGAGATGTCTGCAGCGGGCACACGGGAGCCGGGCTCGCCCGCGCTTCCTGCTGGCGACGGAGGCCCGGGGACCGCTCGAGGGGGAAAATGCCACATTCCACTCCGGCCAGCGAGACCGAGGTGTCATCGTCCCCTGCCCAGGCTCACGGCCCCCCGCGCTGCTGGGAGTTGGTGAATCAGAACACAGGCCAGTGGGGACAGAGGGTGATGTTTGCGCAGTCTCCACCGCCACGGGGAGCCCAGCGGGTTTCAGACTGCTCGGCGGCTCAGCGTGGACGCAGTGACCTCCCGCGTACAGAGAACGGGGACGAGGCGTGGACGAGGCAGGAGGGAGCGCGGTTAACGCCCCTCTTCCCACCAGCTGGACGGTGGCAGCTGGGCGTCCCCAGTGGCTGGGGCGCTGCTGCCTGAGGGCAGACAGAGGCCACAGAGCGAGCGACGTGCGGGTCCCCGGTGTCCGGCCAGGACAGTGTCATCCGCCTCCATCACCGCCGTCACCGCCAGCTCAGCGCAACTGCTCCTGCGCCCCTCGCGTGGGGTGGACAGTGCGGCAAACTGCCGTGCTGAGGACAGGGCAGGCGTCTCCGTCCTGCTCC
>NW_006436291.1:583693-593616 GCF_000325575.1 Pteropus alecto | reverse complement strand
CCACCGCCGCCCGCCCTCCGCCCTGTGCACTCGCCCATTTTCTGCCCCACTTGTTCCAACCTCCTCCTCGAGGCCACAGATGCCCTCCCTCCCCTTGGGCCTCCTCTGGAGGCTGAGGTCTCACTCGGGGTCCCCTCTCGGTGGTGCCTGGCCCTGGCATGGGGAGGCCCAGGTCGGTCAGGCTAGGGCTTGCAAGTCAACCTGTGCCTGAGGGGCTCAGCCACTGAGTGTCCCTCCCTGCTTGTGGGGGCCGTCAACCCCTCCCCATGGGGCCTTGCTCTTCCCCAGAGTGAGGGCCAGTGGGGCAGGGTCTGCTGGGGACTCCTGCAGTGGGAGGCCAGGGTCTCCTGCTGCCACCCCACCCTGCACTGTCAGCCATTCTGAGCACCCGGTGCTCCTCCCTGATGTCACGTGCCATCCCCCATGTCCCACAAAGTGGTCTAAAAGCCGGACCAGACCAGGAACCTTCAGAGGGCCACAGAGAGGGGCCAGGAGGGGCCGGGAGGGGGCGGGAGGAAAGAATCTTAACGTGGAGCCCAGGCTGAGGTCTAGGTGAGATGGCTGCAGCAACAGTGGCACCAGTGGGCACCGTGCCTGCTGTGTATGCTGTGCCTGCTGTGTACACTGTGCCTGCTGTATGCACCGTGCCTACTGTGTACACTGTGCCTGCTGTCTGCACCGTGCGCACTGTCCCTACTGTGTACGCTGTGCCTGCTGTATGCACCGTGCCTGCTGTGTGCACTCTGCCTGCTGTGTACGCTGTGCCTGCTGTGTACACTGTGCCTGCTGTATGCACCGTGCCTACTGTGTACACTGTGCCTGCTGTCTGCACCGTGCGCACTGTCCCTACTGTGTACGCTGTGCCTGCTGTGTACACTGTGCCTGCTGTATCCACCATGCCTGCTGTATGCACCGTGCTTGCTGTGTGCACTCTGCCTACTGTATACGCTGTGCCTGCTGTGTGCGTTGTGCCTGCTGTATGCACCGTGCGCACTGTGCCTACTGTGTGCCCTGTGCCTGCTGTGTGCGCCATGCCGGCTGTGTGCACTGACCTACGATGCAGACGTGAAGAAAGCAGACCCACGCTCTGCTCTCAAGCAGTGGCTCTCTGGGAAATAAAAGCCTTGGGTCCGTGGCCCGCCCCCAGCTGCCCGGTGCCCTCTGCTTGGGGTTGGACAGACACGCCCTCAGTCCTCCGAGCAGCGTGAGGCCTCCAGCACCCCACTGTGCGACCTCATGCAGTGACACACGGTCCCCAGGGCCCACACTGGCCCATTTCGCAGAGGGCAGGGAGGGGGTCAGAGGGCCGCCCAGCTCGCCAGGTGCAGCCCCGGGCTCTGCGTCCGGTGTCCTGGCCCCGCAGCCTGGACAGCAGCTCCACGGCGGGACTTGCCGCAGACAGACTGTTCTGTGCTGGTCTCTGGCATTTCCAAACGGGGGTGATTCAGGCCGCCCGAGAGTCCAGGTAGACCCCCAGGCCTCGGGCAGCAGCACGGCCCTCTGGGCCTCAGCCCCCGCCTGGGTGCCAGGAGGCGGAGCGGACCCAGGGCTGGCTGCCTCCGGGCCGGCCCCCCTGCATGACAGCCCAGACGCTCCCCTCTGCACCCCCGGGCCCTGCCTGGCCCCATGAGCATGTGGACACCTGGATCCGCACCCCAGGTGCTTGGGCCCGGAGCGGGGGCTGCCAACGCAGGGTCTTGGAGGTGGTCCCACCTCTGGCCCAAGCAGCGGCCCAGGGCCGAGCCTTCCCGGAAACGAGAGTCCGCCTTGACCCCGCAGCCACCGGAGGTCAGCTGTCCGAGCCAGGACACCGGCTGGCAGTCCCTGTCCCGCCCCGTCTCCCGGGCAGGCTCCAGCTCAGCTTCCTCCTCACCCCACCCTCTTCTCAGCTGTTGTCGCCCAGACAGCAGGAACCCCACAAAGGGTGCCACCCATGGGTGCTGCTGACCCGGCTGCCGGCCGGCGTGGCTGGAGAGGGGCAGGATGGCAGGAGGTCCTTTTCCTCTCCTTTCAGGATCTGGGGCGGCAGAGCCTTGAGCTCACGGGGACTCTTGTGGGGGTGGACTGTGCCTGCACCTGCCGTGTCTCTCAGGGCCTGTCCCCAGCCCCCCGCAGCCCCCGCAGCCCACCAGCCATCTCTTCTGCATCTGGCCAGTGCCCACCAGCAGCCTGAGTTCCAGGTGGGCTCTGGGGCTCGTACAGCACATGCTGAAGGCCCCTGAAACTCTGCAACCCATGATGGTGACAGTGTTTCCTAGGAAACCACAGCCAGCTGCCAGCAGCCTGCCTGTGTGTGGGGGGGTGGGGCTGTGGCTGGCGCAGGCAGGGGACACCCAGGCGGGAGTGCGTGTGTCTCCGCCCGTGCGAGAGCGGGGGGCGTGCGCATCCTGTGGGTCCGTGAGGAGGCCCGTGTATGAGCGTGTGCCGTGTATGAGCGCGTGCCGTGTACGAGCGTGTGCCATGTACGAGCGTGTGCCGCGTATGTGCGTGTGCCGTGCCTGTGCTTCTCTCTGCCTGGGGGTTCAGGATGGGCAGCCTCGCCTCCCAGCACCAGCCATGCAGTGTCCATGGGCAAAGCTGGCCCACCACTCCCAGCCCGCCCGGCAGGGGCCCTGAGCCTTCTGGCAAACTCCCGATGGCTAACAACAGTGGGCCAGCCCGCGGCGGTCACTGGGGCTGGCTGCTGGGTGAGGCCGCGGCCGGCTCTTGGCAGGAAGTGGACAGTGTCTCCAGGTCCTGGGGTGGTCCTTGAAGCCCACTGCCCCTGGGCTCCCTGTCAGCCCGCCCCCACTGTGAGGACGGACTGAGCAGACAGCCCGACCCCCAGGCTCAGGGAGGACCTCCCCCTGTCCAAACATACTCTGGGCTCCTGTCCTGCAGACCCGAGAGACAGGAAGTGCTCTGGGTCCCCATGGCGTCACCGGCTAAGCCATGGAACAGGTGGGGGTATAGGCCACAGGTGCCCCTCAGAACACGCTGCAGACCCCGTCAGTCCCACTGCTGCCCCCACTCTACCTGCTAATAAATAACTGGACATACAATGTCACCCCTCCCTGTGCCAGGAAGCCCGGGACCCAGCGAGCAGCGAAGACAGAGTGATGTCCCCTGGCAGAGCTACCTCTCTGTAGCCTGTGGCTGTGCAGGGCTTAGTTGGGCGGCCCAGGAGCTTTAGGGGCCTCTCGCCTGACCCCTGTTCCTGGTGAGGCCACAGGCTCAGGCAGGGTCTGGACCCAGCAGGGGCAGGGCCATCCTCAGTGCATGCCAGTGGGACTCAGCTGTCCCCTGTGTCCCTTTCAGCCCCCAGACTGCACAGTCCTCTGTGACCGCCAGCCAACCTGCCTACTTCTGAGTGCCCCTGGGGCCATGCAGCCCAAGGCAGAGACAGTCCCATCATTGTCTGGGAACCTGGGGGCTCTGAGCCACCTCCAAACCTAAGGCTCCTCCCTCCTCCCTCCCTCCCTTCCTCCCCACTCTTCTCTCCCTCTCCCCTCCCTCCATTCCTTCCTCCCTTCCCCCCTCCTCACCCCGAAACACCAGACAGTTCAATCATCCTTCCTCCCTCCCTCCCTCCCTCCCTTCCTCCCCCCTCTTCTCTCCCTCTCCCCTCCCTCCATTCCTTCCTTCCGTCAGCCTGGTGGACCTCTGGCCCCAGGGGACGAACGTGGGCCCAGAGCAGTTGCCGTCTCCCTGGCTCTTGGTCTCCGTCTTGACGCCTTTCTCTGTGGGAGGGACATTGAGGGCAAGTGCGGCATGAAGGAGGAGCCACCGCTCTGGGGAGCCAGGACGGCTTCCTGGAGGAGGCTGCCTCTGGGCTGACACTGGAGCGAGAGGGTGCGTCGGCTTAGTGAGGCTGGCACTGGAGGTGGGAGGAAGCGTGGGGACAGAGGCCCCACCAGTGGGTGCAGGGGGTGGGGGGCTCCTCTTGGCCCTGCCCGGACATGGAGTCCCATACCAGGAAGTTAGGGTGTCAGCCGATGGAGGGCTCAGCAGGGCCATGGAGGTGAACCAGGGCTGGGCAGCGGAAACCAAGGGGCTTGGTACAGGGCCTGGGGGAGTGCCGGCCTGAGGCTGGGGAGCCTGGGGGGGCCTGAGGGGCCTGGGGACGTAGGGATCTGGGGACCTGGGAGCCTGGGGATGGGGGGCTGTCCCAGGCAGTTCTGCAGTGTGGACTGTGGAAGAAGCTTGGGGGGCTCCTTGTGGAAAACGACATGGGACAGGCTGGAAAGCCAGTGCTGGGCGGGTCAGGGCTGAATGGGGCAGGTGCAGGAGGCCCGCCCCCAGCCCAGCAGCCGAGCCGTCCAGAAAGCAGGGGCCCAGATGGCCCATCCTGGGGTGGGCCTGGGTGTACAGGGTATTGAGAAGCGGCTGAGCGGACTCTCTGGCGGCCCCATAAAGCACATTTAGCACACAGGGACTGCAGGTCACTCTGTGACCGGGGCCTCGCTCCCCCGGCACACCCAGGCCCCAGACGCAGTGGGCCGGCCAGAGTCCTCCTCTAGGCACAGGGCACAGGGCAGCGAGGCCAGGCTTGGGGCGGGGGCTCGGCCTGGCCAGGGCCAGCCCCAGCCAGTGGACGCCCCCAAGCAGTGGGGTCAGCCACCCCAGGCCAGGTCCACGGTGCAGATGTGGCCATTGCCCTGTGCCCACCCCCCAGGAAGGGCTGGCGATCAGAGAGGGACAAGGAGAGGTGCCCAGTGAGGGGTCCATCAGGCGACCCCTTGCCCACCGGCCCGCCCTGCCCTGTGGAGTGGGCTTCCTCCATGCCTGCCCCTCCCCCAGCACTCAGCCCCTGTGACTCTGGAGCAGGCCCGAGCAGACCCCATCACGAGACATGCACAGAGCTCACGTGTGGACTTTCCTCTTTGCTGATCGGGATAGGTCTGCCCTAGGGGCGCATGAAAGGATGTGAAAGCATGCAGATTTTACAGTTCACATTTTAAAGAAGCACGTGTCCCCTTTAAGCTAACATTGGATAGAGACCAACACGACAGGACCGGAAGGTGACAGGAATGAATCATGGCTGCGGCTGACTGCATGGAGCGGAGCCTCCGCCCCCGGCAGCAGAGGGGGTGGTGGCTGGGCCTGGCCGCCTGCAGTGGAGGGCAGGAGGGGTATCTTCGGCCTGCAGGCCTGGGGCAGAGACTGAGCCTGTGGTGGGGGCTGGGCCCTTCGACTTGCAGAAGGGAGGGCGCGGCGTGGCTGGAGGTTCCAGCAGCTTCCTTGGGCGTGGCTGGAGGTTCCAGCAGCTTCCTTGGGCGGCATGAGGTGGTGAGCTGCTGTGAATGGTCCTGCGCCAGGCCAGGGCCTTGAGGGGACACACAGCTGAGGAGCGGCTGCAGCAGGCCAGCCACGCTGCCCTCTGCCCACTGGCCGGGGCCTGGGACTCACACAGCAGAGACCACCGGCACGAGGCCCCGGCCAGAGCGGCCCAACGGCCGGCGACCCCAGCCCCTCCTGTCCCTTTCCTGTCCCCAGCCCCCAGCTGCACAGGCTCACAGGGAGGGGACGCCGGGAAGGCGCTTTGAGGGAACAAGACCCAGGCAGCGCAGAGAAGGTGGGCATGAGGGCAAAGTGGGCAGCAGGAAGGGGGACCCAGGGTCAGCTCGGGCTTCTCCGACCTGCCTCCTCCCCAGGTAGAGGCGCGGCTGGCGTGGGGGATGGGCTGGGCTCCACCCTTCGTCAAACGCTGAGGAAGCCTCAGGCGCAGAGGCTTCAGGATACATTAGAGCAGGCGGACAGCGGATGGGAGCGGGGAAGACGGCCGCAGGGGCGCCGGGGGGGTGGCCTTGGGCCAACAGGCCCCTCTCAGGGGCGCCGGTGGGGTGGCCTTGGGCCAACAGGCCCCTCTCAGGGGCGCCGGTGGGGTGGCCTTGGGCCAACAGGCCCCTCTCAGGGGCGCCGGTGGGGTGGCCTTGGGCCAACAGGCCCCTCTCAGGGGCGCCGGTGGGGTGGCCTTGGGCCAACAGGCCCCTCTCAGGGGCGCCGGTGGGGTGGCCTTGGGCCAACAGGCCCTCAGAGGGGCTCGAAACGCACAGCAGCCTGGCCCAGAGACACGGGTGCTCTGCGCCCCAGGGACGCATGCGCAGACCAAGCCCGTGCCCGCGCCCCGGCCGCGCCCTCACTGCCTGGCTGAGCAGTAGACCAGCACCGCGGTTAACCCGCAGCACCGTGCACCTGACACCATGACGGTTCCGTAAGGACCACAGACGGGGAGGAAAGGGGTGCCCCCCGAGTTCCAAGAAAAGCCACCTCCTTTCTCTGGAGAGAACACCCAGAAGCATGAGGTCAGCAGGTAAAGTCTGCACCCCACGAGAAACGGGGAGCAGCCCCTGCTCTCCCGTCTCCGGTCTGAGAGAGCACTTTCCCCTTCAATAAACTTCCGCTGCGGCTTCATCGCCTCCACTGTCTGTGAATTCTTTCTTGTGACGTTGACAAGATCCTGGTTCTCTTCCGGTGACGGTGACGCAAGGCGGCCTGGGGAGGGCCCTAGCCTGGCTGACCTGCCCGAGATGGCTTCTCAGCCCCCTGCCCCCTGCCGACTCACAGGGAAGAGGCGCAGGAAGCACAGCGGGAGGGGAGGAGGGGGAGAGGTGGGGGACAGGAGGTGCCTCTGGCCTTGGGGAAGGCCAGGGCTGGGCCCCTAGGGCCTCCTTGAGCCAGGCGCTCCTTGGCAGCTCCAGGTCAGCAGGCAGGGGTGCCCCTGTGTGAGGGACGGCTGGGGAGGGCTCAAATAGATAGGTGGGGACAGTCCTTGGGGACAGTCACACATGACCCTGCACTGCCCAGCCCCTGCCTAAAGGAGAGCTGCGGGTCACCGGGGCACCTGTCCTCAGGGGTTGCCAGCAGGGCCTCGGGCCTGGAGCCTCCCCTCAGCAGCCCCCGGGGTGCTGTCCTGAGCAGTGCTGGGGGCGAGGGGCCCTCAGAACGACCCCGCGGCCTCCGATAGCGGGTGGGGGCACCGCAGGCCCTCCCAGTCCCTGGGAGGGTCACAGGAAGCTGGCAGGGCCTGCTGGGGGAGGGCACGAGGGGCCTGTGTGAGCACCCTGGCATGAGCACAGGGCCACACTGAGCCCAGGGTCTCATGTCCCTCCTTCCTCCCCACTCCCCCCAATCCACCCCATCAAGCCCTGCGCCCCTCCCACCTCCCCAGGCCACACTGGGCCCCAGGGCGCCAGGGTGACTGGCCCAGACCAGAACCAACTTCTCTCCTGCTTGGAGGCCCCGCCCCCTTCCCGCAGCCCTGGGCAAGGCCCTGATGTGGGGTGGCTGGAAAAGCCGGTTCTGTGGGGGCCCTGCCCCTGGCTGGCCTATGCTAACAGGCAGGTCCTAGGGGTTAGGAATGCGAGTTGAGAGGCTGCCTCTTGGGAAGGTCCCGGCTGCTTGGGGCCCAGCGAGGGGGCAGCTGGGAGCCGGGGGAGGCTGGGTGCCCTCCCCACCCTGGACTCTCCTCAGCAGCAACCAGGGGACCACAGGGCCCTCATGTGTGCTGGGCCCACGGGCCTCCAGGCAAGACTGGAGCCAGGAGAAGCCGAGCCCGTGGGGGAGGGCAGGGCGGAGGCCAGGAGCCAAGGATCTGTCCCCAGTCCCCGAGAGAGGCTAGCGGCCCACCCCCAGCAGTCGGGGAACAACTGCCTGTCAGATTCCTTATTTAGAATGGAACGTAAGTGAGGGGCCCTGAGCGACCCGGGAGAACCCCAACGGCAGCCCCATGGCAAGGTAACTGGGCCTTGCCTGGGGCACAGGGACGTTTGCAGGGCCAAGTTCAACCTGCTGGGAAGTCGGCACTGTTTGACCACAAGCAAGGAAGGAGGGATCCCTGAGAAGCAGAACTAGACTCCATCTTCCAGGTTCACTCCACCAGGAGCGCCCCCTGCCTCCAGAGACTCGGGACCGCGGCTTGGCCCCGCCCCCGCCCCGCCCAGAACCCGCTCTGCCCCGCCCACAGCCCCGCCCAGACCCCGCCGGCTGCAGAGTGGCTGCAGAGTGGCCACCGTGCTGCCCCTAGGACCCGAAGCTCTCCTGGGAATTTATGGCTCAGTCTTGGCTTTCCGTTATTTAAATCTATTATAAACTTTAATGAAATGAAGTATAAAAGCTGCTCATTTGGGGACAGGGCAGAGGGAAGGGGTGCGCGCGAGGCCACGCTTCCACAGAGCGTGGGAGAGGCCCGCGGTCGGCAGGTGCGGGGCGTCCTGGGGTTCCCACACCAGGCGGGTCAGCTGCGGAAAAGCCCCAAATCCCGTGAAGACCCGGACGCGGGGCTGAATGGGCCACAGTGAGGACAGGCGGAGGGGGAGGGCACAGCCTGAGCTGTGCGACAGGTGGACCAGGAGGACCGTTCCCCCCATAACGTGTGCCCCTCTAAACTGAGCCCCTCTGAACTGAGTCTATGAAATATTCAGTCTTTCTAAATTAGTGTGTTATTTCTGGTGCCGCCCATGAAACGTTCATGTCTAAATTGGGCTGATCCAGCCAGCACACCTGATACAGGTGAGTGGGCTGCAGGCTGGCCTTTCCCAGGTGCCAGGAGGATGCTGGGGCTGGGACAGGTGTGCTCAGGGGGCCAGGAAGAAGGTCCCAGCTAGAGCTACAACCTTCCCCACAGGCTGCCCCTCCGCTGGGGACATCCAGAGTGGGTGGGCCAGGCCACAGCTCCTGGCTGTACCTTCCCACATCCGCCTGGGTACCTGGCTGTTTGTGACAGTGGGTAGTTGAGGCCCAGCCCCTCCTCATGACCTGGCTGGGGTCTGCAGGGAGGGACATGGCCTGTACCCTCCACGGGCTCCTGCTTGCACCCAGAGGCACTCCACTACCACGCAGGGGTTCTGGCCAGTCCCGCCTGCACCCGGAAGGCCCTGGGCAGAGGGAAGGCCCCGGGTGCCCAGAGGCTGTGTCGGGGGGCCCCAGTCTCCTCTGGGTGGGGAGGGCCCTTCCTGTGGATTCCCAGGCGAGGTCTTTGCTAAAGGGAGCATGGGGGCCAGGGCGGGTCACCTGGACCTGGAATCCAGACCTGCTCCCTTCCCCTCCCCCGGGCCCTCCCCTCTGCCTCCACGGCCCCCTCCGCAGACAGAGCTGCCAGCACAAGCAGAGCCGGGGTGGCAGGAGCATGTCCGGCTGAGACCCCTGTCTTGGAGCCTGTTGGCCACTGTACCTGGGTCTACCCCAGGGGAAGGGCTGACCTCTAGGGCTCCTTCGTTTCCTGTGCCCACCCCTACTTCTGAGCCCCCTCACCTGCCTGCCGGCCCCTACAGGGCCGAGGGAGAGGGGTTTGCAGTGCCTTTTGAGGGAGCAGTCTCCCGGACACTGTCAGGAGGGGATACCGGTGCCCAGCGGGGGGTTGGACATGTCCCAGGGAGGGGGGAGGGAGGAGGGGGCACCTGGCTTCGTGTTTTCAGGGAGGGAGGAATGGGGTGCTGAGCTGGCTGGGGGTGGGGAAGGAAGGCGGGAGGCCTGGGAAGAATAGGGCACCAGTCTCTCCCTGGCGTGTGCTGGGGTGCTGGGACCCCACGGAGCTGGGGGCTGAAAGCCACTGGCTGAAAACCATGAGCTGAGCGTGTCGGCATCGGGGAGGATGGCCTGCGAGCTCCCAGCCCTGTGGACAGCCAGATGTTGCACCTGGGGGAGCCCGGTGCCTGGAGGCTCATGAACCTCCATCAGTGTGGCTGAAGGGCCGGCAGGGCTGCGGCCCAGAGGGAAGGGTACAGGTGTCCTTTGGCCACCTGCTGAGCACCCAGCTCCTGGCCCTGCACTCTGGGTGGTCCGCACAGCCAGGGAGGGGTGTGGACGCCCTCTGCTGGTTGTGATGCAGAGCACGGATCGCACCAAGCTTGCAGGCTCCCCCCCCACAGGAGCCCGACGGCCCCCAGGGCACCCACACTGCCCCCAGGCCCGTGCCGCACCGAGGCACCCACAGTCCCCAGACA
>NW_006436291.1:573532-583676 GCF_000325575.1 Pteropus alecto | reverse complement strand
GTCCCCAGGCCCACGCCCCCCACACTGCCCCTGAAGGCATTGTATGAGCTCCCTGGCCCCCAGCGCCGAGAGCTGCCCCCCCAATCCTTGGGATTTCGCTCAGGGCTTGTCAGGGCCTCTGTACCAGGACCTGGGGGCTGGGCCTTGCCCAAGAGCCTCGGCGTTTCCAGAACCCCCAGGACTGGGCCCCCAAGGCACAGTTGCCCAGAGCTCAAGCGCCACCTGTGTGTTGGTCCACCTGGGTCTCGGGAGCCAGAGGATTAACGGACCGCGTTGTGCCTCAGTTTCCCCTCCTGAACCCGAGGCTCCTCTCTCCCCCTACTGGACTGTGTAGAAGAGCCCAGGTGTGTGGAGCCCTGGAAAGCCACAGGGAGCCTGCCCTTCCACTGTGCCCCTTTGGGGACAATTAAGGGATCAGGCCGCAAGCCCCACACAGGGACTTCCGGGGCAGGCCTCTGGCTGTGGGGATGGGCAGAGCGGTCGGTACTCCTCACCCTACTCCCCCAGGTTCGCGGTGGGAGGGCCGCCATGGTGCATTGGTGCCACCTGCTGGCGTTCCTCGGCATCGCGCCCGTGTGAGAGGGGGAGGGGTCTGGGGGCGGGGCCACGGCCCAGGCAGGGCTCACGTTGCAGGTGGCAAGGTTCAGAGACGCAGATGCGGTTCCTTCTTCCCAAAGTAAGGGCTTAGGAAGCCGACTTGCATTCACACGTCTGCTGAACCAAGGCCAGGGAGACGCGCGTGGCAGGCTGACCTCTGGGGGCTGCAAGGGATAGGGCTGGTCTCTGGGTCTGAGCAACCAGAGTTGCATGGAGGCCCTCCAGGAGGGGACGGCCTGGCAGGGACCAGGGTGGGCCTCTTGGGACGAGTGCAGGACATTCCACACTGGGGCCGCAGCAGGGATGGGGGCCTGGGGCGGGAGGCGGGAGGCGGGCGGCCGAGTCCCTGTTGGTCTTAAAATCTCATCTTTCCATCGTTTGCACTGGTGACGTCTCCAGCCCCCCGCCCCTGGGCTGCTGTCCTGTGGCACCCTGACAATGGCCCTAGCTGGCCTCCAGGGCCCGGGAGGGGGACCTGGACCGGGGAAGTTCTGGTGCCCGTGCTGTGGACAGAGCATCGGGAGGACTGGGGCTCCAGGGCTTGGGGGGGAAGCAGTCAGGGCCTGCCGAGACCCAGGTTTGGCCGAAGGCGGGCCTTTCCCTGGAGGAGGTGGCAGGGTCTGGACCCCTCTGACGGGGGGCGAGATTCAGAGACGCCCAGGGCACCAGCCAGCCGCGGGCATCTCACCGCTAGGATTCCAGTCTCTTTGGAGGTCCCTGTCACCAACGGCTGGGCCATGTGGTAGGCCCAGGTGAGCGGGTGGTGAGGGCAGCCAGGTGCCCAGGGTCTCAGCCGATGAGGTGGGGGCCCAGTTCTCCCCAGCCGCTGGCCAGGCTGCACCCCAGAGAGTCTGGGGCCGGTCTTTAGAACTCAGGGAGGGTCCGGGATGGGGCACGCCTGCCCGCGGGCCCTGGCCACTCCTTCCCTGACACAGCTCGCCCCTCGTAGATGTTCCCAGCTCAGCCTGAGGGCTGCCCTGCCCACTGAAAGGGCAGCCTCGCATGAGGCCCAGTGCTATGACGGGCTCATCGCCAGCTTTCACGGGCGTCCCAGGGGCAGGACCCCAAGACCCCAGACTGTGGCTCACCCAGGTGGCTGCCTGGGCCTCGGGCCACCACAAGGCCGGGCACGGATTGAGTCATCAGTCACCCCTGCTTCCAGACGGGGCGGGCCCTGTGCTGCCTGAGCAGCAACTGACAGGTCTGGAAGATGGGGAGCCCCTCCAGGACGTCCCGAGGCTCACAGCCTGACTCCCCTTCACACGGGGCTGTCCTGTGCAGCCCAGGGCTGGGAAGGGACTAGGGAGGGTGGGAAGGGCTGAGATGCAGTGAGGACCATGTTGTGTCCTCAGCACCTGGGTCCCCAGAGGAGAGCAAGGTGCAGCTGTGCTGTCCCTGCGAGGTGACAACTCGTTTCCATAGCAACTGTGATGCTCTCAGGGCGATGGCAGTGGTGATGGTCCAAGAGCTGGCGGCCACTCACGGGCATGCCCTATGAAGACACGAGTCTGTGCTGAGGAAGCTGCCCAGGGCCCAGAACCTTCCAGCCTCTCCATCCCTGACTCCTCGGGGCCTCCTGACCTGCTTCCTTGGGGGTAGGAGGTGGCAGGCCCTGCCCCAGCCCCCCGCCTTCCAAGGGTGTCCCCAGTGCTCAGGGCCCGCCCCTGTTTGCCGAGGCCCGGCGAGCTGGCCCGGCCTCTCCTGCCCCATCAGAGGTGCCGGCGGTCCGGCCCCTCGCCGTGTGCTGGCCTCCTCAGTGCAGGCGGCCACAGGGAAGGGCAGGGGGGCCCCTCCCTGGAACAGAAGGGGAAACCGGCAGCGCAGCTGCTCCAAGGTGACTCCTGAGTCCCTGCCAGTCTCCCTTTGGGATGCGCTTCGCTGTCGCAGTCTGAGCCACCCCACCCCAGTGTGCACTGCACCCTGGACAGTCTCCCCAAAGCCAGAAGTGGAGTGTCCAGGGGGCCGGTGGCCGGAAGGGGCCACCCCCTGGCCCGCCAAGGGTCCCCTTGGCTGACTTTCTGTCCATGTCCTCAGAAAGCGCTCTTGCCAGCCGGCCGGCAGAGTGGGCACGTGGACGGGGCACGGCGGTGGGGCCGGCTCGCAGGTGCGCCTGTGTTTACAGGTGACGGGCAGGCCACCTGCACCAGCCCGAGAAGCTCCCGCGGGCACTGTCCTCCTCCCTCCACCGGGCAGGGAGCCCAGGAGAGAAGGCGGCCTCTGGTGTCCAGTAGGAAACGCCCACGGGCCGGAGGCAGGCATTTCAGACCCTGGACCGGGGCCTTTTGAGCCCACGACAGGGGTCCCACCCGGGAGTTGCGCTCCAGCGTCAAGTGGGAACCCAACTGTGAGGCCTGCAGCTCCGCGGGCAGAGCCCACTGCAGCACCCGCCTCCACCAGCAGAGGGCGCCCTCCACACACAGCAGCCCGGCCGCTCCACCTTCGTGCACCGCCTGCGGGTGCTGCTGCTGCAGACGGCTCGGAATTTTAAAGAAGAAAGCGAGTGTCCCACCCAGAGACGGCCTTGGGGGGACGTCCTCCCAGGCGTCAGCAGCCAGGGCGCTGTGTCTGCTTGTTTCCCTGCATTGCTCAAGTCCCTTGGCCTCACTGGGCCCAACACTGAGCACCCAGGCCACACTGTCACTCTGTCCACGAGAAAGCTGCAGTGACATCTCAGCACGTGGCCCCGGCCAGGTGAGCGGCCCTCGTCACGGTCATCTCCATCAGCCTTGTCATCCCCGTCACCGTCATCGCCCCCCGTGTGGCGTCTGGGACCTGAGCAGCCGCCTCTCTCAGCAACACGGGGCTCATCCTCCCTGACCGTGCGCAGCTGGCCTCTCGGCTCTGAACGCCGGGTGGTTTGCCCACAGGGCAGCGGTGCAAGGGGCGCAGGGGTGTCGGGTGACCTGTTATCTCTGCCCCCAGCAGGACTCCCCAGGTGGCCGTGACTGCAGACAGGCCAGCTCCTGTAAGGTGAGGCTGGCCACGTGGTCTCAGACCTCACGGGCTGACCGTCTGCTCTTGGGCAGGCCAGTGGGGTGGAGGCGCTGGGCAGGGGCTGTGCTGGCCACACCGTGCTGGGATTCTGCCCCGGTGGTCCCTGCATGCTGGAGCTGGGTTCCCCCACGGACTTACTGTCTAGACCTCAGGCTGACCACCGGTGTAGTGGCCACGGACGGGGCTCCAGGAAGGACGCGTATGAGTTTCCTGTGGCCGCTGTAACAAATGACCACAGCTTAGTGGCTTAAAAACACAATTTATCCTCTCACAGTCCCGAGGGAGGAAGCCACATAGGGTTTCTCGGGGGAATCAGGGTGTGGGCGGGGCCGGTCCTCCTGGAGGCTCGGGGCTCATTCATCTCCTGGTGCCCGTGGCCCGCGGCGCCTTCCTCGTCCAGCAGCAGGAGCCTCTCCCTGCCCCTGCCAGGTGGTCTCACTGCCCTATGAACTCTCCTGCCTCCCTCCTGCCCCGCAGGGATCCCCGCGGTGACCCTGGGCCCCCCGGGACAGTCTCCCCAGCAGCAACGGGCCAATTTTCAGCCTCGTCCCATCTGCAACCTGAATCTCCCTTTGCTGTGTATGGTGACACATGCACGGGTCCTAGGGTTTAGGACGTGGACATATTGAGGGCCTTACTTCCCTGCCGAGCGGGGTCCCCTGGCACACTCAGAAAGGCGCTCTGCCCTGCTCACCCAGTGCGTGCTGGGTGCTGGCCATGCTCAGGTCTTGTGCATGGAGCCGGGGCTCCGAGGGGTCCCTCTGCCTCCCCTAGGCAGCACCCGGCCGTCAGCACATCCTGGGGCAAGGCTGGGCTGCAGGGGCACCAGGCGCTGGGAGCAGGGACTGGGGCCGGACCTGCTTGCGGGCGTGAAGAGCCTTCTCACGGTTCCGTGACTGTGCAGCTGGGGCTGCGGCCACTCGGCCGCCTCCGCCCCCTCCCCCACGGTGATCACAGGCGCCCTCGCTGGCCTGTGGGTGTCACAGGCCCTCCCCTTCCACCACCACCACCCCCCCGCCCCTGGGCAGGGCCTTCCCTGAGATATGGAGCCTGCACGGGACGGACGGGGACAGGGCGCCACGTCGCAGAAGGCCCGGCCCAGTGGTTTTGGCCCCAGCGCAGGGTTGGAGCCGGTTCAAAGGCTTCAGCAGACGCGTCTTGAGGGACAGCGAAGAAGGACTTCTGTTTGCCTTGTGGCTCAGGAAAACCATTACGATCGGCTTGGCCAACCGCGGGGCTGGTCCGGACGCTGTCTGCATCTGCCAGCGGCCTCGGGCTGAAGAGCGACGGCCATCTGCACGGTCTGTCCTGGCCTCGCCAGCAAGCACGAGGTGGATGGAGCAAGCATGGGGATCCCCAGGCACCCCCTGCCTGGCTTGAGGGGCAGCCGCCCTGGCCCTCCTTTGCCCGCGATCGCTGAGGGGCCCTCCTGCCTGCACCTGACCACGGTGGTGGCTGTTAGGTCCCGGTGGGCTGGGCCTGGCTGACACAGGTCAGGACCGGTCCACGTTCTTGGAACCCGGGGGCCTGCCTGGGGGTGGGCCCTGGCAGGAGGTGTGGCCACTGCCTGCCCTCACCCGCTCGGCTCCCCTTGGACCCGGAGTCTCCCCAGCCCTGCCCCATGCTCTCCAGCTCAGGCTGCAGCCCCTCCCTGGACCCCTCGCGACCGCCCCACCAGGCCCTGGGCCTCTCCCCATGTGCCAGGACTGGACGTGGGCGGGCTGGCTCTCCAGGCCAGAGTGGGCTTTCCGACTGGAGACCTCTCAGAGTCGCCATCTTTGTCGTGGAAGGGAGCCCGCGTGAGCTCGCCTCCCGGGGTGTTCTGGGGGCAGGGACAGAGAGCACCCGGAAAGTCAGCTGTGGTGGCTGAGTGTGCACCGCCCAGAACTGGGGCGCAAGCCGGCCTCGGCAGGGCACCGCTGGGCTCCCCGGAACGAGGTCTGCAGCGGGGGAGCAGGGCTGGGCCCCCCACGGGGGGGTTGCCCGCGCGCCCTGTGCTGCTGCTCCCTCTCCGGTCGGTGGGTGGCGAGTAAACCAGGTTACCGTGGCCACTCCCCAGGGACAGGAGGCAGCCTCTGAAACCAGGACAGATGACAGCTTCTCCGGAGAGAGCTGACTCATTAGCCGTTTCTAAATTAGACCGAGGGATGGGGGACTTGATGGGGCCCTGGGAACCACGGAGTCACGTTCCAGCCTGAGCAGGTCTGCAGCTTCTCCTCTGGCCCAGCGCCTTGGGTACGGTGGTGGGGGTTTGTGGGACAGGCTGATGGGGAAGGCCGTCTGCCAGGAGGGCAGGGCTGCGGGGGCGGGGACAGGGAGGGGAGGCGGGGCTCTGGGACGCTGCCCTCTGGGTCCTCCAGTGACACAGTCCGTGCCTGTACCCTCCTAGGGTGGGGTAACCCGGGACAAGGCCCAGACCTCCACCCAGGACCCGCCGGGGCAGGAAATATCTGCCGGCCCCTCCGAGGGGTCCCCTGGCACACTGCTTCCGGAAGCCGCCTGCTGATAGGCGTCCTCCGTCCCCGTGTGAATCCCGGCGGCCTGTCCTTCCTGATTCCCGAGCCAGCCGGAGCAGGGCGCGCCGGTGGGGACGGGGGCCCTCGCCCTGTCTTCTGCTCTCCCCCGCCCTCCGCCCTCACCACAGACCTCAGCAGCTGCCAGGAGCATCTGGACAGGCTGATGGGCTGCGGGTGGTAGGGGCGTCCTGCTGACCCCAGCCCGCCTGGGGGTGCCCAGCTGCTGCTGAGTAGGGACAGCACCGCGGCTGGAGGGGCGGCGGGCTCTCTGACCGCTGGGGGCTATGCCGGGCTTCCTCTTCAGGGTGAAGGAAGGGTGGAGACAGGCACGGCTGCAGCTGGACCAGGCCGGGGTGGGCACAGCAGCCAGCCGGGGGCGGGACATGGCCAGGAGGCAGGTGAGCGGGGCCAGGGCCAGAGCCGATGTGGACGCTGACCTGAGGGGACCTGACCTGGCCTCAGGCTGAGGCCCTGGGCAGGACCTCGTGCACCACGAGGTCTGAGGAGATGATCAGCCAACATGGCCCGGGCGGCAGGCATCGCTGCTCAGGCACCCCGTCTTCACACCCTGGACAGAGCCCCCCTCACGCCCAGTGTTGTCTCCTCTGGTCTCTCCCCCACTGGACGGTGCAGCCCTCAGGCCTGGCTAGGACACGGCTATGGAGAGAGGGAGGGAACCGGGGCTCAGGGCGCCGGCCGCGGCCCCTCCGTCTGCACACCCAGCCGTCCCCCGAGAGGGCGCAGGGCTGTTGCGGAAGACAGGGGCGCGGGTCATGTCGGAGGGTCCTGGCACCCCGGCCCCTGCCCCAGAGGGAGGCACGCCGAGGGCCGACTCCGGGCTGCTGACCCCAAGGGGCTGGCTCGCCCTGCACCCCTGAGACTGTGCTGCATCCATGTGGCAGACATGGAAAGTGAGCCCAAGAGAGTGAGTCACTCACCTTGGTCACCGGCCCTGAGTGGCAGCACTGGACACAAACCATGCAGTCTGGGGCCTTGACCCTGAGCCCGCCGCAGCTCCCAGGCTGGCAGCCGGGGCACCCCACTGCTGCCCCGCCACGGGTCCCGGAGGTTGGTGGCATCGGGCCTAGCCAGCAGACCCCTCGCTGTGAGAGCAGCACCCCCGGCCAGGTGTGTACCCATGGTAGAGGCCGGGGAGCCCATGGCAGAGGCCACCCTGCCCCCCCACACGCCCTGGAGGGCTGCCTGGCTGCCCGGCCAGCTCGGCATGTTTTCTGGCCGTGGTGTGAGCCAGCACGTCTGTCCCAGCCTGGACCCGGCCCAGGCTTCCAGGAGGGGCTGAGGGGAGCCTGAGCTTCCCCTGGGCCCAGGGACGGCCCCTCCATCAGCACCCAGGGCTCCCCAGCCTCTGCTCGCCTGGGAGGTGCCGCCAGCCCTCAGCGAGGCCGGCCGGGGCAGAGTGAAACCGGGGCCCGGGGGGTGGCTGCCTGCCTGGGGCTCACGCTGGCCCCGGCATCTGCCAGCTCCCGGCTGTGGGCCTCGCTGCTCCAGACGAGTCCGCGTCCGTGTCCGTGAGCCTGGGGCTTGTCCCTGGAGTGCAGGAGGGCCGGGATGGGGGTGTGGCTCGTGGTGGGGTCCCCACCCACGCCCACTCAGGGCACCGGGCCTCCTGGAGGCAGGCGGCAGCTCCGCTTTCTCTGAGGAGAGCTGCACACTGGCCCCGCCAGGAAAGGTGGGTGCCCGGCCCTGGGTGAGCCCGTCTGGCTCTCCTCTCTGGCTAGGTTCCTGGGAGCTGGCCAGGCCCAGACCCCACGCTTCCAGGATGCCCCGCGGGCCAAGCCAGGCCCCGCCTGGGAGGACGGCCCTGACCCAGGCCTCGGGCTCAGCCACCCGCCACCCAGGAGCTGGGGCTCAGCACTGACCACTCGACCTCGGATCTCTGCCTGTGAAATGGTGACAACAGCCTGCCACGTCCACCGCAGGGCAGTATAGCCATGGCCCGAGCCAGCACGGGCTCCCCCAGATCGGCCCACAGACCAAGCAGGGCCGGTGCCACCACAGTCAGGCCCACCTGGCCGGGTCAGAGGCTGTGCCTCGCACGGGGCTTCCTGGCTGGCAGCCCTGCCCCAGCCCGGGACTGCCACATTGCCACATGAGGCTCTGACCAGCCCTCCGAGGTGCCAGGGCTGAGGAGTCAGGGTGTCCGGCCGCCACGCGAGCAGAGCAGCAGGACGCCGAGATGCGCACGCGGCCGTCCTGTGCCCTCCCACAGTGCTGCTCAGATGCCTGTCTCCAAACAGCCCGCACCAAATCCTTCCTCAAGCAGCCACGGTGGCCGCACGCTGGTGCCCACGGCTGCACTGGCCCACCGCGGACACCCCGAAGCCCACCCCCTCCTCCCGCCGCCTGCCGAGGCTGCTGTCTGCAGGCTGGACCAGGAAGGCGAGTGCGTGGCCGCCCCTCTGCCAGGAGCCCACGGCCACTCAGGCCTCGGGCCCAGGGGGGCCGCCTCCCTCCAGGACAGGGTCCGCCCCGGGGCGACACGGCCCCAAGAGGACCGGCCGCACCCTGCCTGGAGGGACAGGAGGAAGAGGCCTCATCCCACCTGCACCCTTGGAGTGGGTTCCCCAGGAGAGAGACACTGTCCCTGGTGGCCAGGAGGGAGGACCGCCCGGCCTGCAGGAGCAACGCCTGATCCACTGAGGGGCAGAGGCCATTGCCCCCGCCCACGCCGGCCAGTCCTGGCAGTGGACAGTAGGCCCCACCGTGCAGCCAGCCAGCCCCGGTCCTCCACACACACCTGGACAGCCCTGGGCGGCTCCTAGCCTCGTCCGATCAGCCACTCTTGTTGCCCTTGGGGACACTGAGGCCGGGAAAGGACATGGGGCCACGGCAGGACCGCAGCACGTGGGCGAGAGGACAGACCCTCTCTCACCTAGCCGCTGCTGGCTGAAGCATCTTCTGTCAACACGAAGCCAGGGCTTCCTCAGGCAGGGACAGGACAGGGAACATGGCCTGGGTGACAACCCAACGGGGAGGCCGGGAACAGCAGATCCTGGGCTTACGCAGACCGTCCCAAGGCGCCCGGCAGTGTGCCCGGTGAAGGGGTAACCCCGGAGAACGATGGCGCCTGGATGGCGGGCGGCTGCCTCCGGGGTCCCCGCCACCCTGGGAACAGCCCAGCTTCACGGCGAGCGGCTGTGCGCCCGGCCACCTCCCCAGTCCCGAAGCGTCCTGAGCTGACCGCTGCTCCGGCCCAGCTGGTCTGCGTGCCAGGGTTTGGAGAAGCGTGTTGGCAGCGGGAGGGACAGACCCTGGCCTGGCCCCCTCCCCACAGCCCAGTCCTCCCCGCAGACCCAGTCATCACAGTGCCCCAGATTCTGCTTCTGGAAATACACTCGCAATTAAATCAAAGGCCCAGGGAGCCGCCGGAGGAAGGGCGGTGGTCGCACAGCCTCATTCCCCGGGCTGCTGCAGCCGCACTGGGCTCTGGGCAGCGCGGGCTCCGTCCCACGCAGCCCCGTGGCTGGAAGGTGGGTGGAGGAGCGGGGAGGCGCCCGGGCCTGGTCCCCTCGCGTCATCACGTGGGGTGACGCCCCCCATCTAGAAGAGTTAGACTCTGAGGTTCTTTGTGGCCCAGTGCAGTGAGCAGGGTCGGGGCAGAGCAGGGCCCTGGACGTGCTGGCCGGGGGAGGGGTCCCCAGGCCTGCCGACCCTCCTGGGGTTCCTCCCCACGCTCCTGGGCAACAGCTGGGTGTGGCTGGGTGGGTGGGCTGTCACGGCCACGCGGAGCTGAGCGCTGGCTGCCTGCCCGGGGCAGCTGGCTGCTTCTGGGCAGGAGGCACGTCTGGCCCCTGGTGCGGGCGGAGCCATGCCAGGCCCTGTTCTGGCCACGCCAGCCTCCCCTGACCCGCACACACACAGGCCGCCGGCTGCGGGCCCCTTCCCTCGTCAGCCCAGTGGCCCACGTCCTCCAGTGCCCACGTCCTCCTCAAACAGCGGCTGCCGCTGTCTTGAGTGACGGTGCTGGTTGTCAGTGCCCAGAGCAGGCGCCACGTCGCCCGTGCGCCCAGGGCCAG
>NW_006436291.1:570616-572878 GCF_000325575.1 Pteropus alecto | reverse complement strand
CGCAGGATGGGGGGGCTGCCAGGTCAGCCTGCAGGGGCCACCGCTGGCAAGTGTAGGAGATTCTGTCCGAGGTGCTTTTGCCTCTACGGGGAGGATCCCAGGCCACCGTCTGGACTGGGAATTGAGGGTCCAGGTGGCCCTGGGTGGAGGAGGACCCTGCGGGCCGGAGTTTCTGAGAGTCGAGCTGCGAGGTGCCCCCCGGGGCCCGAGGGGCTGGACAGCGGGGAGGCGGGTGGCTCGGTGCCGGAACCGGGTGGAGCACGTGCCTGTGGCTTCTCGAGCGGCGTCTTCCCTTCAGGCCTCGCTTCGTCCTCTCTGCCCGGTTTCCACTGGGCTCTGTGTCTTAAATTCGTTTCCGAGCTCTTTATCTGTTGCCAGTACTTTTCCTTGTTTGTCACTTGGCTCTTAATTTATCGGAGATGTTTTTATATGTAAAACTGAATGCATTCGGATTATTCCGTATCTGCCTCTGATGCGCCTTCTTCGGGTTTACGCTTAGAAGGTTCTTCCAGACTCAGAACTGACGCGATGCTTACATGCAGCTCTCCTGCTTATCCCGTGATTCCTTTATCCATCTGGAATTAACTTATATGAATACTCAGCTAAGGACATAACTTTATTTCCTTCTCCAAATAATGAACCAATCATCCCAGCGACGTTAGCTGAGTATTTGTTACGGGACGGAGTTCTCTCGTGGGCTTGACAAGGGGCAGCTGAAGGTGTGTGTAGGGCTTAAAGGAAGCCAAGGGGATTGTGTGATCCCCTGGAGCTGGGGCCACCGGGCCTGAAGGAGCAAGAGACTGTCACGGGGACCCCACAGGGGAGCCGTTCGCAGAGACCCCAGCAGGGGTGGCTTCCCCAGAGGCAGGAATCTGGGGAACCCAGCCGGACGCTCACAGCCCTCGGGCTGAGCAGACAGAGGCCAGGCCCGCGAGGTGGACGGCAGGCGAGATGCACAAAATTAAGTAGGACTCTTTCCATGTTTTTAAAAATCAGGCACCAGTGTGTATGGCACTGGACCGTCTGTTCCTTAGAAGTTTGGAAGAAGCCATGAGATCGTATGGCTCGGGCGCCATTTGTGGGAATAAGTCTTTGGCAGATCTTTCGGTTCGTTCGTGGTTAGTCATGTAGTAACATGTTCAAGTTTCCTGCCGAGACGACTTTGGAAAAACACACTTTTCTAGAATATCATCCCTTTCTTTAAGATGCACAAATTTATTTTAATAGTGCTGTGCATTATTTCACTTATGATTTTTCTGCTACTGCTATTATTTAAGAATTGTTTTTGAGATTTAATTCTGTTTTGTAACTAGCTATGATTACTAAGGCTTATTCCAAGTTTGATTTCAAAACTCACTAGAAGCATTTGAATTTTCAGCCGACCCCTCGTCGCGGTGGCCTCAGGTGCACCATGTCTCAGCAGCGGCTCCAGGCAGCAGGAGTGGCCGCTCTCCGCCTCCTGTAGGTGCTCCCCGCCGTGCTCCCCGCTCTGCTCTCTGCTCCCCACCGTGCTCCCCACCGTGCTCCCCACCGTGCTCCCCACCCTGCTCTCTGCTCCCCGCCGTGCTCCCCGCCCTGCTCTCTGCTCCCCGCCGTGCTCCCCGCTGTGCTCCCCGCTCTGCGCTCTGCTCCCCGCCGTGCTCCCCGCTCCCCGCCGTGCTCCCCACTCTGCTCTCTGCTCCCCGCTGGGCCTACAGCTTCTCGCTGCTCCCTTGCTCCCTTCACCCAGCAGCCACGTGATTGCTGATTCTCGGGCGGCCACTCTTCTTTTCGAAGTCTCGTCTTACTTCGCCGAGGCCCCTGCTTGTCCTCTTGGACCCTCAGCTCACTCACTCTTGATTTGTAATGAAGCACGAAGCCGACACTTTGACATACACGCATCTTCTCCGTCAGAAAATCTCTGCCAAGTGCCTTCACTTCCGTCTTGGCCGTCAAGACGGAGGATTTGGGATGGAGGATTTTCTGCAGGGCCCGAGTGGGTTTTATTTTGTGAGCGTGCACGTGCGTGTGATTGTGTGTGCACATGCGCAGGTGTGTTTTCCTGAACATCCATGTGTGTGCACGTGCCTGAGTGTGTTTCCTGTTTGTCAGCCTGGAGAGGCAAGAGGCCCTGGAGTCCCGGAGGCAGACATCTGTGAGCGGAGGCTTCTGGATTCCCCCCACGTGTGCTTGCTCTCCCGTGCAGCTGCAGGCAGTCGGGGTGCCCAGCCCCTGGCCGCCCCTGTCACTGCCAGCTCTCCCCGTCCTGTGGATGCTACTGGC
>NW_006436291.1:548293-570566 GCF_000325575.1 Pteropus alecto | reverse complement strand
GCCGGGGTCTGCCAGGAGTGACGGGAGAGCTGCAGCCCCGACGACCGCTCTCGCCATCACGCAGCGTCTGCCCCTGAACCCCCGGTGGAGCCTCCCCTCCCCCGTGTCCAGCCGGGCTGTGTCCTGGGCACCCAAGCCTCCGAGTAGACGTGCCGGGTAGAGCTCCTCGGGGTCCAGCCTCAGGTCTGGCTGGGCCCAGGCTGGGATGCCCGGAACCCCTCGCCGGGGTCTGCTAGCTGAGGTCTGACCTGGAGGGCAGGTGTCCCTGGCCTGTGCTGCCGTCCGCAGGTTCTGCAGTGTCTGCTACGATCAATGAGCCGCTTCGGCTGCAAAGGGTGCGCCAGCCGGCGGCCCGTGGCACTTCGCAGTGGGCGTTAATCAGCAATAATCTTTGTGTCTGTCGCCCGCCTGCTTCGCGTGTTCTGGAAGCCAGGCCCCCACGCGACACTTGAGACTTGTCGGAGCAGCTTCGGGTCCCTATGGACTGGGAGGAGTTTGGGGGCGGCCGTCTGAGTCCTCCCGTCACCCACGACGGGCCCCACTGCCCAGCCCCACGCAGAGCACGAGGGCAGGCACAGGGGCCGGGGGTCCCCCACAGCCCGGGAGGAGCTGGCATGTTGGAAGCCCCTCACCGCCACGCCTCAGCCCCCCAGAACACCGGAGACCAGGAACGGGGGCCTCTTCAATGCCCACCTCATGCTGGCAGCCGACGCTCATGTTGCTTCTGCTCCTGGAAGGGGGTTCAGGCGTCCTGGGGGGCAGTCGGGGGCCCCTGCCCGGTCCCTGGCTGGACCTGGCTCATGGCTCACGGTGGCTCTCACAACCAGTTTTAAATCCTTCCTCCTAGGAATTCTGAGAACCGTTTCACAGAACAGAACAAGGACGTGGAGATGAGCTTTAGACATGAAATGCGTGCCTCCTGCTGGGCCAGAGTTTGTTTCATCCGAGCGACATCCTCTGCCCTGAACCAGATAGTAGGCGGGTGTGGGAGCAGCTGGGCCTCACTTAGCCACAGCCCCCTGAGAGGGCCACACCAGCGGGGGAGCCACCACACCAAAGTCCCGAGCACAGAGACCCCAATCGCGTGCCGGGTGGGCTCGGACAAGGTGGGGGACGCCGCGCCCCCAGCCTGTGCCCTGCGGCCCCCCGCTGCTCCTGGACCCCGCTGCCCGGCGCGGGGCCCCGCTCTCCTCCCCATCCGCTCTGCGAGTCTGGCCCCTAGCAGAGGCTACGTCTGAGCCCGAAGCGCGGGCACCACACGCGGCATTTCTCCCCTCGGGGGACCCGTCTTCTTGCCCGCCTTGTCCAGGGCATGTCCACTTTGAGGGGGCGCAGCTCCCAGTGGCCCGGGTGCCCCGACGCCAAACATGTCACCCCTGTGGGAGTGACACGTTCCTGTGGGCTATGATGCCCTCGGCACCAGGAGCTGGTGGGAGCGCAGGGCCAGAGCGTCCGGCCGTCTGTCCTCTGAAGCTTTTTAGCTGAAACGAGCAGCTAAGTCAGCAGCAGCAACAACAGAAAAGCAGGCGGGCGGGTTGGGCCGGGGATCGCCTGTGTCTTCCAGGTGAAGCCTGTCGGCCCCGGACCTTCGGAGACCCGGAGCGGACGTCTTCCGCGCTAGCCGAACGAGACCGGACCCTGTCATGTGCTTCCTCCCCAACAGCTGGCCGCCCAGGGCCGCAGGCAGAACCCGTCCAGGGTCATGGGGCAGACCCGTCCAGGGCCATGGGGCAGACCCGTCCAGGGTCATGGGGCAGACCCGTCCAGGGTCGCGGGCAGGCCTGTCCAGGGTCATGGGGCAGACCTGTCCAGGGTCGCGGGCAGGCCTGTCCAGGGTCGCGGGAAGGCCTATGGGGCAGACCCGTCCAGGGCCATGGGGCAGACCCGTCCAGGGTCATGGGGCAGACCCGTCCAGGGTCGCGGGCAGGCCTGTCCAGGGTCATGGGGCAGACCCGTCCAGGGTCATGGGGCAGACCCGTCCAGGGCCGCGGGCAGATCAGCAACAGTGGGGCCCTCTCACAGCAGGGAGCCCACGGGGGCTGCTCGGTGCACAGTGGCCTCTTGAGGAGGGCACCTGGGCGGGAGTGTCCAGGCTGGGCAGTTTTCTGCGGGAGGTGAGCTGCTCCGTCCTGGAGGGGGAGACCAGGACACAGCCAGCCCGCTCTGGGAACCTGACGACGCACGGGAGCCCGACCCCACTCCTGCCAGCCAGGGCCGGCTGTGCCATATGCGCATGGGCGAGCCCTGGCCGGGCACCTCACGGAGCCTCTGCCGACGGGCGCCTCCTCAGGGGGTGAGCCCTTGGACGCTTGGTGTGTCGGAAGCGCGCGGTCATGGAAACCCCACGATATTTGGGCTAAGATGAGTCAATGGCATAGGGAATCTGTTTTTAGATTTATCTCTTGTAACGATGACTTTAAAAGGTCAGTTATTAAGGGCGATGTTTTCTGGGTCTTTCCGTCGGAGTTGGCTTGTTGCCCAGTGTCATACGCAGCCCGTAATGGGATGGGGCGGGGTCAGTACTCCACTGTTTTAAAAAGAGGCAGCCATAAAAACTGTGAGGCTCTCCGTTTCTTGGCCGAGAACGCCCCCACACCACGCTGCTCTGTCCTGGGACCTTCGGGAAAGCAGCCCCACTGGACTGTGGTCCTCTCCAGCCTCAAGGCCGTGCGTCAGCCCGACGCCCCAGGGAAGGACACTGGGCTGCCTGTGGCCAGGGGCTCCAAGGCCCCGGCACCCTGCAGCAGGCCCCAGCTCCTGAGGATTCTTGCCGTGACCTTGGGGACTGTCCCTTCACTCCCTGGCGAGGCCTGCCCAGGGGTGCTGCGGGCTCTGGCCGGTCACACACACCCTCCGTCCAGGAAAGGCCCAGCCTAGGCCCATCCACCACGTGCCTCAGCCACACGCTGGGCCCCCAGGCTGCACTGGGGATAGACGTCCACCCAGCGGACCCTGCCCGGGAGGCATCCCAGAGCACTGGGGCTGGCCGGTGCAGGGACCCATGGAGCAGGACACGGAGGCCTGGGCCCCGCTGAGACTCGGTGGCTCTGACCGGCCCTCGCAGCCCAAGCGCCGCTGGTCAGCTGTGGCGCTGTCGACCCACATGGCCGGTCAAGGCCGCTCTGCCCAAGGCTGCCCCACTCGGCAGAGCAGGGTCCCCAGCAGCGGCCCTGCAGGTCCCGCCCCCGGCCTCCTGGTGTGACCGTGTGACGGAAGGTGGAGGCCCGGGGTCGGCTCCTGGCAGACAAGAGGGACTTGCTCCCGGCAGGCGGACTCTGAACCTCAACAAAAATGGGTGTCCCGTTTCCCGGGACTTGGCCCCCATGCTGAAGCTGACCGCGGCCTCGTGGCCATGAGTGCAGGATATGGGCAGCGGGACTCTGCGGGGATAGGGAGGACCCCGCCCATCCCCTCGTTGCCTCCCGAAACCCCCACAGGTCCCGTGGGCGCCTTGGGGGTGGTGTCTGCGGGGGAACCTGGGCCGGGGCAGGGAGCGAGGCCAGGGCAGAGGGCGGGCGCTGGTGACACGGCTGGGTGTGCGCCCGGAGACAGCCACCTCTGCCCTCCCAGGCGAGCCCAGTCACTGGGCCCCTCGTGGCCCCGCCCCAAGCTGCGTTCCGGGTCTTCGCAGACACTTCCAAAGGCAGCCGGGCCTTGTCGCTTGCCTTGGGCCCAGGACCCAGGCCTGGCACTGAGGGGCCCCCGGGCCAGGAGGACACCAGGCAGGAGCGGTCTCAGCAACCACAGCCCCTTGGCCTGCAGGCCAGCATGAGCTTGGGACTCTCGCCGAGGTCACTGGCACGGCCGGCTCCTTCCTGACGCAGAAGCGGACGTGGTTTCGAGCTCGGCAGGGAGCCGCCCCTCCGCAGATCGTGGGTGGAAGGAGCACGTCCCAGGGCAGGTGTTCTGATTGTAAGTAGGTGGCTCACATCTCAATTTGCGAGAATATTAACGAGCGTCCCCGAGGAGGCCTGCGATGCTGGGCAGAGGGACGGAGCCTCCGCAGAAACCCTCATGAGGAGGCGTTCACGACTCTGCCATGTCGCGTGCCCTGTGGCCCGACGTTGGGGTCGGCTTCCTCGGGCTGGGACAGGTGGCTCCGGGAGGCGCAGAAGGGCCCAGGCAGAGCCCAGTGCGGGGAGGGCTCGTTGCCGAGGGCGCAGCGCCCTGGTCTGCCTGAGGTCAGGCCCCCACGCCCCCCTGCATGCCACACTCTCTTCCCGCCCCTGTACCCCGCCCGGGAAAGCCCTCGACTCCCGGAAGCTCCCGGCCCACGCGTCTGGGATGGGCCAGCTCCTGCCCCTCCTGGCAACACCCTGGGCCTCGAGGATCCCTCAGGGTCAGACTCATTCCCAGGTCAGCCCTCCTGGGACCCCAGGAGACGGGGGTGCAGCATCCTGGCCGCAGCTTCAGTCCGAATGCGTCCAGCCTGAGTGTCACTTACCTGACGACCGGGGCAGGCTGAGCTGGCCCAGCCGGGAGGTTTGAAGTGACGTCAGAGAGGTTAGGGAGACCGGGGGGCCACGGTGCGTTGGGGGCCTCCGTCCCCCTGCCGTCCGCGGTCCTCGGCCTCCTGGGGCCTCAGCGTCTTCACCGTCGATAGGGGACGTGCGAGGCTCCCACAGCCAGAGTCCGGCGTGGGTCTCGGTCTGGGCCACGCGGGACGATTCCTTGAGGAGATTTAAAAGTGCCATGTCCAGGCCACACCCCAGACCCTCCGGCGTGGGACCCAGGCATCAGGACTCTTGTGACGTGACCGTGACCCACGGCGGAGACCCCGCAGACCAACATGGCAGCACCTGCCCCGGCCACCCCAGAGCATCTGGGGCTCTGGCGAGCCAGAGGCAGCTTGCAGGTGCTGCCTGAGCCTGGCCCGGGAGGATGGGGGAGTCTGGCCTGGGCACCACGCAGACTCCCGGCAGAGGTCCACGGCTCAGGCGTCACCAGCCTGGGACTCTAGGCGCCCAAGGGCCTGGCCATGACAGGACGCAGCCTCGAGGGCCCTGGACAGCTGAGATTGCCCCTCGGGTCTCTGATGGGCACGGGCCGGCACCTGCACGGGAAGCCGAGAGTGAGTGGGCACGCAGCCGCCCGGCGGGTGCCTGGGGGCTACAGGCACGCAGAGGTGGGCCACCGGGCCTGCGGCTGGCGAGCAGTCCTGCTGGGCGGTCACCATGCTGTGAGTCCGGCCTCCCCCAGTGTGGTGCGGCTTTGTGTCTCTCTGTCTTCCAGGGAGTTCAGGAGGAAGCCTGTGACAGGGCCAGGCAGCCAGACTGTCTACATGGAAACCTTTTCCTAAGCAGTCCTGAAGTTAATGAAAACCAGCATATCACCTTCATTCTAGAAAATGGCTTTTATGAACCTTTTTATCTTCCCTTACTTCATTAAAGGCAGCCTTAGGAATAAAAGCAAAGATGCAGGAGCGACAAGGTGAGATTCGCTGTTATGATCCGTCTTCAGGAAGCGGTTTCTTCCCTGGACACAGCAGCCTTGCACTCGAAGCCAACAGATCGAGCACAAACCCGTTGCGCGTTTCTCCGAAAGGCCTCTGCCCGGGAGGTAAACCGCTGCGCACGCCCGAAGCCGGAGCCAGCGCACCCTTCTCCGGGCCTCCGGCGAGGGAGGGGACAGGTGGGCGTAGAAGCCGTGGGAGGCAGGGTGCTCCAGGCCGCATCCCTCTCCTGGCACCGGCCGCTGCTGTTTGTGCAGGCGGCGGCCCGCCCACAGTCACGGAGCTGCCAGCAAAGCGGGGGCCAGGGCTTGTAAGAACCGCCCTTTCCAGGGAGCCCGGGGTCTCGGACGGCCTGCCGTGCTGGCCCACCCAGCCCCACGAGCCCATCGCTTCGGCCTCTGCCCACCGCAGGGTCTCCTGGATTCCGGAGGCCCTCCAGTGTCCCTCCCCAAGGCAGAGACCAGTGTCCCACAGGCCCATCCTGCTCGCCTGGGTCGTCCTGGCCACGTCTCCCTCCTGCCTTCTCCGCGGCCACACGGGAAGCTGGGGGAACTCAGGACCCTGGGGCCACAACCGAGAAGGAGCCCAAGCAGCAGGGTCATCACTCAGGGGACGAGAAGATGCTGGAGAAAGGGCAGCTACTCCCAAGGGACCTGCGCTCCCACACGTGCACGTGTGCACACACACACCACGTAACACGTGTGCACACACACCACGTCACACATGTGCACACACACCACGTCACACGTGTGCACACACACACCACGTAACACGTGCGCAGGGACCTGCGCTCCCACACGTGCACGTGTGCACACACATACCACGTCACACGTGTGCACACACACCACGTCACACGTGTGCACACGCCACGTAACACACGCGCGCACACACACCACGTAACACGTGTGCACACACACCACGTCACACATGTGCACACACACCACGTCACACGTGTGCACACACACACCACGTAACACGTGCGCGCACACACACCGTGTAACACGTGTGCACACACCACGTAACGCGCGCGCGCACACACACCACGTAACGCGCGCGCACACACACACACCGCGTAACACGTGCGCACACACACCACGTAACATGTGCACGCACACACACACCACGTAACACGTGCGCGCGCACAATACCGCGTAACACGTGTGCACACACACCACGTAACATGTGCACGCACACACACACCGCATAACACGTGCGCGCGCACACACACCGCGTAACACATGCGCACACACACCACGTAACACGTGTGCACATACACCGCGTAACACGTGCGCGCGCACACACCGCGTAACACGTGCGCACACACACCACGTAACATGTGCACGCACACACACACCGCATAACACGTGCGCGCGCACACACACACCGCGTAACGCGCGCGCGCACACACACCGCGTAACACGTGCGCGCGCACACACACACCGCGTAACACGTGCGCGCACACAGACCGCGTAACACGTGCACGCACACACACCGCGTAACACGTGCGCGCGCACACACACCGCGTAACACGCGCGCGCGCACACACCGCGTAACACGCGCGCGCGCGCACACACCGCGTAACACGTGCGCGCGCGCACACACCGCGTAACACGTGCGCGCACACACACCGCGTAACACGTGGGCACACACACCACGTAACACGTGCGCGCACACACACCGCGTAACACGTGGGCACACACACCGCGTAACACGTGCGCGCGCACACACACCGCGTAACACGTGCGCGCGCACACCGCGTAACACGTGCGCGCGCACACCGCGTAACACGTGCGCGCACACACACCACGTAACACGTGCGCACATACACCACGTAACACGTGCGCGCGCACACCCCGCGTAACACGTGCGTGCACGCAACACGTGGGCACACACACCGCGTAACACGTGCGCGCACACATACCACGTAACATGTGCGTGTGCGCACACCCCGCGTAACACGTGCGTGCACGCACACCACGTAACACGTGTGCACACACACCACGTAACACGTGTGCACACATGCAAGGCTCATGCAGCCACACAGTCACGTGCACGTGTGTGCACTGCCACACGTGCGTGCACATGCGTGTGTGCGGCCCTGCTGCTGATCCCACTGCCCCCCGCCACCCCTCAGATGCTGCGGGAGGAGTGGACGGGGCGGGGGCCGCACTGCCCGGCGGTCCAGCTACACAGAGCTGGGGCAGACTCCGCCTCCCCCCAGCTGCTCCGCCCTGGTGACCTGCTCCAGAAACCTTTCCAGTAACCAATGTCCCAGTGGGTGCACAGACTGCCTGGGCTGCGGGGGCAGGACTAGCCTGGGACTTGCAGGGCGACACCTCGCTGGGTGCCCAGGGCCAGGGCCAGAGCCAGGGGGCCCGGGGCCGCTTGGGGGACTGGTGGGGGGAGAAGGCCGGTGGCCCTGGGGTGTCCAGGACGCCCACAGGGGCGGGAGACCCAGACAGGCCCCCTCAGGCCTCAGCGCAGCTCTGGGAGGTGAAGGTCGGGCCACATTCTTTGAGGACGCTGGAGTTCTGACATCAGATTTTCCATGCTCCGCGTGGGGGCGGAGCCCAGCTGCCCAGAGGGAGCAGCGGGCGGGCGGGGCGGCCCTGTTCCCGGGTGTCAGCGGCTGGAGGCCTCTGGCGGGAGGGCTCCTCTGGGCCGGCCTGGCCATGTCCCTGGCCCAGGCTGCCCGAGCTCACTGCTTGGAACAGTGGCCATCCTGCGACTTTCTCATCCAGCTCGGGGCCTGCCGAGTCACGTGGGGCTGGGTTAGGGAGGCTAAAAATAGCCATTCAGCCGCGGGGACCAGGCCCGAGTTATTCTTAGGCTGGGACACAGCCTGCTCCCGGGAGCCTCCCTCTTTGAGCCCCAGGAGGAGCAAGGGCCTTGGCCAGGGGCCGCGGGCACCCTAGCTGTGGACACTCGGGTCCCTCCTTCCGTCCTTGGTCCCAGGGCTGGGTCCCTCTGCCCGGCTCCTTCCCACCGCAAAGCCACTTCTCCCTCTGTCCCCACGGGGTCCTGCAGGAGGTGAGAGCAGCTGGGCTGTGGGAGCAGAATGGACACATGGCCCCTTGCCGGAGGATGATGGAGAACCCCGAGACAAGCGCGGGGCCTCTGAGCAGGCGCCCTCTGCAGCCGCCTGCGTCACGCCCGGGAAGCCGGCCCCGCACGCTGTCCCCAGACTCTGCTTTGGTGGCCAAGGAGGGAAATCGGAGCCACAGAGCCTGCAAGAGCTCGAGTTTCATCCGGGTGCGAGGGACCCCAGACACTGAAGCCCACGGTTTGTTTCCACGGGCAAAACGGCTGCCAGGCCCACACGGCTCCCGGTCACCTCTGGTCACCTCCAGCCACCCGCAAGGCACTGTGGGCCTCGGGCGGGTATGTCTGGAAGCTGGTGGCCCCCAGAGGTGGCTCTTTGGAGTCAGACCCCAGTAAAGATTGTGCTCTGAGGCCCCTCCCTCCGAAACTCATCACTTAACTCCTGAGCCCCAGACAGGGGACTGACCCCAGGGCCCGGCAGGGTGAAGGGCGGCGGTGTATGCTCGTGCTGACAAGTGACACCCAGGATGGCAGGGCGGGCCTGCGACACCTGGGGACACACACAGACGTGACGCGGCAGGCCGGAGAGGCCGGGACACCGGTCGGTCACTATCGAGAACAAGTCCACCCAGAGGCTCGGAGCTGCCATGCCTCTGGCGTGCTGCCGACGTCATGTGTTGGTGGCAATCACACCCAAATGTCCCACTTTCCCTCCACCTGCCAGGAGGTGACGGACCAAGAGGCTGCCCCCCGAGCAGTGATTGTGTGTCCCTCCCTAGGACAAGGCCCGGGTCTCTGGAGCCGGTGACACTTAGGCCCCTGTGGCACTGTGGGTGACAGTGGGTGGGGGCGGGTCTCCAGCAGAGTCCACTCCCCACAGGGGAGGCCGCAGGCCCACGGCCAGGCCCCAATTGGGGGAGCCGGTGCCTACGTCTGGAAGGCTCCTGGCCTGCGAGCAAGTGACCGGTGGGGGAGGGGCCATCGAGGACCCAAAGCTGCCCTCTCGGTGGGTCCCACCCACTCAGTGTCCCCTTTGTGAGGCGGCCGAGTGGAAACAGTCGGGTTCACACCCATAGGCCCCCTTCCGAAACCAGAGGCGGACCCTCAGCACACAGGGTAAGGGGTGCCGTGACATGGCGTATGGGGGACACTTGCCGAGCTCTCCACTGGGCAGGCCCCACCCTGAGCCCTGTGGTCTGTGTCCAGGTGTCCAGCCCGGGACCCTGAAGACACAGGGTAGGGGCACAGAGAGTGAGAGGGGGCGGAGGACACAGACCGGGGGAGCTGGGCCGCCTCCCTGAGCCCTCTGCTGGCCCCTCCCTGGCCTGGGCCTGAGGGGCCAGGAGTGGGCCCAGCCCAGCAGCAATAGCAGGTCCTGAGCCATCGGCCAGGTGGGTGAGCACACGGGTGCCTGGCACCTCGCAGCACCCCGTCACGCTGGAGCTGGGATGGGGGATGGAGGCACCCCCTCATTAAAGGGACGCATGCCCTCCCCTGCTTCTCGTCAGGAGAGCTAGAAGAAGCTTCTGTCTTTATTGAGGGCTGACGTCAGGGGTGGCATTCTGGGTCCCAGCTCAGTCTCTGGGCGCAGACCTCCACGGAAGCCGTTGACCCTGGGCCCGTGGGCTTGGCAGCAGGGAGGGGCTGTTGAGAGTCGAGGCCCCTTCCGCCGTGGCGTAGGGCAGCTTCGCTCCGAGCCCAGACGAGTCCTCTGGGCAGGCCCCTCGGGTGGCGGAGGAGGGCCAGAGGGTCTCCAGGGCCCCCACGAGGACAAGGCCTGGGCCTCAGAGGCGGTCGTGGGGCAGACGGGCCACGTGGGCGGGGTTCTCCTCGGAGGCAGCCTGTGGCCCTCTGGACACGCCCTCCCTGGCCCTTGCCCCGCACCCCGCCCCGATGAATCACTGAAACTTGCACAGACATGGCGGGCCAGACCGGCTGCTTGCCCAAGGCCCCAGTGCCCGGCTCCGCCAGCGGAGGCTTCCGGCTGCTCGGGCCCGATGGCCTGCTTCCCCGTGCCATCGCGCCAGGAAATGGCACATTCTTAAAACTTCACTTTACAGCTGCTTTTACTTTTTAAGTCTGAGCTTAAAATAGCCTGGAGCAGAGCCTCTGGCTCACCTCTGCGTCTGGATGCAGTTGGCCCTGCGCTGCCAGCCCAGCCATAAAGCGATCCTGCACCGAGCTCGGTGCCAACGTTCGCAAGTCAAGTGCACACCGCGTCGTGACTTCCTTTCACGGGGTGGGAGGCCTCGGGCCGGGGACAGCTCGGCAGAGAGGCTGGGTCCGTCGCGTGATGGCCGTCTCTCTTGCAGCGCTGTCCCCTGCGACGGTGGACCTCGGCCGGCCGCCCCACCCGGACCCACGTAGTCCTGGCCTGTGCGCCGCTGTCCTCAGATGCATCTTGGGGCCCGGGCTGCCATCATGTGCCCCTTCTCCCGGGGGAAACCGAGGCTGGGTGCTCCTCGGAGCTGCGGAGTGAGGCCTGGAGTCTCCCACCCAACCCTCCCCCACAGGACTGCACCCTCGGGGGGGAGGCTTGGAAGCCCCCAGGCTCTCAGAGGGGCTGCCACGCCTCCAGACCCCGAAGGGGAAGGCCTGCTCCCCGTGTCCCCCTCCGCCCCCCAGCTCACTCTCCTGAGGGCGGTTCCAGGCCCGCTCTGGGAAGTGGGCAAGACCGCGTCTGGAGTTTGGAACGGAGCCCAGCAGGGATACCCCACCCCAGCCAGCCCCGGAGGAGGGCCCTGGGCTCTGTGGGTGCCGGCAACAGGTAAGTTGGCCCCCTCAAGACAACGGGGAGCACCAGCCCCTAACCGTGCTGGTCACAAGTAGTCCCCGGACGCCAAGGAAATTCCCCAGGCTGCTGGGATGCGGGTGACATCTAAGGCCCAGTTTAGAGCAGGTGAAATGGGTCAGACGCACTGGCCGGCTGGAGCAGGGGGACACCTGCGGTGAGGGTCTGTACAGGCCTGACCAGACACCCTCACCACATGCCGGGGGCCGAGCATCTGCAGGCTCGTGAGGTCCCTGGTCCCGAGCCTGGCTGTCCTCTGTGTCCCCCTCACCCCCCAGCTGGGGGCAGGAAGGCCGGGCCCTGGTCCGTGCTGGGAGCCTCCTGGGACCCTCATTTCTCAATCTCCCTCCCCCTCCTCCCTACCCACGCGGCGGCCGTGGGGCCGCACGAGGTCCTTTACGGTCACTCTCCGAAACCTCTGCTTTGACTCCTCCGCATGGCCGGCTGGGCGAAGGGCTGCTGACCCCACGAGCCTGCCCTCTGCTCGCTCCCTGCTCTGCCCCAGGGGCTGCATGCCCAGCCCTCACGGCCCCGCCTGACCGCAGGAGCCAGGGTCCCCAGCCCTGGGCAGTGAGCTAAGGCTGCGGGTGGAGCGCAGCGCCCTCCCATGGGGTGTGTAGTCGGGGCCCGGGGCTGCAGGAGGTGCCCCAAGAACCAGGACATCGAGCTTCGCCGGAGAGCCCCACGGAGAGGGCCGTGCTGGAAACCCCATCGCGCTGGGCGGGGGGTCGGGCTGCACCCCTGCAGAGGCAGCCTGGGCGTGGAGCAGAGCAGGTGCTGGTGGGGCTGCTGGGAGCCCAGACCCCGGGACCGGGCCACCCCCAGCCCACCTCCCGGGCTCGCTCCGGGGCTTCCTGGTCGAGGATCCAAGGGAACAAATGCACGGCCGCCAGTTCTGGGACTCTGTCCATCTGTCCGTCTGTCCGTCTGCGTCCCATGCAGGGCCCTTGGGTGACGGGTGGTGCTCATTCTCTGCCCGCCCCTCCCCGCTCACCCTTCCCCTTCCCTGCGGCCCAGAGGCTGAGCCCGAGCTTGCCTGCTGAGGGGGCCAAGGGAGAGGAGGCCAGGGCACGCTCTCCTCCCTCCCTGCAGGCGGGTCTTAGAGGACCCCAGCTGACGCCCACCACACCCCTTCTGTGCGGCTCACCTGCCGAGCAGGTTGCCTCCCTCCACCCAGTCCCACCCTTACGAAGGTCTTACTTCTGGCCTTATGAATATCTCGTGCCGTACTTAACTAATGCTGGTCCTTTGCTGCTGGCCAGAAAGAACGGCACGGCTCCTCACGGGACAGCCGCTGCCCTCCCCTGCCCCCTGCTATCCTGGATCTCGGTCACGGCAAGAAAGTTCAAAGTCGTGTTGTCTGTCACTCAGGTGAGTGGTCAAGGTCTCCGCCCCCAGTTCCTCCCTGCATCAGGAGCACAGGGAATTGAGGGCTGCCATCGAGGGCAGTGCTGGGACAAGGCTGGCCGTCAAGTGCACCTGGCCCCCGCCCCGCAGGAGCTGCGAGCGAGTGGGTGCTGGGCAAGACCCGGATCAGGAGGCCCAGGCGGGCTCCAGCGGGCCTTGGCAACATCACCAGGCCCCCGGGGCTGAGACCTCAGCTTTCTTGGGCTCTGTTGGCCTGTCTCTGGCTGTCCGTCTGTCTGTCCATCTGTCTGTCTCTCTAGCTCCTGCTTTGCTGTCTTTGCAGGTGGCCTTGTCTTTCCCTCTGCAGACAGCTTGCCATCCACGTCCTTCCTTCCCTACCCCCGGCCCAGGCAGTGAAGCCCTGGATCCTGCCCAGCCCTTCGATAGGACAAGCTTTGTCCCAGCAGACCTACAGAGCAGGGGACAGGGGTCCCCAGGGAAAGGCACCCAGCAGAGCCTGAGCCAGGGGCTTGAGGGGAAGCACGAGGTGAACCCCCGTCCCTCCTGAGCCTGCAGGGCCCTGAGGGAGCCCTCGGGCAGTGACAGGGGCAGGGGGCAGTGAGGGGTGGTCCCGCCCTGGCGCCGTCCACCCTCGGACCCCAGACAGCAGAGGAAGGTGGGCGTGACCGGCCCAGCTGGGCACCCACAGCCGTGTCCCTGAGAGGCCAGTGGACTGTGAAGGACAAAGGACAGACACGGTCAGCTAGAGAACGGAGCACTGAGTGCGTGACCTCGGGACTGCCCCAGAGGTCAGGGGGCCTCCCAAGGCCTGTCACCGGCACCCTGTGGCTTGGACGAGGAGCTGGGTCCAGGGCGTCCTGCGGGGGCGCAGCGGTCTCCCCAGCACGGGGACCGCAGCCTTTCCCTGCACCGCGTGTGCCGTGGGGCCACCTGCCGCCCCTGAAGGCTCCGGCTCCGGCTCTAGGACCACCCGTCCACCCAACCCAAATCCAGCCCTGCTGTCGGCTCCCTCGTCTGGCCAGCGTCACCCTGCTGTGGCCTCCTCTCCCCCGTCCTTGCCAACGTGCTGCTGGCCCTTGGTGTCCAGGTGGAGGAAGAAGGGTTTCTGGGAGCCCTGGACCTCACCCTTGCGCCAAGGCTGGGGGTGGTGGGGGCTAAATGCCCTCTCCCCTGGGCAGGTCGGGCATCAGGGTGCCGAGAGCAACCTCAGACAGAAGCTGGCCCCCAGCAAGGCCAGCTGGGCCGTTTGAGTGCTGTGTGTGTGTGGACGGGGCCGGGGTCGGGGTGCTGGCGCGTGACCTCTGAAACGCCAGGGACCCCTCCTGTCTGCCGTGCTTCCTGAGCTTTGGCTGGAAAAGCGGAACCTGCAGTTTCTAAGCAGATTTTGAATGTCGAATGAATCTTTTAATTAATGCAACTGTCGTCATTGGTCCTAGACTCGTTTTACGGTTGCGAGGTGAGGGTCCCAGCTGCTGAGTGCGTCATCCTACCATCTGCGATTTCGTTGCTGGATTTTGGGCAGTTTACTCCTGCCAGCCGAAGGTGGAGCGTTGGCAGAGGAAACGGGGCGACGCCAGCCAAGCAAAAAGGAGAAAGAACAGGCCGAGGTGCCGGGCCCTGCGGGCCGAGCCCCCGCCGGGCTGGCCGGCGGCCGCGGCTCCCTCAAGAGTTGCTTGAAACGCTTTATTCCTGAAGGTCCGTAATTTAAAATATTATGACGGGTCATGTCGTAAAGGGAATATTTTACTTGACCCGTACTTCGAAAAATAAATCGTTCGGTTAAATAAATTTGTGATTCGAACAAAATCTGTCGTGTGTTTTTCATTCTCGGGTCTCTCTTAATTTAGCTTTAAACAGTATCGGATATTCATTTCGAACCTGCTAATGTGATCGATCGCCTGCCCGAAAATCCGAAAGAATGTCTAATAAGTCACTAAAGAGAGAACACTGGAGCGCTCGTTTCTGAATGCGTGTCTGGAGTAGCAGCGTTTCTGTTTTCAAACTACACTCGTCGAACGTGCGAGAGGTCGGATACCCGGGGATGAAGAAGCTGCCTGACGTTTCCTGAAGAAAGGAAATTACGCTGAAGGGCATACGAGAATTCTCACATCAATAGAAAGGCCTGGTTTTTTTATATTAACATATTTTGACTTTATAGTTAAAAGGGTAATAAAAACTTTCTACCAAATGAAAGAATGCATATATTAATATCAGAATAATACCAGAATGTTCTTAATAATACTATCGATATATATGTTTCATTGAAGAGACAAAAAACAGTAAGCACGTGAAGAAGAAGATGAAGTGTTTGGTTTTCGCTAATTTTTCTTATTAGACTTGACTTATCCTTAAATACAAACCAATGGTGACTTAAAGCAGGCAGTGTGCGTGAGGGGGGTGGTGCGTTCCTTCTTAATCACGATTATGTCCAGACTCCCTGTTTTTAGGAAAGAACCTGTTTCAATAAGGTATTACCCCCTAGAAATAAGCAAATATCTTAAATATTTTAAATAAAATTGCTTTTGCATTAAGGCGAGGCCCTCAAAGGGTGACACGCACTGGAGGGAGCCGGCAGGACGTTCAGCTGCCGGCAGCTGGGGCTCCAGCAGCCGTCACGCGCCTGTCCCCACACGCGCAGAATCGTCCCAGAGGACGTGGCACCCAGCACTTTGTTTCCCGTCCCCTCCCCCCTCACCCGCACACAGCACCCGTTGCTGGCACCGTCCGCGGGCGACCCTGAGGTAGGCCCGGTGGGCTGGCCGCGCCCTGCGGGGAGGGCTCCCTGCCACGCTCGCGCGCACGTCCCGCCGATGTCGCCAGGCGGGGCCCGGCTGACTCCACGTCTGACCAGTCTGCCTTCTAGGTCCAGCTGTTCTCCCCCGGGATGAGGAAGTCTCGCTCCCTCGTCACCGGCCCGAAAGCTGCTGCCACTTTGCGACTGGTGCGCAAGGACCTGGCCCCTACCCCATGCTGACTGTCAGCCAAAGGCGACTTTCCTACTTCCTCAGGGAGGAGGCCTGGGGTGCCCCCGCTCCCCGGCAGGCTGGGCCACCCCTCTCCCTTCCCATTGCTCTCTGGTGACTTTCCTCACTCCCAGGATCGGTTCCAAGTGGAAAGTCTCAGGGGACATGGTCACCTCAGTCCCCACTTCACGCCCCAACCTCCCCCACGCCCTCCCCCGCTGCCACTAAAACTGCTCTCGGCCCAAAGAGAAAACGCCCCCCAGCTGCCAAAGCTAAGTCTGAAACCAAGTCCAGCGCCACCGGCTGCTCCTGGCGCTCACGCCGGCATTTTCCCCGCCTTCCTTGAAGCTAAGGACGGGATGCTCCGCCGGCGCGTTGTGAGCGAGGCGCCACCAAAGCAAACCGTAGCCGGCCGCCCCAAGCAAATCACCGGACACCTGACTTCAACAGAGAGAAATGCGCAACGTATATAATGAGATTTGATTCTGAAGAGGCCGCTGCTCAAAATAACATAAAAATCTGATGGAATGTTATCTTCTCCCTGAGCCGTGTCGGCTTAAGGGGGTCACTTGACTCACGGCTTCACTTGTTTATTCATCTGGCCGACAGACCCGCTCTGCACAGGCCCCGGAGCAAAGGAGAGACATACTGTTGACTACGGGCTCAGATGGTTGTGGGGTTTTTTTGTTTCTTTTAAAACAGTGTCGGGATATGTTTGAAGTCTCAAAGTTTCGAACAATGGACAATGGAGATGAATCTTTGCAAAGGTAATTTCATTAACACGAAGTTGCAACATAGACATTACAGCTGTTGAGGGTCCTTGGAAGACGCGGCTGTCGACGGCCAACACTGGCAGCGCTGATTCCTGGAGCTCGAGTCGGCGCGTCCTTGGACGCGGCCATCAGAAGATCACGCGCCGTCGCTTCACCTTCAGAAAGAGCAGGCACGACGCTGGAGGCTTCGGCGGCTTCGAAAGAGCGTTGCCGACTCAGAGGCAGATTGTCCTGTGCAGCTCCCCTGACTTCGCGTCAGTTACCATTTGGGGCTCAGTGATTCTGGGACCTTGTTGTCCTTTTGGGCATAAAGAGACCCTGGACAAGGGAGGTGTCACCCCAGCAAGTCTGCCATGGACAGTCCCTGCTCGCCTGAACCACGGTCCATGCCGACGGCTTCTACCTGCCTAATTTTATACAAATATCCTGGCCCCGCCAATCATGTCTTTCTGCCAAAGCAGAGGCCTCGTGTGCTCTCACATGCACCTAATGGCAGAGGCAACCGAGACGTCGCCGGGAGAATCCACGATCACCCTTCAGTTTCCTCCACAGCCAAGCGGCCCGAGAACCGCGGAGACACACTCAGGCCTGGCAGGGCCACCCGGAGGCGGCAGGCTGTGCTCCGTGCAGCATGCTCAGTGCAGGGGGCTCGGGGGGCCAGGATTGCAAGGCCCGGGCGGGACGGGCCCCACATCTGTTGGGGACAATTTCGGGTGCCATAATCTGACAGAGCCGATCGAGGACAAATGGGAACGGGGAGCTAGTGGGGCCTGTGAGCACCGTCGGCTCCTCTTAGTTTCGGCCGCCTGTTCCGAGTCTTCCTGGCAAAAGTCCTGTGCGTCTTTGTTACATTTATTCCTACACATTTTAATTTTTATGCTACGGTAAATAGAAATGATTTAAAATTTTTGCCCAACGTCCGTTTCTGAGACATAGCAACACGACAAATGTTTGGATATCGACTTGCATTCCTGACTTTGTTAAAATCACTAATTTAGTGGTGCTTTTGTAGATTCCCGAGGATTTTCCGTGTCGGTCATCACGGTGCCGGAAACCAAAGGCAGTTTTCCTTCTTCCTCGCGACCTCTGTGCCTTTTACTTCTTTCTCTCATTTTGCTGCACAGATGGCTCTCTAGTTCAACGCTGACCGGGAGGGTGGCGGACGCTCCCGACTCGGGAAGCCAGCGCTCGGCGCTCAGCCCTCAGCGCTGACGGCACGGTGTGTCTCATACTGTGCCCTATCAGATCCAGAAGTTCTCTCTGGATTTAGTGTTCAGAGAGTTTTTATCATAAAAGGGATGTTAAATTTTTGTCAATGCCTTTTCTGATCAGGCGAACTTGGGATTGACCCAGACTCACGACGCCAAGGTGTCAACAGTAGGCAGATCACCGCCTATCCTGGCCCCGCCAATCATGTCTTTCTGCCAAAGACCCAGACTCACGACGCCAAGGTGTCACCAGTAGGCAGATCACCGCACACCCATCCGGTGACTTTATCACACAGGCACCAAAACATTTCGGGAGAATTTCCAGTTGTATCAGAAAGCACTTATATAAGAATGCTGTTTTTGTTTGTTTGTTTGTTTTTTAAAAGGAGTCAAACTGTGTGCACAGTGTGATCAGAGCGCCAAGGCGTAGCTACGCGCAAACAGTACGCGACGGCCCGTGGGAAGGGGGGCCGCTCCCCCGCCTCATGCCCAGCAGCTGCCGCACGCTCTGCGACGGGCGCGTGGCTTTTATAAGGAAACTTCCCGTAAGTGGGCACGATGCCGCCTGCTCGAGTGCCTTCGGGTGTCCCTCGCCTGCTCTCCTGCTGGATGCTCCACTTCCCGGGGACCCTTCCCATCTCCCCTGGTGTGGAGAGCAGCACGCAGCCCGGAAGAGGCGCTCAATGCATGTTCGCTGAATGAAGAAACGAATGAGTGGATGAATGACTGGACAGCTGCACGGTGCTGCTGGTGACCAGCTGGCTTTGGTGTCCTGGCTTCGCCCCGCTCCTGGCCGCGTACCTACTGGCTGTGTCCACTTGGCTAGCTTTTTCTCATCTGTAAAGATGCATACCTCGCCACCGGCTGCTGTGAGGACCGGAAGGGAGCGTCATAAGGCACCTCCCCGCACGATCGGTGCCTGCAGGGCGATAGCTATTACCAAGCTGATGAGTGAGGGAAGTACCCAATAATTCAGAGAGAAGGAAACTTCCCTCCCCAGCTGAGTCCGAGGCCAAGCAATAAGCCGCCCATCAGCCTACTAATGGCAAAAACACCTCCGGCCGAGGCAGCCGCCGTGTCCAGTCCTCGTGGAGGACAGAGCCTTGGGGCCCTTTCACTGCATCCGGCTCTCTGCCCACGGAAAAGTAATCACGTCAATTAACTGGTGTTTTCACATAAGATAGACCCGCCTGACAGGAGAATTGAAAATTGATTGTCAAGCGATTGAAACTCACTTTGCAACTACAAAGTGCCATCTGTCTGTGCATCCATCCACTACCCACCCACCCATCCATCCATCCATCCATCCATCTATAGAAGGACGACATCTGAGCAAGCTTGTGGAAAGGAACCCCAGCTGTAAACCTCTCAACCATCTGGTAATCTGAATCCATAAATTAATTGGCTACTATCCTAAATTAAGCAATGATGTGGTATTTAGTGGCTAATGTGCTGTTCCTTTTAAAAAAGCTTATAGTATATTGTTGTTTAACAAAAGGCTTGGTCCAGTCTCCCTCCTGGGAGCCCAGAGAGCATCTGGGCCAGCAGGCTGGGTTGGAGCGGGCTGGCTCCTTCTGAGGAAGCCGTGTCACAGCTCTGACTGCCTTCACCACCCCGTCTGCCCCCACGCACTGAGGGGCAGGGTCTACATGCTAGCGGGGCCAGGCCTCACCTGCAGCCAGGTAAGCAGGGCTTCGCAAAACTTATCATTACTATTTTGGTAAGGGTAACACACAGGCCTGGGACAATTTTCCACAGGGGAAAGGCATACAGGAAAAGCAAGCCTCCTTCTCAGCCGCGACCGTGTGAACGTGGCTTTTAACGTGGGCGATGTTGGCGTCCAGTGTCTCTGAGTCACACAGCCCTGGCCCAGGCATGGCGAGGGTCTGATGCGTCCCCCATCCGCGTGGTGAATATCACTCGGTGGTGTCAAGGCCACTCCAGCTCTGCGGAGAACCTGCTCTCAGGCTGAGCCCGCCTGGCATGGCAGGGCAGGGCAGCCTGGTCTCCACGGTGAGACGGGCGATATGAGGGGGCTCATGGGGTGCAGTGGGTGGGTGGGGTGTCCGATGGAGCAAGGGCATTTGAGAGTCCTGAAGAGCCAGAATAAGCCAGTCAAGTCACCTCTGCGGCACAGGGACAAACACAGCTGTCAGAGCCTTGAGGCGGGTCCCGCCGACAGCAAGCGGGGGCACTGGGAGGAGGGGAAGGTCAGGACGGCTGCCCCGGTGGCCCCGGTGCCCTGCCCCCGGGGCGGCCAGGCCGGTGCGCGGACAAAGTGGGTGGCAGCTGGGGTTCCTGTCCACGGGCAGGCACAGCAGGACGAGGCAGCCCACCAGGGAGTGTGCGCAGAGGGACGAGGGGCCAGGACTCGGGGTGGGGCACCAGGAGGGGCAGGAGAGGAGGCTGGGGGCGGGCAGCAGCGGACGGTCAGCATCTCGGTCTCCAGGCAGGCCCAGCTTCCTGCAGGAGTCGGTGTGTCCACCGTACCAGAAGGTCGGGGAGACCATGGGTGAGGACGGGCAGCTGAATCAGTGCCAGTGCCAACTGTGACGGTGGCCTCAGTGGGGTGTGGGCTTGCGGGCCTGGGAGAGAGTGGCCCATTGGCACTTGGTTGACTTTTAGGAGGTTCACAGCAAAGGGCGTGGACAGAGGGAAGAAAAGCAGAGGCCTGTAGGGCGAAGGAGGGTTTCTGGGATCTGAGACTCTGTGGTGGGCTGACAGCATGACCCAGGAGGGGGTGAAGAGGAGCCGCTGCCATCGTGGCCCTGGGCCTACAGCAGGGAGGCCCGGACTGTGAACTCTCCCTGGGGAATGGCAAGGGAGCCGCCAGTGGGGAAGGCCTGCGGGTGGCTTGGAGAGAGAAGGGAAGGCGTGGAATGATGCCTTGGGGTGATGAGGGCACACGTGCAGAGAAGCCTGGAGGCTCGGTGCCCAGTGAGGACACCCCAAGATCTGAGGTGCCAGAGCATAGAGCAGGGGCCCTCCAGCTTTCTAACTTAGGTGCAGTGTCACAAAAGTGAGTTCGTGTGTGCGCGCATGTGTGCAGGTGCACGTGAGTGTTTCTCGGGCAGGGGACGCTGGGGGGTGAGGGAGAGAACAGGCCGAGGGCTGGGGAGGCGGCGGTGCCACTTTGCAGGAAGGAGGTTCCAGGTGTCCGCGATCCCCCTGCATTTGCTTTCTATTGAGGGCATCCTCGGCATGTGCTGATTGTGTAAACAAGTAAAATAAGAGATGCTGTGTTAGTCAGCGCCAGCTGCCATGACAGAACACCACAGGCCAGGCGGCTAAACGCCAGGTTCTCACGGTTCTGGAGACATCCAAGACCAGGTTCCTGAGGGGTTCCGTCTCCCGAGTCGGCTCTCTCCTCCTGGCACACACACCGTGTCTGCTCGCTGTGTGCTCACAGGACCTCTGTCTTCCGTTCAGGGGCGGGAGTGGGTGCCCCGGGGTCTGTGGGAAGAGGCCCCACCCTTATGATCTCATTTAACTTTAACCGCCCCCTTCTAGACCCCATCTCCACATATGGCCACGCTGAGGTTGGGGCTTAAGCCGAACCTATGAACTGTGGTGGGACACTGTTCAGTCCATTGCCTGCATTTGCTGAATTAAACACTGGGTTTTGGTGTTTACGCTGTGCCACTGTAAGCAGGGTCCTCCGATGGATTGATAAGTAGAGTTGGTGTCTTCCTTAGTGAGGATGGGTGGTCCATACAGCCTGCCCAGCAGTGCCCCCCAACCCTGGCTTAATAGAACACACGCATCTCCTGATACAATGGGGCACTGCCGTTCACTTAGAAGCTGAAGGCTGGCCTTGAAAGAGCCTAGGGCCGAGGGGCTGTTTCTTCTCCGTGGCACTCTCTGTCCCTAAATTGTGAGGACATGGTTCTGGGAGTGACCCTGTCCAGCTGCGTGGCGACTGTGAGCGCTGGAATCGCGCCCTGTGCAAATTGAGATGGAGACAAGTGTCCCATACTGTCAACATCTCAATGTGAAAACTGCACTGACGATGTTTAAGTGTTGTAACATTAAACACTGTTGACAATGTTGAATACTTGTATCTCTTGGGTTGCACAAAGTGTATCACTAACATTACTTTGGGCAGGTACTCATTCATTACCTTTTGCAAGCGTAGGTGTCGAGACATTTAGCATTACAAACGTGGAGACCACTCGTTTCCAGGGGCCGCCAAGGTGTGTGGGCAGGAGGGTCCTCAGCTCCCGCCCCTGCACCCCAGCACCGGGCCTCGCCCAATTCGCCTGTCGCGCAAGTCGTGCCCCACCCAGGTCACCGTTGCCCTCTGAACCCTGCCGGGTCCAGGCTGCACGATCTGCGTTGAGCCCCACCAGGGCCCCGCCTTCACCGCCCGCCCGGGTCTGGACTCTTCTTCCTTCCATTGCTGAGAGGCCGGACGGACAAGGGCGGGGCCACATGCTCCGGCTCCAGCAGTGCAGCGGAGCTCCACTCCACCTAACGCAGGGAGGGCACGGGGCCCATTCGAGATACCGAGCCGCGCGCGGCCCCTTTAAGAGGCGCCGTCCAAGCCAAGTCGTGACGTCATAGCAGTGCAGGGGTGGAGTCAGCGCGCCGCCGCGGCTTGGGGCGGACCAGGATGGGGCGGGGCGGTGCTGACTGACAGGTGCGCAGCCCAGAAGTGGCCCAGGGCGACGCAGGAG
>NW_006436291.1:547471-547671 GCF_000325575.1 Pteropus alecto | reverse complement strand
TCGCGGGACCTGGCCCTGAGCCCAGAACCCCGGGACCCCGGGACCCCGGACCCGGACCCTGAGCCCCAGCCTTGAGCCCCGAGACCCCCGAGCCCAGAGCTGAGCCCTAGGACTCTGGAGTCCCGGACCCCGACCCCAATTCTGAGCCTTGGGATCTAGACCCTGAGCCCGGGCCCATGGGACTGGACCCCGGTGCCCTG